>NC_083859.1:7163000-7479500 GCF_029169275.1 Apis cerana | reverse complement strand
GAATTTCCTTCTTTTCTATTCTTCTTCTTCTTCTTCTTCTTTTCTTTTTACGTTCATCATTAATTAAACTGATTTGTTCCCCCTCTGTTTACGATCAATGATATTGCCAATAGAGATAAGTGTCGGTAATAGCAATAATATCGTCAATATCAATAAGAATCTAAAAATAAAACTATATAACGAAGATTGTATTATACTTTTACAATATTATTGCCAGTAATATCGATTATACGGGCCCGTTAAGGAGATAAGAAATGAAAAATGAAGCGCAGTCATCTTCTCGATGCTTGTTAGTTACCTTTCCAATGGAATGAAAAATAAATATTTCCTTTATCCATCTGCTGATCCAAAATAAAGAAATATTTCTCAATCTTCCGATATCCTGTTACAAACCCTCTCTCTATTCAATCTTCTCCAATCTTCTCAAGATCGCATATTCCTCGTTAAACTTTTCGCTCGTTCGTAATTTCGTTTAATAAAATTTCGCGTACGTTACGAGAAATATTTTTCACAAACCCCCAATTATCTTTTTACCCTCCTCCAAGTTTCGAAGCAACGAATACGGAGGAAGGAATCGTCAACCGGAGGTTATCAGGTTATCGATCAGATATTCTAAAAATATCTGATAGTTAAATGCGGTTTCACGTGTTATAACGAGTTTTCGCGGACCACTTGTCCTTGTTTCAATCAAACAAGTCGTCTTGCCCGATGGTTTCAAAGGGAGGAGAAACTGATCCAAAGGAATCGCTCACTCTCGACTTCCCTCTTCGAATAAGTGTCGGATCGATTTTTCTTAATTGCATCCCCGCCAATCGTTTTCAACTCAACCTTTTCTTCCCCCTTTTCCTTTCTCTCCCTTTTTTTCTTGCTTCTTCGTGCGTGCTCTTTGTCGAGGCGACGAACGAATCGAATTTTGTTCCTTTCTTTTTTCCAGTTTCATCAGATGAGGGAAAAAATTTGGGGATTAATAAAGAAGTAACGGAAATAAAAATGATGTTTTAATTTGAATTAAGGGAGGAACGCGTTCAAGTTTGAAATTGCGTTGGAAAATATCAAATTATTCGAGAAATGGTGGAAAAAAATTACGTTCCCCCTTTTTTTTCTCTTCTTCTCTCGTTTCGAACAATTTCAATTTACACTTTCTGAATTCGTGATTTCGAATATGGGATAAAACGGAGGCTGATACGAAAAATCGTATTTCGTTTTACGTTAAAGCAACGATAAGTGGAATTGATTATACCTGGATTAATTGGACAATAATTATGTGAAATTTTGTAACGAAGAAAATAGAAACTTTACTCTGTCAAAACTTTTCGACTTTTCATTCAGAAGAACACAATTTGAAAGAAAAAGTGAAAATTTTCAGGAATTTAATGCACTTATCTCTTTTACATAGCCATATATTCAAGAATAAAATTCTTATTACGAAATTTGCAATGTATTTATCCGTTTTATATCCCACAGCCACCGTTTTTGTATCGAGAAATTCTCATTTCCCCGCAAGTTAACGAAGAATACCACGTCCACATCCACTTCGTATCGGATTTAAAGTCGATCTCGCTCTTTTATTCAAAAATAAATCTCTACGATTTTTACACCAAATAACGTTTTACACGTTTCTTTCATTTTCGTTCTTCACATTATTATTTATCCAATTTTACAACTGCTACCATTTCGATCTATTCTTTTTAACCAAACAAACAACAGAACTCTTAAAACGATTTTAAATTAGCATTACACGAGAGATTTACATAAATGTACCCAAAACTTTTGTAATTAATTTTTCTCCCAAATATTATTATCCCCAAATTGTTTCTTACCTCTTCAAAAATGGAGAAGGAAAAATTATTCCTTTGAAGATCGAAAATGTAAAAAGTAGTTTTAAAACTTACTTTCAATAATCTCTTCAGAATTCAATCCTTCAAAGAATATCCGCTTGGGATCCTATGTTCCAATAAACCTTAGCTTATAATAAAAAATGTACAACATTTATGAACTTCTATCTTGGGACATAATCATTGGTATTAGCCTCGAATGGACGTTAAATCAACGTCCTAATTTCAGCTCGTCAAAAGTTCGTTAATTAGGGAGCCACGTTAATTGGACAGGCGTTAATCAAGAGTCGTTAAATTAGCCTGTTAATAATCAGCACTCCCCTCAATGTTTAATTGAAAGACTCGTTAATTCGAATCACTGTTCCTCTCCACCAGAGATTAATCGGTGTTCCTTAATTACCTTCCTAATAATTGAAACTCCAACTGGGAGAATTCAACCCGATTTCCAAATTACACTGGGTACTGGGCTCGTTAACGTCGACCTAACTGAAATTTTGTTATCCCGAACGAAAGGAAACGGATAAGGAACAAAATGCAATGTACAATTTTTACATTTCTTTCTTTCCTTTTCTTTCACTTAGAAATACATAATATATTCGATCAACGATCAATAATTTTTACTCTTCGTAGAATTTATTAAAAAACTTACTAGATTTATTTGTATGTTAGAATATTTGTTATTAAAATACGATCATTTTGCCTTTGTTGCAATTACGTTCTCATATTTTATGTACTTTTTTTCTTTCGAACGATTCAAAGAAAGGCATTTCTCTCTTCATAATTTTCGATATTGCAAACACTTGGTCTTGTTTCGATCGAATTAAAAAGAAAAAAATTACACGTGAATAGACCACGATCCCGTAATAATAAACGTATCCACGTAAAATTAAGCGGAAACAATCAATAAATTGTGTACGTTATCATCCGAATAATTTTACGATTGTTATTATATTCGAATAAATTATTTCGAATGTATATATAACGATAAATTATTCGAGCGAATAGAGGGGAATAATTTTGTTAGGATTGATTAATAATTATCATTCGTATTAACTATATACATATATATCCAGTTAATTATTTTGGATAAATATTTATTCGAAATAACAATTCGAACGAGTATTATATACCGTCGTGTTCAAAATTAAAATTGAAAATGAGATTTTCCAGGGTTTTTCTTTCTTTTGTCGAGATCGAATCGTATGTCTTTTTGGAGGGTACAGGAGATTCATAAGAGAAGAGGGGGGAGTTGAAAATGGAGGGAGAACGGAAGTACTCGAGCTCGTAGTAATCGTCGTATCGTTTATTTCATTTGTAACTACATTAATTTCTTCTTATACATTAGCATCGTCTTTTCTTTTCTTCTCCCTTCTTTCACAATTTTCTCTTTTTTTTTTTCTCTTTGTTCTCTTTGTTGTCCATTTAACTCATTACGTACAACGTGTGTAATAACATTTATAATATCTTTATTTATTTATTTATTTTTAATTTTTCTTCATAACCTAACAACGTTTAACGCGGCACACTCATAATTTTCACAGGAATTTCTCCCTCTCTCCCTTTTATTCTTTCTCTCTCTTTCTCTCTCTCTCCTTTCACTCACACATGTACACAATATTTCTCACTCTCATCCTTTTTCTTTATATATATATATTTATTTATATATTTATATATTTATATATATTTATTTATATATTTCTCTTTTTTTTGTTTCGTTAATATATCTTATTTCCCCCCTCCCCACATTCTCTTTTCTTTATCTTTCGTTCTTCTTCCTCTTCTTCTTCTTCTTCTTTTTGTATTACTTTCGCTTGTTTTTACACAACCTTCTGCTTTCCTTTTTTTTTCTTTTTTTTTTTTACCTCGATTGACGAAAAGCAAAAGCGCGAGCACTCCGTGCAAGTGTTATACATACATACATACATACATACATACATATAATATATATATATATATATCGTTATATAATATATATAATATATAAAATTCAATTGTGTGTATATATATATATATATATGTATATATATATACACACATATATAATAGAATAGATTTGTGAGATACGGTGTTATATCATTATATATATTATATATGTACATACATGCACGTAATCGTGGTATTACAATCGTGTATTTAGTCGTTATTAATTAGCGCGCTCTATACGTATAAGACAAAGTAAAATTATTCTTCCTCTCATTCTCTGTTTACTATCCTCCTTTCTTCAGGGAACTAATAATTTCATTTTTCATTCTCTCATACTTTTTGACACGTGACTATATAAGCATATGGAGAAGAGAGGTTATCCTCGTTGAGCACATTTTTATCTTTATTCTCTTTCTCTTATTTATCTCAAAAATGGAACGTGAGAACTCTCTCTCTATATATATACATATATAGGGATATTAAAGAAAGAAGAAAAAGGTAGAATAATAAAAATTGAATCGACAACAGATTGTTGAAGACAAGAGAAAAGATTAACGAAAATATTTTTATTAAGAAGAATGAAATCGTTTTTTTTTTTTTGGAAAATTTATTATTAGATGATCATTGAGCAGATTTCTAGCAAAAAAAGTCCCTAGGATGTGTTCAAACGCTTCCTCCTCTGTCTTCCTTCGATCCAGCGAAGAGATTAACGCTTTTTTTCGATTATCTTGAATTATTTCATCATTCGGTGAAAAGATATCTAACTTTCTTCAATTTCGATCAATAAACGAATTTATGTAGACGAGTACAATTGTTATATCATGTTATTTTTAATATCTAATCAATGTTCATTTAATTTCAATTGAGAATATCTGAGATGACTGATCCGATTCATTGACTTGGAACCAAAAAGATTAATTACAAATTGAAATGAAAGTAAAATCAAATCAAATCAGATTAAAATTACCGATCTGAAAAGTTAAATATAAATTGTGATAGATTGAAATTCAAATAAAGTTACTAGATATAGTAACTAATTACTAGATAACAACTAAATAACAACTAAATCTCAGATCTAGAGTTACAGTATCAAGCGAAAACCAAGGAATTACACGTTTAGAAATGATCCTCGTGATAACGTAACACGGAAAGAACATTATAATCGCGAAAATGAATTTTCCTGTCGATCAATTCCTCCTCCATATTTTTTTCTTTCTTTTTACACGAGGGCCACACATTTTTCCGCGAGAAATAAAACACAGCTGGTGTTGTTTGTTGCCGGAATCCGGGTGTTGGCCCACTTAGGCCGAGTTTGCCCCGCGGAAACGATCAAAGGGATGGCTTTGAAGCGTGCTTAGGGGGCGAGGTGTGCCAGGTGTGCGCCTATATGCACGCGTATTCATCTCTTCCTTTCACCGTTTCCATCTTCGCCTCAAAGTGTACCAAGCCTCGCGGGCTTCTGGCTTTCCTCTTTCTTCGTGTTCTTTTTCTTTTCTCTCTCTTTCTCGCTTCGAGGAGGAGGAGAAGGAGGAGGAGAGAAAAGAAAAAAAGAAAAGGAGAAAGAAGGAGCGAAAATGGCGAAAAATTTCCTTCTCTACGTGTGGAATAATTTAGACGGCTCTTGATGGCGGTGTATACACACGTCAGCCTCTATTTTTAAACCACGAAATCTTGCTATCCTCGAGAATCACGACTTTTCCTTTCGCTCGAAAATTTTCTCCTTTATTCCCCTTCTGTATAGATAAATTGCATATACTTATTATTATTATTATTGTTGTTGTTTTTGAGCAGGATTTTTTTTTTTTATATTTAAAAGTTAACATCATGGCATTTGATTCGATATTTTCTGCTCTCTTCCTTTAATTGTTATTATAGGTTATGTTACTAGATTATTAAGCTCGTGAAAATGACGGGTTTTGGATCTTTTATTTTTTTTTTTTTTTATTTTTGCATGCTTTTTAATATTAAGAGATAGAAATATTATTATTCGTCAATGTAATTTCGTAACATTGTTGTATATATATATATATGTATACATAATTATTATATATTTAAGTGCACAACATTATTTATAATTCTATCTCTGATAAAATATCATGTTTCCATTTTAATATATTTTTGAATCTCGACAAAAACAATATGTAAATTCCTCTATTTAAGCGTTTCAAAGATGTCGTGTTTACGTAAGTTTCAGCCTTGGCTCTTAGCAACTTAAAGTAACTTTATATAATCGGATTTTAGGAATATAGGATATATAATTTGGTTTCTCTTAGGAACGCGAACAATTAGCAAGTTCCAACTCCACTTTGTAACCATTTCCGTTAATTTATCCTTATTTCAGACGTCTTAATTGACTCTTTGTTTCTTCTGTTTCAATCTGTGATTGTAATTTTCGACTGCCTGGTATCGAAATTCCTCTCCAATCGGGAATGGATCAGAATGGGAGAAATTCAAAATTTCGACGATCGACAGAAATATAGAGGGATATTTTATGTACATCGAGACGCTAAAATTTTCTAAATTTTATTAGTCAAGCAGAAACATCATCGGATGAATTGTTGTCAATCTATTTCTAAAATCTCGTCATATCAAAATTTGTATATACATACGCGAACTAATTCATCAATATCGTCTAATATCTTTTTTTATAACCTCACTTTTTGAAAGTCAAAAATATCTACAATTTTACAAATTTTCCCCTTCCGTCTCGTACAATTAATCCGCTTTAATTAACCTTCCATTCTTGCAGATTTCAATGATTTAAAAATCGCAATTCTCGTAAGAAAATTTCATTTTAACAACAATTTATTATCCCGATCTATCACCATCTTCCCGCTATTTCACTCATCCTCATCCACGCAATTCTTATTCTTCTCGCAGGTTTTTCACGGGAAATCGTCTCCATTTCGCTTTTTCCCTCCCGCTTAAGCGGATTCGCCACGCCGTTACTACTTTCCAGTGGTACAGCACTACGCTTTCTTCGACCTTGCTCTTTCGGGTTAAATACCGCTCTCATCCTCCTCGTTTTCGCTCTCCCGTTGTCTTTTTTTCTTCGAACGATTCGTTACCTCCTCTCTTTCCTCCTTTTTTTTCTCCTTTTCCATCAAGTAGAAGGATGGTGGAAAGAAGCATCGTACCTTTTGTTCGTTTTATAACCGCACGTTCTTTTGACTCTACCCCAGCGCCATCATTATCCGCTTGTATTCTTTCGCCCCCCCTCCACTTCGCGCCATTCTTTTCGCTAATTTGTAGCTGTCCAGTCGGTAATTGTTGGGTTGTAAGAAATTTCCAGTCGATAAAGTGGACTTGAATTTGGTTTGAATTGATTTTGGATCGTTAGATGTGAGTAAATTGTACCTTAAATTTTTTATACAATGGAGAGAAATCAAGCTGAATTGATTCTGAATCAAATGCTTATGGAAAATTTAAATTTTGATATTAAATAAAAATAATTATTGAATTCGACTGTGTTTAGAAGAATTTTAAACACTTGATTAGGATTCAAAAAAAGAGATGAAAAATTGTGGACGATGCAACGAAAAATGAAACATGGTTGAAAATATTCGAAACGATAAATTCTTAGATCTAACCTAACCTAACTCTACCATTAATCCTTCTTATGTAAATAATTACCTAATAATAATAACAATAAAAAAACGAAACATTATCAAAAAAAAAACAATTTAAAATTTAAAATCGACGAATCTTTAATTAATCGGTTGAGAGAGAACGAGAATTTTACGGTATTGGTTTTCACGCGTCCACCGTGAGAAAGTGCAACATATCGACGCACGCATGGCAAAGCATCGATGTTGAACGAAAACCACTGCGAACCAACGGTGAAATGAAACAGCATTCACGCACCATCGAGTTATTTAATTAGCGAAATGACCACCGCTCGATTCGACCAGCGTTATTCTTTTTTTTTATTTTTTTCATTCCTCTCCCCTCCCCCTTTTTTATCCTCCATCCACCTCGTTCTTCCAATCGCCTCGATCTTTATATCCCTTTATTATTAGTTCGGTATATCTTTGTATATCGAATTCAACGAGTCGCGATGGGAATAACGATTCTCTTTCTCGTGGCATAAAGGAGAATTGTGACGAAGTTTTAGTTTTAGTTAGACTTTAGATGGACAAGTCGATCGATCGAAAGATGGCGGAAATTATGTTTCTGTAAATTTTAATATATGGGAAATTGCGTGTAAATATTGAATGATATATAAGACAATGCAAAAGAATAGGAATTCTTTTATTAAAAATCATTGTAAATATGATTTTTTTTTCTTTTATATAGATTTAAACTTATGAAAATATGTATTCATTATTTGGGGAAGAATAAGGATAAATTATTTCTATCCTTAAAGGATAAAATTTAATTGAAAATATAAAATATATATTAATTAATTAAAAGATCTATTAAAACTTTAAAATGACATATCATCATAGGCACCAATGTAATACATAAAATTAGAAAGATAATCTTTCCCCACTTCTGCCAACAAGTTAGGTTAGGTAACCTTAAAATTGAGGAAAAATTATTAATAAAACTTTATTTACAAGTAATTCAAATCACCAGAGCCACAACTATTGAAACTATTTTCCACTTCAGCAACGAGTTAAATTAATCCTCAACTTTTTCAACCCTTAATCCTTTCCCCCTTCTTTTCTTTTATCCAAGTTAAATTCACGAGTCAGGTAAGGCAAACGGATTAATCCGTTCGATCTACATTTTTTCCCACCAACCTTTAATTATTCTCGCGAATAAAAATAGAGGGAAAAAATTATTCTTCATTCTTTTCTTTCATAAAATCCCGTGCTTTTCTTTTTGCAACTTTTGCATTCCCTTCCCAAGTTTACTCTTTCGTTCTTGTTTAACAATATAGAAATTAAAATGTGTATATACATGTGTGTGTGTGTGCGTGCATTTTTTCCATTCAATCTTTGAAACGATTTAGGCCGACTCAGAAATGGTTACCCTCGCGAGAAATGCGTTTCGTCTCTTCCTGAATCGTTCTCTTGCGGAGTTAGAGACTTGCTTAATATTTTCGTTGCTTACTTGCTCAACGTTTCTTTCTCCATCCCTCCCTTCGAAGAGGCGTGTGAAAAGTTTCAGATTAACTTGAAAATGTTAAATAATATTTTTGTATTATTTTAAAATTATTAAGATTAACTTTTCCATAGATCTTGAGAAATTTTACGTTTCGAATTTTCTTTTCCTTTTTTCTTTTTTTTACAAGGAATAAAAATTGTGGCACAGAATTGGTAAAAATAGATTTTTTTAATAAGATTGAAATACAGTGAATTTCAATCTTGAATCTTTCTTAACGAATAAAAATATATATATTCTTTGGAAAAATGATACAGCATGGAATTGAAATATAGAAATATTTCAATAAAGAAACGGTATTTAGAAATTTATCTTAGAAACCTTTTTTCCTTTTTTTTTCTTATCAAATTCATCATCTTTCCTGAACGAAAACTATCAATTTTGCTTATTTTTCTCCAGATTTAAAAACCAATTATTGCTCTGAAACTTTTTAGAGATGTACCGGTGTTATAATTGCAACTGAATATGCTTGTTCCAAAACTACTTTCTGTATTGCCCTGTATTATATGAACACGACTCCTTCATTTCCTATTCAAATTAGAGAGTGGTAGACTAACGTTAAAGCTGTGTCTACACTAAATTTGTTTCCAAAACTTAGCTCAGTTTTCGCAACGAGTCTCTAAAATATTTTCCACCCCCAATACCGCATCCCTTAATTCTATTTCTAAATTCTACATACGATATTATTATATTATGATACATATTTCTTTTATTCAATCGATAAATTTAAACATTTTTTACATTATTGGATAATATATAACTTTCTTGTATATACACATATATATATATTTGTGTACAATGTAGACACGGCTTTACAGATTCTCTCTTTGAAAAGTGTGGAAAATAGAAGAGGATAGAAGAAGAAGATAGAAAAGAAATTTTTTTTCTGTGAACAAATATTTGAGGAGAAAACGAAAAAAAAAAAAAAAAGATTCGTTCCCATATACATCGTCTTCATCGTTTTGCCAAAAGATTGATCACAAGAACTGTTCACACATTTCGAACGCATTGATCAATTATATTATTATGAGCTGCACACGCAGGAACAAACTGTCTAAACACAAATATTGACCCATTTCGGTAACCAAACTTTCCATACGAGCAAATGATTAATAATTTTATCGAACATTTTCACCTCTCGTCTGCACGTAAGAGAAACGATCGAGGGGTAATCGCGATGGAATGGAGGAAAAGTTTGACAAATAGGATCTGTTTAATCCTCTATCTGGTATCGACGTTTTCGTATAACTTTTAGCTCGTGGATTTAGAATAATATTTAATCTTTTATTTGCACGTAACTAAGGGCGTGTCCGAAGAATTTGTAGAATTTGTTAGAAATTTCATTGCTCTCTTTGATATAAATATTCCCTTAGAAAGAAATCCTTTTTTTTTTTTGGATTTCAGAAAAATTCAATAAAAATTCCTTGAATTTTTTGAATACGATGAAAATATCAAATTTTTATTCTATTGATAATATTTTGATCGTAATAAATGCTACATAATTTTTTAGAATAAAGAAAGAAATTTCAAGAATTCGAGAAATTTGGAAACAAAGTTTCGAATTCGAAGAATCAGATTTCAAAATTATTCAATATTATTTACCAATTATTCACCATCAATTGCCATAAATATTCCTTTTTAAAAGGAAAAAAAAAACTTTTTGAATTTAAGAAAAAGAAGAAACATTTCGAAACAAATTTAACCTCCATCGATTGTCACAAATGCTACGAACCCTTCCAACGATTCAACAATATCCAGACCCGATATTAAATACCCGCAATATAATTTTAATTGTATCATATCCCGCGAATAGACACAAAAGTTATAATCGATCAATTTTCTCATTTTTCGAAAGTTTCACAGTTTCGTAACCGAGAACCGATTTTAATCGGTTTCGATTAAATTTAATCGTTTAACAGATTGATCGATTTGTTCGTAGACAAAACCGGCTGGCTGGCTGCTCCTCTCTTCTATGGATTAGAGGTCGCGAAATGGATCGAGCGTGTTTCAACGCCGAGGCACTAATCCTAACATTAAGTTTTCAACGGCATGGGTAATCAATTAATGATATGTGAGGACGTGCTTAATCGTTAACCCTCTGCCTTATAAACGTCACATCTGGCTGGCAGGAATTGTCAATTGAGTTACGCGTACTTATCCCATATAATTCCTCAAGTTCTTCGTTCGAAGATTAATATTAGTGTTTTGATATCATATTATAGTCTGATGTGTGTAGTGTGAACTTTAGCTAGAGTTTTTTGTTATTACTTTGCCGCTATTTACATTGAACAAAAATTGAAAATTTATTTTAAATAATATTTCCAGCTTGCAACTCCTTTCTTTAGGATGGTTAAAATACTTTTTTTTTGAGTTGCAAATCATTCTCGTTTAATATTCGAATAATTTGTAATCTCTTTTCGTTCAAACAATTTGCAATTCTCCCGTGAGAAAATTTGGAAGAATTAAAAATTTCTTTTCTTCGCGGAATAATCGAGTTGCGATCCTGTTTTGTAATATTCAAATAAGTTCTCGTGACTTCTCTTTGTAATATTCAAATAACTTACGATCCCTTTCTTTTTACAATATTCAAATAACTTATTCTTCTCGTTTCACAATAGAGAATATAAAGAAAATTGGAAATTTTCATTTTTCGCCAGAATGACGCTTCTTTAATTTAAATTAAATTAAAAATGGCGAAAATGATTTGTGTAGGTCGTTAATCGAGATTGAGAACCACTGATTCCAGATCAAATACTACGATAATTACTAAGAAAGGCAATTCATAAGGCAAAGGATTAACGAAAAGGGTGCGTTTGAACGCCGAAAAAGCATATATGTCCTTGCGCTTATTTGTCTAATTTTTTTTAGAGAAGACACGTTACAGCTCGAAAGTATCCAGAACAATTTCTCATTTTTTTCCCCGATAAAATTGTGTTTCTACAAGCGAGAAGAGACATGTTGAATTCAACACGTCGATAATTTTACGATAGCTACATGAATATTTGTAACAAAGGAATTCAAAATCATAGAATTTTCAAAATTTCAAATCCTGATTTATCACCAGATTTTGTTTATTATTATTCGAGCACGTTTGCACCATTTTTTTCTCCAGATAAATATGAACTTTACGTGCAGAATTTTCCCCTTATCTTGCTTTTGTGAAAAAAAGAAAAATATACTTGCGCAATTTTTTTCCTGAGCCCCGCAATTCGTACAAAGCACGTACTATGTAAAGATGAGGGGATGGCTGGCAAGAGAATATATAAACAAGAGACGTATAAAATATGCCTTGAATAAAGGCATAATATTTCCAGATGGAGTTAGTGTCGAGAAATGGGTGGAAAAATTATGTGAAACATCTTGGACTGTCAATTGACCCAATTGTAACAAACGAGAAAATCGAGACAAATTTCTTCGATTCTTCAATTGATAGAAAATTAATCAGGAAATTGAAATTTACATTTCATCCACTGATTCAGAACATTATTTTAACATTTATAATACTGGATCATCTTCGATAATAATAAGACACTTTTCATCCAGTTATTCTACACAATTCGATCTCCTTAATAAAAAGAAAATCAACGTTACTTTAATAAGTGTTGCTTCCACAACAATCCCATTCTTCCAATCTTCACTTGGCAAGAAAATAAAAATGAAAATGTCTGGATACTTGTCAAGCGATAACGTATGTTTTCCTTTCTTTTTTTATATATATTTCGTGTCACCAAAAAGGCTACGAATCACTCGTGACAGAGATTATTTATTATTTATTCACCTCGAATAAAATAGAAGCCTTAGGCGCGCATGCGCGATAGGTGCGGAGAGTTAGGTCCCGAACAGTTGTTAGGTTAGGTTTTGAAATAGGCACAAGTAAAATTACAGCTAGACGTGTAATCGTTTTAAGGTCTTTTTTTAAAAAGTTAGGCTACGATTTAAAGTTTTCCAGTTCAGGCATCCGGTTAAGATCTAAAAGTTAGGCTTTGATTAGGTCTCTTCGAAAAAATTGTTCCTTAGGCCTGTCCCTCTAGGCTTGAGCTTTGATTCGCGAGTGTACCCTGTGTATCTTCTAATAATAATCTCTTGGTATATCCAGTATTCCTGAATAAAGAATGAGGAATGGGTGCGCCCGATACGTGAACCATCTGGGATTCGTTTATAGTATTCGATACTTGTCGCAACGATTGATTCATAATTGTTCGTTTTGATAGAAAAAAAAAAAAAAAAAGGAATTGGTTTCGTGATGTAAAGTTGCAATTTAATCAACGAGTGACGTAGTAGCATTAATAGTGACAGATTGAGGCTCACTATCGAAATCTGCGACGATATAATCTACAGTTAACGATAATTACTCGGTAGAAAATATGATTATGCTACTTCTTTCTCTCTCTCTCTCTCTCTTGTTTTAATTAAAATACCAGAATCTTTCTCTCCCTCTCTCTCTGTCTCTCGCTCCTTTTTCCATTCTCTCTCTCTCTGTTTTCGCTGTTTTCTTTTTTTTTTTCTTCTTTTTTTTCTATTTTTTTTTTAGTTTGTGCACGCAATGTCACACGGTGATTAAACGCTCGATGCTCTAGCTACTGAAAAGATCTCTAACGATAGAATCAACTCTCGCTATATATGATATATTTATATAGGTGATATGTACCAAATGGAAGATTCATGTTTCAGCGTGCCGTTTGCCGCGAGACGAGCACGAGTTCGCATACATGCAGCGCACACCAATGGTTAAGCTCGTTCGAGAGAATCTTTTTCCATTTTCTTTTCTTTTCTTTTTATTTTTCTAGGGAAAGTTTCGAAGCTTTGGAAAAACTATGTACTTAAAAACCATATCGTAACACATTTCCCGAAAAACTTACTCCTATTTCTTCCAAAGCTTTCCAAAGCTTTTAAAAACCTTTTAAGATTCGAGGCGGATCAGATCAGCTTTCTACTTTATCGATCGATAATTCGATAATTTTTATTTCGAACGATATTTCAACTTTAAGTTTTAAAGATAAAATAAGATTCAATTAATTTTCTGATTATTAAAAGTTCCGTTTCAGATTTCTCGGATTCATGGATTCTCTCCTCTTCTTATTCTTTCTTCCGATCGAAACACTATATTTCGTTTCAGGAATCGTGGTATAATATGGATTTCAGTGGAGAAAAAGAATCACCCAGAGACTCGTTCGAACTCATCTCGCGTGAAACGATCGCGGCGCGTCCTCGCGACTGTTGGAGAAATCATCGAATGGCCTCTTAGCACGGTATGTATATATACATATATATATATATATATCCGTATGTATATATTTATCTTAATCGATCTCCGTTATCTAGAATGTCGCTGTGTGGACACCTACGTCACGGAGCAAAAAAATTACACGGGTGCCTTAAAATTGTCTTATATTCTACTTTGCTCGACGGCACACGGTAATAAGATATACAGCTTGCATTTATTATACGTATATACATATATATATATATGGATCCTATACACGCGTATGCGTAGATCGATATGTATGTATATATGCATATATATGTATATATATATATATATATACATAATATGTATATGTATATTTACATTGCTTAATAATACATCTCTTAAGTTTCTATTTTGTCTTGGTTTTTTTTCTTTTTCTTTTTTATACGCGTGTACGAGAGATTACTTCACGAAGTGCCATTTTTTTTTATTTTTCCTTCCTTTTTTTTTGTCTTCGTATATACGACTATCTTTCTCTTTGTGTTCGTGTCTCTGTTTTCTTTTCTTTTTTTTTCTTTTTTTTTGGTTTCTTTTTCTTCTTCTGTGTGTAATATCTGGCAGCCGTGTGACGAAGCTGAAAAATCGTATATCCCCCCCCTCCCACTCTTTAGCTATTATCTCGTTAATTCTTATCCTCTTTTCTGTTTCAGGGGTGCACGAATCCTTCTTTTTTCGTCTCTGTCTTCCTTCCTTTAACCCCATATTCCCTCTTTTTTTTTGCAAGGAAAAAAGATTGGAAATGAAACGAATTTATTTTCATTTCCAATCGTGTGGTCGTGTTTCTTCTTCTTCTTCGTTATGTTCCCTCTTCCGGTTGCACGGTTCTTCAAGGATCGATAAAATGTCTGTTCGAAGATGGAAGGAATCGTGCTGCATATGGCAGAGTCTGAGAATTGACTCGAATAAAGAAGCCTCGTTATTTTTCCACACTTTTTCCACACTTCAGTTTACTTTCTCTTATTTAAAATTCCTTACACTTTTCCCTCCTCTTTTATCTTCCTTTAATGAATACTGCCATTTCAACGGTGCACCCTTGACATTCGCTCCGCCACTCGAGAGTCGCTCGAGTTTGACCTGGACTCCTCTCTCTCTCCCAATGGATTGCAAGAGATCTTTTCTCCCTCCGTCTTTCCATCCTGTCTTTCTACTTAAGAAAAAAAAAAAAAAAAACGACGAGATTATTTCCTCACCGCGCGTTACGTACTCTTCATTTCTCTCTATTTTCCGTTTTTTTTTTCATTTTTTTTTTTTAAGTGTTCTTTTGAAATATTTTCCTAGCAATTTTTTAATTTTTATCTACGATTACTTCATCGACTGTATTGTCATTTTAACTGTGCCCATCTTGAAAGTCCAGATCAAAGGTGTCTTTCTTTTATCCGCGTGGTCCTTGCTTTCCAAATTTTCCTTCTTCCTTTCTTTTCCTTTTTTTTTTCTCCCTTATGGATCCTTGCGTAGTGCAGAACGGCTTATATTTTTTTTTAAGAGTTGAATGAGGATAGCATTTTGTGCGATCGAAAGATAATAATTTCGGGTGTAAAACAAGTTTGAGTCGAGTTTCGAGCAGAGATTTTTGAGAGAAATTTCTCTTTCTCAAGAAAAAGAAAATGAGTCGAGTTGTTGTAGACGTTCTCGAGGCGGACGATAATTTCGACATCGATAGAAAAAAGTGGTGCAAAGATCGATGAGAAGCGCGAAAGACCCTCGTTTAGGCCGTGAAAGTTGTTCTTCTTTGTTCAAAGCGAAGATTTATTGTCGATCGAAAGACGTTTGTCGTTGAAATTGTTCACTTTTCATCTTCCAGAAATGCCTTCGTGACTCGTGTTTCCGTTCTCGAACTCTTTCAGAGTTCCGTTTAAAATGCCGAATCGAGAGAGGTTCCAACAATGGCGCCGTGATTGTTTAACGTCTCTGGCGACAGATGGCGTATACGTATGCCTTTAGATTATATATTATATTTAGTTTAATTGTTTTATAAACCACTTTCCAATCATCCATTTCAATTTATCCAGAATCTTATCACCAAGGTCTCGAATTTTCAAAGATCTTAAATTAACCAGATCTCTGAAATTCTCTCTGAAAGAACAACACGTTCGATGCACAAAAATCCGAAAAAGATGTTATTAGGATATTAATCCCTCCAATTGTTGTACAACTTCAAGAACAGGCAACAAATCCAATATGACTGTACATAACAATACTCGTATTCAAAGTTGAAGAGAGAACTATCACTCGAGAACTTTTGCACTCTTTTCTTTTTTTACAGTTCATGGAACATGCTCATAATACATATCCTTATCCCCGAGTTTATTAAGTTTGACTAGGTTCGAGAGAGGCGAGCAGGAACCATATTTTAAACAGAGAATTTATTTGTAACGATTCCAAGGCTCGAGAGAGGCAAGTTTTGTCCAATTTCATCCGTGGAACGGGCAAGCAACGGAGCGTGAATTCCACGGGAAACTGACACGATCCTTTCCTCTTCATACCCCTCCTCCCTCCCTCTTCTCCTCCCAATCTTCAACCTTACTTGCTCGTTTTTCGTTTCGACGAGCAAATGGCACTCTCGGTTCGAAAGTGTTCTCGAGCCACCACGAGGACATCAGACTGCACTTAACCCGTTGAATTTTCGAGTACATCGAATCCTTAAACCGGTTTCCAATGGTCGATCGGTTTCGAGAATTCGAGGTTTGGAAAACTCCTTACCAGTTGATCCATGCTCCACTTGATCGCTCGTCTATCGTATCGAGTTAAGGATTTTATCCTTCCTTGGAGGATCTCTTTCGGGTTAGGATTCGCGAGTTGGATCATCCGCCATGTTGGAACTTTTCTTTGATTCCGTCTTCTGGTATATATATATATATGTATATCGAAATTGACTGATGCGATTTAATTTAACTGGAACCACCGTTGGTACTATTCTTTTTACTTCGCAAAAGCAGGCTGAAACGTTTTAAAAGATGGAATTTTTCATTTTTACCATCGGAGGATAAAACAGGCTTTCGGTCTCTTTCGGAAACTTTCTCAATCTCGATTCCCGTTCCACGAGAGAAGAGAATCGATTCGAAACTTCTGGCGTGTCGATTGTCCGAAAAAATAACCCGAACGACTTTTTTCTCTCGAAAAGCAATTTCACTCGATGCCGAATCGATCTCCATCTCCGCTCCAACTCCTTTCGAAACCCGTTTAAAAAGAGTATAAACAGTCCAAGGGCCAGGAAGGCCGAGAGTCGTTATCGATCACGTCGCGAAATCCTTCGAAGAACGTGGCTCTCCTCCTCCTGGATCCGATCTTCGTGTGGCGTTTCTTATGTAAAATCGTTTGGCGCACTTGTTGCTGCTTACTAATGAAACTTTTGTGTCGCGGGCCATCGATTGCACGAACAGGTGGTTAATAGCGAAACGGCCACTGTTTACGCCTCCCCTCCCCGGTCAACACCTGTTTTTCCCTTCTCCTCCTCGCTCCGTCGAACCACCCTCCCTCCACCCTATTATTTATGCAAATTGGACGCAAATCTCGCGTTCATCGCAACGACGGCCCATTCTCCACGGTTAACAAATCCCATAAACTCTTCTTGTGCCCTTCAACCTTCACGATCCACCACAGATTTTTCACCTTTAAACCTCTGCTCCCCGTTTCCTTCGCTCAGGGATTTTTCGTCCACTCGGCGCTCGCCTGTAATCGATAAAGGTCCAAGGTACTTCCCCAAAGAGGCTCGCTCGTCAGACTGTGTGTTGTCCTCGTTTCATCGAGCAACGGTCGCTTCATCGATCTTTCATCGTGGTTCGGCTCCCATCGGAAAGACCCAGCCACAAAGCTCGGATTTTCCCCAAATCCCCTCCCCCAACGGATTGGCCACGCTAATTGGATTTCTAGGTTATGTTACGTTAATTGGTTACGAAGAGAATAATCCCTGTGTCGAAACTCTTTCTTCGAATCTATCATTACTATTATTCTTATTACTATTATTATTCGTTTTCTTTCTTCCATCTTATTTATTCTTTCTCTACGCGAGGAGGAGGAGGAAGAGGAGGAAAAGGAGGAGGAAGAGGAGGAGAAAAGTGGTCGTTGAACGACGATAGGGAAAGAAGGTATAGCCGGGATCCATCGACCGTTCCGAACGATTAACAGAGAGTGTTGAAATGAAACACACTAAACTGAGATCCTGGACGAAGCCCTAACACCCGTGCAAGCAACTGCTGTCTTTGAACCCCGGGTTGCCGGCTTTCAGGAGGCTCTCGATCGATAAACGGCCCCCGTCCTTACTTTAAATCACTCTCGACAGGACAAGGATCGACGACAGCGCCGTGATCGCTAGGGAATTCCCTAGCCCCCCCTCACCGGCCGACACGCTCGAGGCTATCGCGCTGCAGGCCTCGGGCGCTGGATCTGGAACAACAAAATTGGAGGAACAATCGGTGAAAATGGTTTCGAGGTTGAAAAGGGGTTGGCGTGGTGATTCGAGGATAAGGGCGAGCATCTATTAAGTTCGTTGGAGTAATTTGAACTGTGGATTTTCTATATTTTGAAAGAGAGTGAGATATGACGAGGGATTGGAATTAAGTGCAATATGTTATTGTTGAAGAGATACAATTAATGAGATGAAAGGTGGAATAAAAACAAAACGTGTATTCGAACGATATGTTTATGTAAATTTAATTGTTTAATCCGTTGGGGATAAAAGTTTTTTTAATTCACGACGTTGCCTCGTGATTCGTGGTGTTTCCGAACGAAAGGCGAAAAATAGTCGAAGCTCTTGGTTCCGACTGTTACGCGATCCGCCATTAAATAAGGAAGATCGATCACGAGAGTTCGTCACGCAATTCCACCTTCCAGTTTCTTTTAAATACAATGTTTCTTACCTTTGAATTTCTTCATCTTACTTTATACAAACTTGGATAAAATTGTTAGAAATTATAAATTAATTTATCGCCAATTTTTAGGTTATGTTGCCAAATGAACTCGATCGGTATCCAATTATTTTAAATGCAATCGATTATTTACAATTTGCCACGAATAATCAAAATATATACACACAACAATCACGTAATAGAATGCAGAGAGTATAATATATAACACTTTTGGAAAGATGGAGGGATTTTATTTAAGCCACTGCAGATTTAAAGATATTATTATAAAAAAGATTAGGATCATTTGAATATTTCTCGTTTCCATCCGATACAAACGTACAAATATTCGATTCCAGTTTAACGAACAGTATCAATTTTTATTTTTACCCATCAAAAATATTCGCGTATTAAATTGTCTGACCGACACCGATGATCAAAAAACCTATTAAGCGTGTTACGTGCATACAACGTTCCGAGAGATTGCGTTCCACTTGTGTACACGAGCCCTTTAACCACCACCGTCTGCTGGCGATTGTTATTAAAAGAAACGAGGTGGGTGGCAATTTGCATCCCCTCGGTGAGGGATGGCGGCTAAGTGTCCCATTAATTAAGCTGCCGCCTGAAGATTGGTGGGCACGTTGAACGCTGTAATACCAACGTTATTTCGGAGTTTAACGGCGAAAGTTAAACAAGCATTAACCGTTATAGCCTGGTGTTTCTAGGAATTGGCCTTACAGCCAACGAGGGAAACCGATACTTTAGGGGCGCGAATTTTAGTTAGCGTTTAAGGTTAAAATTCTCGGGGGGTCGTCGTCGCTCTCCCCTTCTTGGAGAATTTTTTAAGAATAATTGTTCGAGATATAATAATTTTCAATTGTCCTCTCCAATTTTTTGATAGAATCCTTGGAAGTCTGAGAATAAAATTTAAAATTCTCGAGAGTCGCTTTTGATTGTTCACAAAATTATTTCTGTTTTGAAAGTTGTTTAAAATTTATTTAATTTTATTAACCTGAACATAATCGAGTCTATTTAGAAATAAAATTTTTACTGATTATTCAAGATATTTTTCACAATTATTCAATAGTTCAACTTCGACTAGAAACAAGAAAAGTTAATATAAAAGAATCAATATTTTATTCTTAAATATTCTTAAATGGATAAATAAAAAATAATATTCTAATCTCCCCTTCGATCGAACAATTTTCGTGAGTTTCGATTAATCACGGATGGTTAACGAAGGATCGAGGCGCGATAAGAAATTATAGCCAAGTATCGTGATAAAGGAGGAAGAAAAAAAATTTTAATCCCTTGTCTGGTAATATCGTGTAATAGATTTGAGGTAGACTTTGTAGCGAGAAACATAAATTTTCATATACTTAATCTCTTAGATCTTAATCCCTTTGATAAATAGAAAAAAAAAAAGTAAGAAGTTAGCGATCGAAGCTGAACCATTATCTTCAGGAAAAAAAAAAGAAAAAAATCCAGAAGAGAATTAATTTATATCAATCACAAGTATAATTATTCCAATTTAACGAACAATTAATTCAACAATTCCTTTCTACGAGTCTCATTCTATCAGAAGAATTCATCTCCTTTTTTTTTTTGGATCTTGGCAAAACGTTAAAAAACGAAGAACGTGGGGTTTGAAAGCAATTTCGTTTGGAGAACGATAACCAGGAAGGAGTGGCGACATCGAATTCGATTCGACCAAATACCAGCTTTAATCCGGAACAATCTCGAGCAAACAAACGCTGGGAATTATGCGGGAAGGGGGCGAGGACACGCGGGAGAGGGGGAGGGTGGATGAATCGTCACACGACTACAACAACTTGGATAATTGTTCGAAACGTGGAAACAACATCGAAAATCTCGCGACCCAGCTTTGAATTATTTATCGCCTCGCATTATCGTAGATAGATGGGTTGGATAATTTCTAGACATAATAATAATTGCCTGTGGTAACTGTTGCTAATGCCATGGGCAAACGAGGCATCGTGCTCGATGGTGGAAATAAAAAAATAACTCGCCAGTGGTGATCGAAGACAACGACGAGGAGTTTTGATAACGTGCATCCACTTGCGTGATATGAATATTTTTCACGGAAAATAAGATATATATATATATATATATGCGAGGTGGAAAAGGCTCGTGTAACGAAAGATTAAAGGAAGGTGTTGGTGGCGTGGTGGATAGAGCGCTCGACTCGCGTCTTGGAGGTCACAGGTTCGATTCCTCGTAGGGAACGAAAGTAATTTTTCTAATGGTTTTTTCGTCATTTTTCTTTCCTTGCTCTTGTACAAATGTATTACAACGATTTTCATTCAAAATAAAAATGAGGATACAACGCTTGATTGTGAATTGAAAAAATAAATCTCTTCCTAACTTTATTTGGAAATCGAATTATAATAATGTATTTATTATCATGTAAAGTTTTTTGAGAATTATATATGTTGTTTATTGTTGTATAAAAGATATAATTATTTAAGAAACTGGTTTTATAAGATCTTTAAAGAAAAGAAGAGATCTTTAATAAAAAATTTCTGATGAACATGCGATTTCATTTAAGTCCTTTTGTAAAAGGAAAGAAGATGATTACAGGGAAAGATTCTAAAGGAACTTTTTCAGTGATATAAGAGGGAAGGAAGAAAAAGGATACGATGATTTAGAAGAAGAAATAGTGTATGGTTCTTTAAGAAAGGAAGAACAAATTTGAAGAAAAAAAAAAGAATCAGGAGGGATAAATAATATATATTAATAAAAGCAATTAATACCAAAATTTCTGAAGGGAAAGAGAAAAAAAAATTTAGAAATACAAAAATTACTTACTTGAAATATTATTAAAAAAGTATTTCAAAGAATTAGAAAACTTGGTACGAACCTGGTATTCCTTTCAACTTTGGCAGAAATTCGTTCCAGAAAGCACAATACGTGGTACGTGGCCCTTTACCAAGACCAGTCTTCTCCGCATCGAAGATGAAGTATTTTGGTTCGTCTCTCGAATACGATGGCCATTCAGATTCTTCTTTCGTTGGTTTTCTGAAAAAAAAAAGAAATTAACCACATAAAACATTCGTTCAACGAC
Organism: Apis cerana; assembly: GCF_029169275.1. NCBI lineage: Eukaryota > Metazoa > Arthropoda > Insecta > Hymenoptera > Apidae > Apis > Apis cerana. The sequence continues at coordinate 7,457,459 of NC_083859.1, read as the reverse complement.
AAAACATATTTATTCCTATATACAAAATAATTCCTATATATTGTGTTCGAAACGGAGGAAGAAATATAACTTTATAACGATCATATTGGACATTGTATGGAAAACGATAAATTTGTATACATTTTTTCACTAATCCTATCACTAATTATCAATGTCAGAAAAGAATTGTTTCCCAGATAATTAACTCAAGTGACATACAACATCGGGGCGAGCATATTTAATCCGATCTCGTTTAAAATTAACAAACAACCGATGCCACCGATGTTAATAAATTGGACAGTTTCTGGAGAATGGTTTATTAATTATTGAAAGAGCACACCTTCTCGCCACGATCCGCGTATCAATCAAACATTTACACGGGCCATCTTCCCGTTAATCAATTAGCCGTCGACATATCCATCTCCTTCTCGTTCATCAAGCGTTGTTCATCGAAACTAATTACGAGGAAAAACATACTCATCGAAACAAAACGATACAACGAAATAATAAATATCGAGTACGTGTAAAATACGAGGGATAACGCAAAGATGAAAAACAAAATAAAAAATATATATATATAAGAAAAAGAGAAACAGAGAGAGAGAGAGAAAAGAGAAAAAGAATAATCAACGTGTTACAAAGATTCCTAGATAAATTGATAATCGTTTGGAATGAAAAAAAAGGAAAGAAAGAGAGAGAGAGAGAGAGAGAGAAAAAAATAAAGAATCCCGGAGGCTTGATGGATGATGTCCGCTCGACACGTGACATATCGGCCTCTTTGTGTCCAAGCGTCGATAAATAATTCTTCAGTTTCCAGTTAACCCAGATTGAAAAGCCACGGAACGCGTCGTAGCCTCGCGAACTTTAATATTTAATCGCAGTCGTCAAACACAACGATGAACCCAGAACGGAATTAATTCGAGGGCCGAGTTTCCGTTCGGCCAGCTACGTCACAGGCCTCCTCCGTGGCCAACCTTCTGCAATTATTAATCGACCCCTCGGATATAGAGATCGGGGATCTATTCTCGCGACGAAAGGTCGTCGTAACGTGGTCGATTTTTGGTGAAACATGGAAATTTCAGATCGTTTCTTTTTGTTTTAAAAAGGATTCGCGAAAGAAAGATACTTTCGGATGTAGATTCTAGTTCGTTTTGATTCTTGGAAATTTTAGAATCGTGAAATTTTTCAGTCTTTTTATTTTAGGATTGGTGTTGTGGTTGAAACGAGGCCAGGCGTGAATACGAAATGTAAGGAATCGTGGTTTTAAATGAGCAGAGTGACGTTTTGGAAATATTTTCAGATACGAGTTTATTTTTACAAAGGAAGTTGTCGAGTCGATCAATCGAAATTTAGAGTACATTAGATTTTCTGATAAATGAAATGAATTGTGACATTGGCTAAAATAAATTGCGTTCAAAAATTACGAAATCAGAAAAATTAAAAAATGACTTTTGACATCTACTGTTATAAAAAAGTAATTTGTGTCCAAAAAGTCGAAACTTAGAATTTAGTGTATCAAAACTCCATGCTTTCTAATAAGCAAAATGACTTTTGACACCTACTATTACAGAGAACTAATTTGTGCTCAAAATTTACAAGTTACTATACACTCTCTAAACGATTTTTGACATCTACTGTTAAAAAAATTAATTTGTATCCAAAAAGTCCAACAAATCAGAAAAATTCAAAAAGTTACAGTACTCCACACTTTCTAATAAACCAAATGACTTTTGACATCTACTATTACAAAAAAGTAATTTGTGTCCAAAACCAAAAGTTACAATTTAGCAATATCAAAAGTTACAAGTTACTTCACACTTTTTTTAATGAATCAAAATAATATCTTTTGACATCTACTCATATTAAAAAAACTAATTTATATCCAAAAAGTCCAACAAATCAGAAAAATTCAAAAGTCACAATACTCCACACTTTCTAATAAACCAAAGTGACATCTACTATTACAGAAAATTAATTCACAAAAAGTCTAACAAATCAGAAAAATTCAAACTTTACAGTACTTGCTGATAACCGAAAATAAGCTACAATATAATCCAAAGGATCAAAAAATCCTCCCCCAAAAAAATCCAAAAAAGGAAAAAATCTACTATTACAGAAAGTTAATTCACAAAAAGTCTAACAAATCAGAAAAATTCAAACTTTACAGTACTTGCTGATAACCGAAAATAAGCTACAATGAAACCTTAGCTACAATATAATCCAAAGGATCAAAAAAATCCTTCACCCAAAAAAAAATCCAAAAAAGAAAAAAATAAAAGGTTTGGTTCGATACGATCTGGCGTTAAATCGCGATAAATTTGCCTTGCCCCGCCCCGATTCGAGCGGACATTGATTTACGACCGGTTAATCCCACGCGGAATGAAATATCGCCCGATTCTTATCCCGTTAAGTAAACCATCCTCGCGAAATGGCCACGTTTAATTTATTTATAGGGACACGTACCCGCCGCGTGATACACCTTACGCGGCCATCACTTTGATCACACTTTATAGGCTTTACGCGTCCAATACGTCTTCCAGATCTATTGCGTGCAATCCTAGGCAACCTGGACGATAATAATGCAGCTTCGTAAAATCCGTGTGCCGGGTCAACAGAAACGGGGCACAGTGCAAACAAGACGCGACGATCGATATAATTTCATTTCGTTAAGAGCGAAATTGACTCTCGTCCATCGTTTATATAAGTCAGCAGTGTCTCCCAATGCGAACGACGCGTCGAGAGTTTTGAATATTCTTTTTTTTTTTTTCTTTTTTTTGGAGATCGACAAGATATCATATACATATTATATACTCGTCTCGTCTATTTTTCTGTATCTTTTTTGATTTTATTGCTCGAGTTATGTGATAAGTTAAGTTAAAATTAAAAATTATTTTTCTCCGTTTTCTTTTCTAAAAGTTGATTAGATTATTGTGTTCCATAAAGGATAATGAAATTTTTGAATACATATATGTTCGTAAAGAGAAAAATATTGAGAGACATTCGATATTGTTTTTGGAAAATTTGATTGATCATTATAGAAAAATGAGAGAGAGAGAAATGCTGTATCTATAGGCTATCTTGTAATATTATTTGAAATCTTCTCCTTTCTGGATTTTGAGCATTTCCAGCAAATTTCGATGATGGAAGAGTTCGTTTATTTTTTTAGACATTTCCAGAAAATTTCTATGATGGAGAATTCCTGTGTGGTTTACGGTGGTCTAGAAATAGGTCGAACGAGGACAGTCTAATAAATTTCTATGAATTTTTAACCCTCCCCCCTTGCACAACCTTATTTTTCAAACTTGGAATTCTACATAGATCAAGAGTTAGATTATGAATGTAACGAACGATGCCAGATAACAACTACTAACCTTAGCCACACGAGTTTGATTCAAATCTTTAACGATAAATTTATTACCCCTCATCGCCCCAAGCCTATTATTCCCTTTAATTATTATTTCAAAAAACCATCGAATCTTCCATCCGTAATTTTTCATCAAATTATAACAAAACTCACGTAAATGAAAAGATTTTTTTTCAAAATTTTCAAATTGTCAACCATTTTCAAAGTGATAACGATACTTTCATCTCGAGAGACAAGAAGGATCAATTTTGTTTTCTTAAACGATATTATTTTCCCTCTCCGTTTATATACAGCCGCACTTTGATTCGTGAAAACAATCCCACTCGTTCGATATTATTTCACGAGCAATGTACAACCGTACACCATCTATCCAAATAATAATTTTTCTTCTTTTTGCGGGCAAGGAAGAGAAAAAGGGTGAACTTACCCCAAATAGGCGAATTCGGAGAAGTAGAGTATCATCCTCAAGGACAGTTCTCGTTCCTTGTCGCTGTACTTGAGAGACTTGTTCAGGGGATGGCCGAACACGTACTCCACCTCGTCACCGTGCAATACGCCCATCCACTCGCCCCATAGATTGGTGCTCGTCCTCTGCAACACGCCGCAACATGCCTCGATCATCATATGCACGTTACATCGAAGGGATCGATATTAATCTCACGCAATTAGTGTTTTCTGCAATTCGACTCGACAAGTCTGATTGGACGCGAATTGAAAATTTTCCATTCTCTCCCATTCGTACTTCACCATTTTGCAAATTTTTCATCATTGTATATATATATAAATCTCTTTATTCTACAACTTATTCGTTATTTTCCATTATTTAATGATTTATACTCGTTTAAATTATCCTTTCGTTTCGTTGATTAAATTTATTTCGTACGCAATCCGATAAAGCTTTCAGGAGAATCTTTATACGAGCTATTTACAAACCAGTTGCCCTCTCGTCGAACAAGCACTGTAAAATAGCGCGCACTTCCAGCTTGTCGTCATGTATCAAACCCTCGCCCCACAGATCGAGCCCTCGTCTCTCCGCGTGACGCGATATCGCGTTCCTATTAACCGAGCATCCCGCAGTTTGTCAGTTTTCATTTCACACCGGCGCCACTTGCCGGCTGGAAATGGTATCTCGTTGGGAAATTGATTCCTATCGAGGGGGAGAAATTTTGGAAAATTCGAATATTTCTTTTTTTTTTGGGAATCTGGGTTCTCTAAGGAAGAGAGATCTTAAGTTTGGATGGATTATTTTTTGAAATGAATATATCAACGATGAGGAGGGAGCGTTAGAAGAAATTTGCAGCGATAGAGTCATCATTTTAATTAATAAAATTCAAGTATCTGCTATTATAGACTGGAATTTAGAGATCTGAGAATAAATTTTTACTTATAGACAATTTTTTAAGATGATAGAATCTGTATGTTCGAATATATCATTCTTGGAATAAATTGGTAAAAGAGGCGGATATTTATCCAAGGATTTATGGGGAAAAATAATTAATGCTTAATGCATTTGTTAATTTATTTACATTTGATCCGAACGTAAACCTAACTCGATCTAACCTAACCTAAAAACACGAAACAGAAATACGATCAGATTTTATTAAATCGATTCTCAAAACGTAACTAATATTATATTTAACTGAACTTGAAGAATTAACCTAACCTAAAAACACGACGAAAAGAAAAAAATGAAAATAAAAAATAAAATCTGCTGAAATGTTTATCGGTTAATTTAAATTTGATCAAAACCTAACCTAATCTACGTAACAACTAGGTCAATAACTCACATCCGTCTCATTCTGCGGGTAACGCAAACAGGTTACCTGCCAGTCTATAATAACGTAACCAGGTTGTCAACTATCGTTACTGTCAGTTTATTGAATATTCATTTGACTGCAATGAATTAATTAAAAAGAACGACCGAGGAAGATTAACAGCACGGTATTAACCGACGAACAAGGGGAGCGCGTTACTCGAGATGCCCAGGTGTCTACTGGAAACTGAAATTATTCTAATATAGCGCTTCCGTGGTGAAATACAGTACCTTTGGAGGATCAACGAAGCGTCAACGGGTTACGTAGGAACCAAGAAATGTTTCTTGCCTCGAGACGTGTACCGTGTTTAGAGCGTTCCTTGAGACGATGAGAGTGATGGGTTTAAGAGCCGGTTGGAATTACTTCGAATCTCTACTCGATTCGAAGTAATCCCAGTTATATCGAATGGAACAGATATACACGCGGAGACAAGCGATGGATTTGAGATCTCCCGTTTGTCAAATATGATTCAAAATAATTCCGATACGAAATTTGGAAACAAAGTACACGATTCGGAATAATTGCAAATAATTTTAAGTGTATGACTTATTTCGAGTGATGGGTTTAAGAATCTCTACTCGATTCAAGTTAATTTTTCATGATCTTGAGTCTCTTGTACGATGAAATTTGGACGAAACAAAGTACACGATTCGAAATAATTCCAAATAGTCTTAAAGATCTTATTTCGAATCTTTGCTCGTCGCGCTGTTTGGTTCAAAATAATTTCAAGTAAACTTAAAGCATCCTCTGTGTGAACGAGATAAGCGATTCAATCGAATGACTCTGTACAAAAGGATACTCATAAAATTCAAAATATCCCCGATCACCATCTTTACATTGAACGATCTACATCAAACTAAAGTCGAAGACACGAAAAATTCTTTCTCACCTTTCACAGGAAAGTTCATCCCACAGATAATAATCCGCGTAATAATAAGAAATCCGCATGACATCGCGCGTCACCGATATTATAAAATATCGCTTAAACCCATCACTCGCCTCGAGGCAAATCTCATCGCGCAGAGGGCGCTTTATCGCCTCCGGCCTAGGGGAAAATTGTGGCCCGGCTCGAAATCGTTGGAAATTGAACGCGCTCGTCCCCGTGAATACGCTTTGCCCAGTTGACGTCTACTACAATGCCGTCAACTTCCGCCTCTTCCCCCTTCTTCGAACACCTTGGCCTTTCTCGTTGGCAATTCCATCTTTTCAATTTTGCGATTGGTTTTTTTAATTCCTATTTAAAGAGGAGGGGACACGCGAAATCTATTCAATTTGAACGGAATCCAGATGGATTTGGGAGAATTCTTTCGATCGTAGTTGTTTCCAAGTATGGTACCAGATGTTTTAAACGGGAGATTAATTAAGGTGTTGATTAATTTGATGCTCGAGATTGAGTTATGAAATTTGAAATTCGCTGAAAAATTTTTTTTATTTCTTTTTTTAGAGAAAAATAAGAGAAGTGGAAGTAAGGGAAAGATAAGTAGAGAATTTTTTTTTGTAATTAATTCTTTATAAAATAAGAGGATAGTTAATGTAGGATATTTTCTTTTGATGCTTGAGAACGATCTATGATCTTGAAAAGAGATTTTGACGAGATCGAAAATTTAAAAATTCATGAAACATGGTTGACAGTATTGAGTATGAGGAAAAAAGAATAGAAAAGATGAGATGAAAAGTAAATCGAATTTTTTTTGCTCTGTAATTATTATTCTTTTAAATAAACTTATTTTGCTGGTAAATTGTAAATTAAAATGATTCAATAAATAAATTTGATTTTTTTATTACAATTCTTTATGAAAATTTATTACGAAGATCAGATCTCAGTTTTCATTATCTTTATCGAATATTTATATCCTTTTCTTTTAGTTTTCTATTTGATAAAACTTCTTCTTTTCACACATCTAATATTACGCACTAATATTTAAAATTTCGATGTATCTTTGTTTTAAAACTGCGATCTTTTTTTTCTTTTTTTTTTTGAATAGCTACGCGTATTTGTTAATCGATAAAGGGATGAGCAAACACGTGGGCACCACGTTGTTTAAATCACATTGTTTGCGATCACGGATCTATCGTGTTTATCTTCGACCTAGACATTGGTGTTTGTTAATTGTCTGACGACCAATACACTATCTATATATATTTGTTCGTATCATCCTTGCAAAAAGTTTCTCCGCAAAAGGAGAAAATACATTTTATTGCATCAATATATTAGAAATATGCACGAATATATTAGGAATATATCAAAATATATATATATAAAACAAAGTTGGAAATGGTATTTCAACTTCATGCAAACCATTGACTTAAACCCATCACTTAAATCAATTAATGCTTCGATATCTATAAACTACATAAAATTAATTTTCATTTAAAAAAGAAAACTCTTTCTTTACCATATACATACGATGAAGAATATTTCCATTGAATGTAAGAAAATCAAACTATCCTCATAACAAAAAATTCCAATTCAGTCTATACGACTTATACATACATTCTCCATTTCTATAATAAAATAATAATACGATTTAACGAACAATATCACCTATTCCAAACAAAAAAAAAAAAACCAAAATCACTTTCGCAAAATTCCACGGTGAAAAAAAATTTTCTTGAACGAAGAACGTTCCACCGATTTCGCTTACGTAACAAAAAAAAATTCGAACCCAGTTTCCATCATCAGAAAAATTAACGCGACAAGAATACGTGCAGGACGAGAATAGAAACGGCTAAGATTCCACAATGAGAGGGAAAAACGTATCGCGTATATATCTAGCGAGGATTTCTTCGTCTATTTTCGCGCAGGCAGGAAATAAGGGCGACGAGGTATATCCTCCCAATTGGTGGGGCCGTGTTATCAACTGGGCCATTTATTGATTCAGCCGCGGCCTGTATTCTTAAATCCCGGCCAGATACGACGGAAATAACTGGGAATCCGTGCATAATACGACCGACGACGACGACGTCCCGACGAACTTCTAAAATGGACGGGGTTGGAAAATCCGACACAATAGGATCTCGACCCAACCACTATCTGAAGAGAGAGAGAGAGAGAGAGAGAGAGAGGAGGGGGTGGATTTTAGGATGGAATTAAATTCGACCTGTTCGAGGTCGGACCGAATTATCCGTTGATCCTTAATTGACACAGAATGGAAGAGGGTAAAAATAAAAGGTTCCTCTTCTCCTCGTGTTTTCGATTCGAGGGAGGAAATCGTGACCTCCGATTATGAGGGTCAGAGAGAGAAGAGTATGAGAAAGATGTATTTATTGACGTTGTGCTATTTGCGGCGGATATTACGACAAAGATAGAATTTTGAGAATTGACGTCGGAGTGGTTCAATGGAATTTTTCTTTTTCTTTTCTTGCACGATTTTTTTAAATGTGAAAGTTTGGGTAAATAAATAATCTATTATAATGATTTGCGAAAAATTATTATTAAAAGTAGAAAAAATTTTATTGTTCATTGATGCAGTGTTATATAAATATATTCGATGTATTGGATCCTGACAGTTAATACGCACGTGGCGCTAGTATCGCATCACCAGCCGCCATATTGTTAAGAAGTAACACCAAACATATAAAAATTAAACAAACTGTCGTAACGCTATAATCACGTAAAAAAAAAAAAAAAAATAAATCAAAATATCAAATTGAAAATTTGGAAACTCGCAAAAAATATGATATTCAACTGATATTCAAACAATTTTTGATTGTGTATCATCGTTAACGCGCGTGAAAAGCTATTAGATTTATTTCCACGATTTTTCAATCAGCGAGGAGTCTTTAAAAACTCCTAAAAAAAATCTCTATCCACAGTCGTTTTTCAAACGACAATGTAGAGAATTCATCGAAAATCTCGGATCACCGCTCGCCAAGTATCAGAGAGAAGAAGTTTCGTTTAGATATGAGTTGAAGTGTTTTCCTAGGTACGGTCTAGGTTTTCAATCGACAACCGTTCCACAAAGCCGCGACAAACTGCTCCACACCTCCTCGAACGATCGCATCGACAAGTTTTTCTGAAAAACTTGGATCACCTTTCACCTCGAGCATCGAGTCGTGGAAAAAGTTTTGAAATCGCCATCGAACTTTCATACGACACCGAGAGACCGTTAAAGTCGAGTGCTCGATCTTTTTTTTTTTTTTTTTTTTGAGCGATGAGACGTGAAACAGCGTTGTCTCTGAATAGGCGAAAAAAAAAACTCGTTTCTACGCCTTGGAGGTTATTTGTTCTCTTCGAAATCACTAGTTTATTGCCATATGAATGAAACAGAGATTTCTGAACTCTATGGAAATGTTACGGGAAGGATGATATAGATCGAGGAATAATATTGAATCATGGTGAAAATTCATTCGTGGATTTAAAATGTTTGGAAACTGGAAATGTGGGCGAGTTTCTAACTCTTATTGTTAGTCATGAATTTAAACGGTCCAAAAAATTTTGCATTTTCCCAACTCGAAGTTGGTTTGCATTTTGATTAAGTTCTTATCAGAAAAATTATGATTCATAAGAGAGAAGAATGAAAAGCTTCTTGAAAAATAAAAAAAAAAAAAGAAAGGAAAGAAAAAGAAACTATCATTTTTTTCTTTCGAAAGAAAAAAATGATTGACTCGAGAAATTTTATAAAGAGATAAATTAACGATCTCGTGATATTTTGGTAAATGTAAAAAATATGATCTGATTGAATTTAATTGGAAATAATTATGGAAATTATTTTCAATTTCAATAGATTATGTTTTCTTTTAAATGATCTCAAACTTTCAGAATCTAATCTAATATTTCAGAAATGAAGGAGAAAAATTTGAATTTTCAAGAAAGAAATGAATTCTTCTTTTAACTTTGTATTTGTATTGAATTTAATTATTGAATTAAACATTTTTAATTTTAATGAAATTATATTTTCTTTCAAATGAGCTTCTGAAAATTCTTTTGAAATAATTCAATATTTCAGAAAGGAAGAAAATTTGAATTTTGTTCAAAGAAAAAAAAAAGAAATTTTGATATTTTGTCTGAATTAAAGGAATAAACGAGGAAAGTTTATGAACGTACCATTGTCGTTATGGCGGTAATTCTTGTTCGATAAACGTCGTTAATTTTAACGATGTTTAAAATTACAAAGGCAACAGTGGGACAAAGAGAATGGAGTGGGGATGAAGATCGACCAAAGAGAAACTCAGGGGAGAACATAATGATATGAGGATCGATAATACCCAACAGAACTCGATGGATAGTAGAAATTTCGTTATGCTGCTTTAATATTAAATGCTTGTTGAGTATTTTTTAATCAACTTTGCTTGTTTTACTACACCACGTTAAAAATCACATTGTTGTTCTTTGCATGTTAAAAAAATATTTGTACTTTGCAAAAATATTTTTTAGAAAAAATTTTTCTATCGTCAATCTTGACAAAATGAAAAATTAAATCAAATTTATAAAAAAATAAACGAAAAAATTTATTTATTTTATGGTTGATTCGTACTACTTACTACGTACGACTTTCGTACTCGACTGACCAATTGCCGACATGCTCTACTTAAACACTTCTGACTTTTCATTCGTTCCTTAAAGGCGAATTAGATTTTTCACTCTGGATATGCATTCTGTGGATGGTGCACAAGAAAGATTGCTTCCACTTGCATTTTGTTCAATCATTAAAAATGATCAAATGGAACAAATTATATTTACAGATATAAACTTAAATCCAATAATTGCACATTTAAATCCAAATTCACTTGAAATTATGATAAGAACTAGTGAATCGAATCACACAAGTGTATATTCATTTTATTTTTTAGAATATTTAAAATGATAGAGTGTAAATTCGTCTTTACCTCGAAAAATTAGTTTTTATATTCCACAATTCTCAAGGAATTATATCTATTTTCGTTAAAGACAGTCCAAATGCCTCTTTTCGTCATTAATAACCCACAAATCCGATGGTCCAACCAGTTTTTCCATCGGATTTTCTTTTCAAGAAACGATTCCACGCCACGGCTGTCAATAGTCGTTGAATCTTTGGATAGCTTGGATTCATTCCTTTCAATCTTGCTTTTCAACACCGATCGATGAATGGCGGCTTCGCGAGAAATCGTGGAGCGCGATCTGGCTCGGTCGATAATGAAGTTTAGCAGCAAGAAAAACCCCACCATCGTGAAAAGAGATTCGGTCTGAAAGGAGGCTTTCAAGCAGGCTCGTGTCTCATTTCCATTAATCTCGTCGACTAATCGCCCACGCGATTCAAAAGAAAACGGATGTGATTTATTCCTTGGTCGCCATTATCATTTCTTCCGTAAATGCTCGAAAGAAAAAATAATCTTTCGATCGATCGTTTGAAATAAATTATCTTCCACACGTAGATATATCTTAAACCAGTCCCTTTTCGAAACGCGAAACGAATTATTGAGTATTTTTCTTCAACCTTTGGAAACTTTTCTATGATCTTCAGTGGTACAGGTTAGGATACGCGTCGATAAAGAAGGGAGTTCTGGAATTTTATGTCACGTGACAGGTCGAAAGCTAGGAAATCAGCGTACGCTGATGGACGAAATGTGTTTCGAGTTTCGAAGCGACAGATATACACGCGTAGTTTCGACGACTACTACTACTTCGTTTCCATTCCTTTTTCCACGTATTTTCTAACCCGTTTCTGACCCACTTATCGGCTTTGAACTTGTTTCGCTTCTTGCCAAAGGGAAACTTACGACTTTTTTCGAGCATCTTCTTTCCTAAAAAAAAAAGATCACCTTTAATTTTTCTTCCTTATCGAATTCGAGAACGAACGAGAAACTAGAAGAGAACGAGTCCCAGCGTCGTTTTATTATTCAAAATTTCGAGAAATTCGTAAAATGGACGAAAAGAGGAGGAAGGCAGAGGAAGAATGGAAAGATGAACCATTGTTTCGTACCATTCGACCCTTTTAATCAAAACCACAATCCAGCTTGAGGTTTGAGAATACCTTTCCAGAAACCCATAGATCGACCAATTAACCGTACTGCTTCCTTCTTTGAAAGAAAGAGATTAAGGGGTGAAGAAAGTTTGAAAGCGTAGTGAAGAGAGGAGGGAAACGAGTTAAAGGAAGGCCAACCTGGTGGCGAAACCGTTATTAAGATTACGGTGGGCCGTGCATGAGTAATGACATCCTCTTTTGCTTCCAACCATCGTTCCCTGATAAATTACCTCCTCCTTAATTACTCGAGTCTCAACATTCCGTTTATGTCCGCATTTCACGTTTTAGTTAGAGAAATCGAGCTGCTTCTCCACGAAAATGAGGCACACGTGGGGAAGGAATTTCTTAGAAATGGAACACAGTTTTTGGATGTAAAAGTTGGAAGAATATTATCCATTTTTCTTTTCGATTTTGATCAGATCGATTCATCGGGTATGCAAGTTGAAATGGGTTTGGGTTTTAATCTCAATTAGTTTCGTTCTTTCCTTGATTTAGATTAGATTTAAATTAGATTGTGATCTAAATTAAATCACAGCGGGATTTTTTTTCCCCAATCTTGAGATTAAACCTGGGATTAGGACTGGTTTTAGTTGGAATTAAGTTTTACAATTAGATGTTTTAACATCCTTTTTAATTCTCAAGATCAAATTAACCAGACCTCTGTATTTTCCTTTTCCTTTTTCCCAATTCCAAGATTGAATCTGGTTTTGGTGGAAATTAAGTCTCGATAAATTCTGAGATAAATATTTTTACTTATACTTTTTCGACTCCACGATTAGATTTAATCAGATCAAATTAAAGCTAGATATTCTCTTTTTAATATAAGAATTTATATTACTTATTCCTTATATCATAACATAATTATTCTTTGTTTCAGTTTCGAAATTAGATTTGGAAGATTAAAGTAAATCTCAATTAAACTTTTCGTTTATTCTTCTTTCAACATTAAAGAATTAACTTTATATGATTCTTCTTTTTTTTTGACTCTAAGATTAGATTTAATTGCAAAGTTTTAATTAGACTTAAATTAAAATTTTTTCCAACTCACACTTCATCCATCTCGACACACGTCACATCTAAGACTTAAGTTGTAATCTTTAACTTATTCAATTTATTCAACTTTAAGATTTACACTTATTAGATTTATCCTTTATTTCAAGATTAGATTTACTTGCAAGTTAAAAACTTAAAATTAAAGTTAAACATTCCAACTTATTCTAAGCTAAAAACTTATCCAAATTAAAATTACACATTTCATTACACTTGTTTCATTTCTTCAGCTGAATTACATCTCTAACTTATTTTTTCCTTAAAATTAAAATTACTTATCCTAAATTTCTTATATTTCTTCCAACCTAAACTTCATCCATCCCGATACGTCTCAACACTAAGAAGAAACTTTAACCCCATAACACTTATAGATTTATTCCTTCTCTCAAGATTAGACTGCAAGTTGAATACTCAGTTATATACACATATCGAGTTATAATTACGCTTGAAGGTGTCACTCACCTAAATCCAAGTTAAAACGTTTCCACGTTTGTTATATTTCTTCCAACTTGCTTACTCTTCATCCATCACGATACGTCCGCGCAAAAGCTCATAACATCCTCGTTGAACGTTCCATAAATCGCGAAACTCTAATGTCGCTCCCCGAGAGCTAAAGAGGCGATGAAAGTTCAAGGAGTTCTTCTCCACCGAGTTTGCCGACGAGTCGTGTATGTCGGCCTTTATAACTTTGCCCGTGGAATATATATATATATATATATCGAGATATTTCGTGATAAACTCAAGTAGCTTGGCCACAGAAAGGTTTAACCATGCGGAACGAAGAAATTACGATTTCTTACCCTTTCCAGAATGAGAGAGGGAGAGGCAGAGAAAAAGAGGGAGAAAGAGGGAGAGAGAGGGCTAAGAATCTAATAACCTGGAAGAGGATTTCTAGAATCGTTCCTTCGAGTTTCTCTCCCTTTGAGAAACTCTTGAGATCGAGCTTTCAAATATTATATATCGATTTATATACCGCATAAACGCGACGATCAAGGATGATAATCTCTTCTAATATACAAGTTTATTCGAGTGAGTTTTATCGGAGCTTTGCTATCCTTTGAGAGAAGCAAAATTATTCTTCTTCTTCTTCTTTTTTTTTTTGGAAAGCAGAAGAAATATTCGAATGGCTGACTTTCGTCCATGGTGGACGAATGGAAAGAGAGGGGAAGAAAGAGAAATGTATAAATTTTCCAACGATGACACGTTGATTGGTGAGAGATTAATTTGCAGAAATGGTTATTACACGGTCGATATCATACAAGAAATTTTTCCTGATTTTCGTCATTATGGTAAAAATGTTGGGGTAGATTTTATAGAAAAAAGGGAGAAAAGGAAAAAAAATATTCTTTTTTAAACAAAGGGAAAACAAGAAATTTTTAAACGTTGCGAATTTTGAAACGAATTTTATATAGTTTTTTGTTTCGTCGTTAATTGAATTTTCTTTCTGCTGGTTGAATAAATAAATCCCCCCCTCTCCCCGCATTTCTCTACGCGGTGTAATATAATTCAAAGTAAAATATTCGTTATATTCAACTTCTCCAGTCACTCAGATCCCATTTCTTTCGTTAAAATTATTATTTGCAACAACAAGATTGTATAAATAATAACAGAGATATATAGAATTATTAACAGATGCGCGTATCGAGATAATATTAAAATATTACAGTTTCAGCTTGGTGGAATAACAAATTATTATTAGTAGATAATTATATCTACTTGTACGGATAAATTATGCAAATTAGTCTTAACACAAGCTCGATTATGTTTATCCATATAATATTGGATGTTTATTATTATTATTTCTTCCCTTTTTTTTTTTAAAAATAATATTATAATACGGGCACGTTTCAAGATCATAAATCGTATTTAAATAATTCCACTGGAAATATATAATTTCAGTTTTGCTTTCTTTCTAATTTCCCGTCGTTGTGATAATAAATTCATGTATGTTATGGTTGTTACATGAACTCAAAAATATTTTGCACGAGCACCACTTTTACTTTTAATATTTTCACTTTCGAGGTGGCACGGCCATCATAAATCTATGACCACCATCTCTCATGACACTAATGGCTGCGTTACTCCACGCTAGTTAAATCATTCACACACGTTCTACCTCCGTTTCGCGTTTTACCTCCTCCGTTCTCTTTCTTTTTTTTTTCTTTATCAAATATTTAATTTTTGCCAACTTCCCCCTCTTTTTATGAATATTTAAACATCCACGATATAAGATACAAGAAACGTGTCTTTTTTACCTATATTTTTTGGTAACACATCTTACGAATATTTTAATTCAAATTACTTTTCAGTTCATCGAGGAAACATTTGTGTAAAATCTTCCAATAAATTCAGAATATGGGCAAAAGTAAAAGAAAATGTATTTGATCTTCAGTCATGATTCGTTTATCTATACTACTTGTCGATCGAGTCAATAAAGTCAGATGTTCTACTTAAATAATAAATCTTCTCCTTTCGATTACCTCTTGAATCAAACTTATATCCCACGAATGTATCATAGCATCAAAAATAATTATCGAGAAAAGAGTTAAAGAAAAAGAATTGCAACAAATCCACTCGGCTGACCGATCACCAATATATTCTACTTATGAAAAAATCTCTATACAAACTTTTTTCAAATTACTCAATTGAATTAACATTTTCAATTTATCTCGGTTCCTAGAATCGAAACTCACACACATATATATATAAATAAATACTTTAACAAAAGGATTTAAGCACGCCATGTATTAAAAGGAACAACAACGAGGTTCGTTAAAGAGAGGGAATCACGTTAGAGCCGCGTTATCATTATCCGCGCCACGTGACTTTTCGTCTCGTGGAAATGTCAGGCTATAATATAATAGAGTCCTCTTTACATACATATATATATATCGATCGGCCACCGTTTCACGTGACGCGCCATCCCCTCCCCCGTGGCACAGCAACACGTGAGGGGAAAAAGCGTTACCTACTTGCGTGAAGAAGTAGTAGTAGACCTTCATGCCACGATCGGCGAACAATTGGGCGAAGTGGATCGAGGGACAGATGAAGAAGTAGTCGCCAACCACGTCCGCAACCATTTTTTGGTAAATGTAGCCGTTGTACACTTCCTCCCAGTCCGTGTACTGAAACAGAAATATTTTCACTCGTTAATGAGGGAAATTATTATTTATAGAAGGAATATTTGATTGGAAAATTAAGAGAAATTGTATGAATTTGTATACGTGTTTTTAGGGATAATCGATTTGGAATAAAAGTTTATTATTTTTGAATCGAATTTTTGTTTTATTGAAATTCTCAAATTTTGCAAAGTTGTCTATGCGATATTTTACAATAAATCTTGTCGAATATTTACCATTACGTGTGAATAAAATTTTATTCGGTGAATTTTTGTTTATTTAATTCTCAAATTTGCAATGTTACACTATGCAATATTCTATAATAAATTTCCTCGAATATTTATTATTGCGCGAATAAAAGTTTATTATTCGATGAATTTATTCAATTTTCAAATTTGCAAAGTTATTATGCAATATTCTTCAATAATGAATCTCGTGAAAATTTATTATTTGTGGAAATTTTTTAATTTTTGTTTATGAATTTAATTTTCAAATTTGCAAAATAATTATGCAAAATTCTATAACAAATATTTATCAATATTTACGACTGTAAATAAAACGATTCCTCCAATTATCTAATTATCAATATTTTTAAATATCAACTTCCCAAATATAAAATTCCTCAAATTTTCATTCAACGAACTTGGAATAATCTTTCCTTCCCGCCACGAAACGATTCAACATCTTTCCAAAAAACCTCTTTCGAAATCGCAACAACATATATCGTTCAGATTAAATTGGACGAATTCTCAGAAACGGAATGTTTTTCTTTTCGATTCTTTCGAAATCGTTTCCACTTTTGCCTTCTTCTTTTTTCGCTATTTACACCATTTACACCGAGGAGAGGAATTTAAGGCTCCGATAAAACTTTTTTTTCCTTTCCTTCTCTTTTTTTTTTTGCCCGTATCCGACGTTTTTAAAAGGTTTTAAACGGCGGACAATTTTCTGATTCTTTACGGCGCGGTGAAATTCACGGTTCCCAGTTATCGAGCCCCGTTTATCACGGTTATACCGTAAACACCAGGCTCGATCGATACCAGGCCGATTATTGCTCTCGGTTTAACTGAAAATATAAACGGCCATTGTACGCTCGCCGCCGCAATGTTGTTAATTGTCCTCTTGAAAAACTTTCGTCCGATGCTACGCCGTTTGAATAAAATTTCTGATAAATTTGTAACGGGAGAGTTCGAATTTTCTTCTGTCGTCCATTATATAATCCATGTATAAAAATATGAGCTTTTTCGTTTCAAAGGTTTAAATAGGAAAAGAATATATTTTTCATTTTGAATTTAGGATTTATTTTGAAATTGAAGGAATATGTTTAAAAAGTGGGTTACTTTTCATCAATTTTCAATTCGAAGAAAAGTGTTTAAAAAAGTATAAAAAATTTTGAACAATATCAAAAATATTTAGTATATCACTTAACGATGTAAGAATCTCTTCTTCCGACAATTCTTCTTGCTCTTCAAATTTGTTCAAATCAACGAGGGAAAAAGTTAGAATTAGAGATGTGATCGAAATGAATAATCAGTGGACAACGAGAGACTGGATCTCCTACCTCGGTTTCGATGCATAATCGTCCTCGAATAAACAACGACGCTTTCATTGAGGAATTATCGAGCAGAATTTTCGTGAATAATGGAATTGTCGTTAATTGACGGGCGCAGACTTAAGGAGGATATTGGAGGCGAGAAAGAGAGAGAGAGAGAGGAGTTGAAGTGCTCCTTCAAACGACATTGGAACAGTGGAAACTAACTACCAATGATTGTAAAGATTCTTCGACAAAGAAGCTTTGGCGGAGAGGAAAGGAAGCAAAAGATGTGAGGTTTGAGTATGGATTCTATTTTGTTCGATCGTGATTGACGGAGAGATGGAATTTAATATTAAGGTTGTATGAGAGCGATGTCAAGAGAAGGGAATCAATTAAATCTTTCCTTCTGGTTTTTCAATGGTTTCTTCAAATTGCAATCCGTAGAAAATCTTGAAGAAGGAATAATTGCAAAAGGTGGGTTATTGCTTACTTCTGGTACAACTTAAACCCGCGTTTTTCTTGTCTTTGAAAATATCAAAATTGTTTAAAAAGAGAGGAACAATTGTAGATTCTTACTTTTATAGTCTTGACTTAAAAATTGTGTAAAAAGCAATACGATGCAATTGTTTAAATTGCAAAAAAATGGATGTATTGATTTTTATTTATGGTATAGTCTTGTCTTTAAAATTATTTAAAGAAGGAATTATATAAGATAGGTATACTGATTCTTGCTTCTATTCTAGTCTTTAAAAATACCAAAATTAATTAAAAATGCAATGCTTTGATATAAATACAAAAAATCGAAGAGATATCGATTTTTATTTTTCATGCTTGCTATTTAAGTCACTCACTTTTAACGATACTGAAACTGTTTTCAATGCATTTCGCACAGTTTCGAGAAAAGTATACGAATAATATATAAAAAAAAATAGATATTGATTCAGATAATTTAAATTTTTCTTCTACTTTCGTCTATTCTCTTCAAAATTAAAAAAAACCTGCCAATCATAACCCTTATATATATAACCGAAATAATCGAATCTCAAATTAAAACTTCTCATCTCTAATTTAAGCAAACGCGTCCAAACTCGACTTCCTCCTTCGATCAATCAAGTACGAGTACGTAATTTCTAAAAATATTGAACGAATCACAAAATAAGAAGAAGAAGAAGAAGAAGAAGAAGAAGAAAAAATGAACGGTGTAACTTTGATTGCTCTGAAAGATTGCTCCAACAAGTTTGATGAAACGAGACCTCCTCCCTTCCCCCTCCCCTCTCACTCTGGGACCAAAGAAGACCAGCTTGAAACCAGCGTGTAATTAACCTCCTCAACTCTGCCATCCCTCCGTGAAATCCATCTTGTACACGCCGTCGGCATTCTGGAAATATCCTGCCATATCGTGTCGTTCCCCTTTGAGGGAGGCATCGATGTAATATCTCACCGTTCCTTGGACACTCCCGCCCTTTTTCTTTCACGATGCTCGAAATCACGCTCTCACCCAACCCTGGATTCCTATCCTATGGTCGAGGATGGTCATACATTTTAATGGGGAATCACGTTGGAATTAGCATACCGACTATATGGCGGGCGGGGTTGTCGATTAAAACAGATGCAAATGAACAGGGTGTCTTCTCCCACTATTATTTTCTGAACGATTACTGGAGCGTCGTACGGGGTTGTGTGTGTCCCTCCCCCTCCCCTCCCCGTTGTTAATGAAACCTGTGAACAGATCTAATTCTATCCCAACATCAATCTACTGGAAGATAACGGTAGAACGGTTTGGTGGAAGAGGAAAGCAGGGATTGTAAAATTGGGCGATTGGGTAATTTTAGAAAGATTGAATTCACTTGTGAATTATTAACATTGCCAAGTGATATTTTTAGATATTTGGTTGTTATGATCGTGTTTCATGGAAAAATTTCGGGGGGAAATTTTGAAAAGCGTTTGTGAGTTTAATTTCAACTTTTGATGAATTTTTTTTGTTAGGTTCGCAAAAGTGATTAAATGATTTGCCAGAAATAAAGATTAATTTATTACTTTCATTTCGAAGTTTCGTGTACTACTTTTTCTTTACTTCAATCAGAAGAATATATATATATATATATGAGTGTATATTCAAGTTAGTTTTACTTTTAATATGTATAATTAACGTTTAACTATTCAGAAATGAATACTGTTGTTAAAAATCGAAGTTCAATTTTATTTATTTCAGTGCCAAAATCTATAATTACTGTTCAACTTTTCAAAAAGAGATTAGGATATTCTATATTATTTTAAAAAAGAAGATAGAACTATACAAGCCACTCAAAAATCACGGTTCAACTTTCTTATTTCAGTGCCAAAATCTATAATTACTGTTCAACTTTTCAAAAAGAGATTAGGATATTCTATATTATTTTAAAAAAGAAGATAGAACTATACAAGCCACTCAAAAATCACGGTTCAACTTTCTTATTCCAGTGCCAAAATCTATAATTACTGTTCAGAAAGAGATTAGGATATTTTATTACATTAAAAAAAAAGAGAGAGAAATATATGAAACGTACAAAATATACAATTAGGGATTAATTCTCTTAAAATTGAAATTTTAACTATCTTGTCGATTACTTGTTTCTTCCATCCACTACAAATCATCCCTGACGCATTCCCAGATAAAATGAAATTTTATCAAGCACATAGGCAACACGATAGTATCTTGGCTGCCTCTCGAAGCTTTGATCCGAAGTTTCAATCACGGGAATCTCACTTCTTATCGAAAAAGGAAGAAACAAATTGCGAGAAGGCTTGCTGATTATGAGCCAATCCTGTGATACGTTTAAATCGAGAACAATTCGTTGATCTTTTTAAATCCTCAGAATTACAATCTCTTTGATAAATCCATTTTTCATTAAATGTCCACGAGCCGGAAAATTCAATGATCGCCGATTTCATTTTGTTTGTATCTGCAAGAGAAACTTACGTATCTCGTGGATGAATAAAAAGGGGTACCTAAAATTTTCAAACCACCACATACTTTTACTACAGCCTCTTCCTTCCAAACGTTCTCCAATTATTTCTCGATGAAGCTCGGTTTATGGTTAAACCCCCTCCCTCCTTTGTGGTCCCTTCACGCATCGGGAAGTCGACGCAGAAACGGAGCGAATCGATTTTTTTTTTTCAACCGTTAACAAGCCGCCATTCACGAGTATTCTACGCTCGTTAGCTCGTAGTTCTTTAAAAGAGTTTATATAAAAATTTTCCTCAGTTTTTTCTTCTCATTTTCCAATATTTTCCCTTCGTGGTATTAATCGAGAATGCATCAACAATCGGGGGGTTGTTTAACCTTGCAAAAATGGATTCGATGAAAAATTGAACTATTCCTTTTGTTAAAAAAAAAATTCTGGAAAAATTAAAATTAAAAATTTATCGTGATGATTCGAATTGAAGAATAGAAGATATCTTTATATCATGAATTTCAAATGAATGGAAACCATTTCTTTTATATAAAAATAAAACTTGTGGAAAAATTATATCATTTGCAAGCAGAATCGAATCGCGAATGATTATTAAACACGAAATAGGAAAAATATTTCACGCGTTTCTTTTATCATCTAATGAATTTCAAATTTGATCACTTCTTTAAAAAAAAATTCTAGAAAAATATACTCGTTAAAAATTTCCAGAAAATGATTAACTAAAAAAAAAAAAAAAAAATAGAAATTTTCGCTCGTAGATCATCCCATGAATTTCGAATTGAATCTCCATCCTTATTTTTTCGTACAAAAAAAAAAAAAGATTTATTCGTTAAAAATTTCCAGAATTGAATGGTTAAATGATTCATCAACCGAAAAAAAAAAAAAAAAAAGAAATTTTCCATATATCGCGAGCGAGAATTGATTATGGTCTCGAAAACCGTTTATCCCTCTCTCCTCTTTTATACCAAATATCAAAGTTGAAAGCTCGAGTGGAATGTTCCTATTGAAAAAAAAAAGCTGTTGACGTTTAAATAAAAATCTCGACGGGCGTAGGCTGGCATGATTTAAAGGATAATATCGTTTATCGAGATCTTGAAGAGCAACGTCGTCATCGTCGTCGTCGTGGTCGTTGTGCTGGCGTTGAGTAGCGAGCATATGACGGAATAACGAGCGGTATGCGTGTCGGTGAGACGGCTGACAAGCGTGGGGACGAGTGGGCAGAAGTAGGCTGTGATGTCGTTCGGTAAAAGGTCGTGACAAATCGAAATGACCGGACGAATGCTCGTGGAAATTAATGGAGAGAGAGAGAGAGAGACTGCGTCTCGAGATTGCCTCGACAATGAGCGTTACGATTGTTGATGAGAAGAAGGGGGTTCTTATAGATATTAGAGTTTGTATATTACAGGATGTGTAAAAAAATGTGGAACCATCGGTTGAATCAGAGATTCCTGGGGTAATTTGAAGCAGGATTTTACTTTGCAAAAACTTTCGTTATCGAGTTATTAAGAAAAAAATTCACGGTAGCGAAGGGTATCGACCGAGCTCGAACAAACAAGCGATATGCGTTGAACAAATATTTATTATAATTGTATGGATATTGTTATTGATGGTATTGATTATTATAATTGCATGAATATTTGTGAAATATCGTTAATTTCGTTATATTTTTGTGTAGATTTTTGATTGATCGTGATTGTTGTTACGATTATGTAAATAAGAAATTTTGTACAAGTATTTCTCGCGTAAATTGATATTAATTTTCACGGCCTGGGAGAAGATTATACGTGAAATACGTGAGATGGATTTGGAGATTGGTTTGCTTCTATATTACGCGATTGTCTGAATTATTACGTTATTATACGTTTCTCTTTATACGTGTTCCAATATTTATGTTTCGAATTGGTTGTGACTTTTAATTACAGAATATCTGTTCATTGCACGCTATTCAATGATATCTCACTTTGTACTGTAATAAATATAGGGTGTCTCATCTGATTTTGACAGGTTTGAAATGTTTGATATTATATTCATTTAAGCATATACGAGTTAATACTTTTTTTCTTTTTTTCTTTTATAAAGAATATGTCGAGCTGCATCGATCCGTTTATAATATGTATTTAATATAACACATATTAAAAAATATATAATATTCCATTAAAAAAAAAAAAACAAAACAGAACTGACCTTTTATTTTTATGACTTTTATGCATATACTCACGAAAGAATTAATAACGATAATATAAAACAATATACATCTCTTTAACATTTCGTTCAACTTTATGCGAAATATTTTTTCCTATTTTTTATTCCAAAATGAGACGAAATATCCTGCATTTTTCTGCATCATTTACGCAATACATATATGCAAAACACAACACAAAAAATATAATATCCGCATTTAAAAATCCATAAGTTCATAACAAAGAATGGATCAGATGTATATCTTTTCTCTCCGACGATCATTAATATCGCCGAACGTCTGCACGACGTATTGAAATTTTAAATAATCGTTATAAAAATGGAGGATGAGATTAATTTTTGTTAAAAATCGCTGCGCCCGCCGTGATTAAAGGAATTCTTAATTTCGAGCGAATCATTGCACGCTCTCGTTAATGGCGTTGCATTTTAAACGCACGGACAGTTTATTCGATCCGGCGGAGACGAGAGCGCTTTGAAGACGGCCCCAGTCGGATTAATTGGAAATAATTCGATCGTTGAATTTTTTAACGGGCGACCGCCGTTGGCAGAAGTCGTTTAATTTCCTGATTTGAGCCGTGTTTAATTATCCAGCCGACTTTGATCTCGAATGTCCGAAAGCAACCGATCGCGATGCTTCTCTTCTATCTCTCTCCGTTTCCATTCATTGGACGAGATAATCCAAGGGAATCGGGTACACGTTTTGTTTCGAGACACGATACACTTTCCACTATTCGTGAAAGGAAACGCGATAATTCTCTCTCTCTCTCTTTCTCGTCTTTTTCTCCGACTGTTAATACTGTTCCGACGATCTTCTTAATGGCATCTCAGTTGCCGTTGCAATTTGCACAGGAAACGTTGGAAAACACTTGGAGCAAATGGGACATTGTTTCGATGATTTCCAATTCTCGGCATAGCTCTTTTAAATGGTAATATTATCGCTTCTTTTATATTGTTTTACACGCCGAATGCTTGAACATTCGAGGACTTTGTTTCTTTCTTTTTTTCCCCTTCTCTCAATTTTGATAAGGATTTTTTTTCCTTTCTTGACTTTATCAACTACTTTTTTCCCGTAATTTTTCGTTTTTACTTTATAAGTGATATTTTGAACATTTTTTTTTTTAAACTTTTTTCCAAGTTTTTATTATGGACTCTTTCTCTGATAATTCGATTTTCTCTTTCGTTTCCATGGAAAACATTTTCTCCTTTTTTCTTTTATCGATTATTTTAATACGATTTTAATTTTTCTCCTTTTATCCTATTGTTTTCTTTTTTTTAATTGACGATTGAAATATTTTTTAAATATTCTAAATTTTTTTTTGAAGTACACTTTTAGGAATTTTTCTTTGTCGAAATTTTATTGTTGGGATTGTCTTTCATTTGATTAAATTCGAAAATATCCAAAGAAAAATCGAAGAAAAAATCTAAGACTTTCAAATTTGGAATTGAACCTAGGCCCCATCGGGTGGGAAATTAATCCGTATCTACTATGCTATAATTGATTTCGTCTTTTTTATTCTTATTATGGATATTTCATCATCAGTTTATTATCCGCAGTAAGTGCTCGTACATTTTATACCTTATCTACCATGTTTGCAATTTACGTTATTAATAATTTAAAGCTTGCAGCGGTTAATGATCTCCGTATATGAATATTAGAAAATTAATCTACATAAATAATCTATATAACGAGAATTTTCTGTGTTATCAGAATAAGAAGAATTTTTAATTTTGCCCAAATTGTACATTAAAAAGCGTCTTTCAAAAGCATCTGGTGGTCAAATTTAAAACGATTTTCCGAAGACACAAGGACGCGAAATATTTATTCTATTTTATATTGAATATTTAATTCATATTTAATTCCAATTAACAAACTGGGAACTGAAAACTCTCTCTCTCTCTCTCTTCTTTTTCAAAAATTATAAATTCCAAAAAAAAAGAAAAGAAAAAAATCGAATCCATTTAAAACAAATTAAAAAATTTAAATTTTAGAAAAACGTAAAGGAGAGAAAAATTCGCATAGTAACCAATTCGAATACGTTATTCCAAACTCGCTCAAATTTTCGAAAATTGCATTGCATAATTTTAAAAATCGTAGAACTTAAACCGAATGAATGGAAAAGGGGGAAAAAAATTTTCCATTTTTCTCTGAAAAATTTGCATCGCATCATCCACATCGATGATCGACTCCAACGCGGTAACTTATTCGACGCGGATATTGACGTCACTAATTTCACGGTGATATTAGGGAAAGTTTATTCGGTGGGGCCGCGTGACCCGGTTTCTTGATCACACCGCGGGCTTAATCTGATTCCCAATCGGGTCTATAATTACACGTGACAGGCAATTTTCATGTGTTGAGCCAGGTTCTTAAGCATCGTGAGCCACGGCTTAAATTCAACCACGCGGTTGGCTTATCGACTTAACTCCCCGCGGAAGCATTCCGCCTTTCTGGCTGCACTCTACCTCGAGGCACTCTGGAATGTGTCGCCCAATTTGCATACTCGTTCGCCGTGCTAAATCGACCAATAAAAAAAAAAAAGAAGAAGAAAGGAAAAAGAAAAAAAACTTCTTTTTTTTTTACTTCCAATGTGGACGTCGTGTACGTGGAGGTAAAAAAAAAAAGAAAAAAGAAAATTAGGTTTCCTTTATACAGCATGGAATTATGCTTTAACGTGTAAGTTTGTTCGATCGACGAATAATTTATTTTCAATCCCATTGATTGTTTGTTTCATAATTTTTCTAGCGAGTTAGGGACTTTCCGGTGAAAATTATTTTTACCTGTTGGATGAAAGTTACTAATAATATACTATAATCTATTCGTGATTATGTATCTTCAAGAAATATCGCAAAGATCCTCAGATCTTTTTTTGAGTGAAATATTTAATTAGATTTCACGTTTGTTTTTTCTATACTACTGTGTACTCTGTAAATTTTATTATTCAGAATTGACGAAGTTACAACATGTTTTTATTAAGTCAATATTGGATAACATTTATTTTTTTAAAAATATAGAAAACGGATTGTCACTGAAGTTTTTCTTTGCATCCAACGGAACAATTATTAATTCAATTTTCGTTATTTTAATCCAGAACGAATAAATAATTTAAGAAAGCCAGAGGAAAAAAGAATTTTTCTACAACGCATCGGAAGATAGTTCGTAACTTCGTAAATCTTGATGCAAAATAAAGTAAAATTAAACGGATCGTAGAAGAATTTTACGTGAAAAATATATATAAATCGCGAATAGATAATTGTTTCTCGATTCGGGAAAATATCGTTTCACCAATTTCGCGAATAATCAGTCGAAAATTTACTCCCGATTTAACTATTCGCGGTTCATTCGTAATTGGATCCGATTTACGACAGATGTCGCTAATTACCGAAACACGATACACACGAGAGGCTCAGACGGCCATTGTTGCCCAATGATAATCGAAGCAACGTGTCGCGAAATGAAACGAGTCGATAGAGATATTTCGTTGTGTTGTGTTTTCCATTTTAATTCGATTGAATAGCTACGGTTTCCTACGATACGATTGATTCTGAAATTAAAGTTTTTGAAAGTTTTCTTCGAGAGTATATTCTAGTGTATTATCTAGTGCCAAATATATAATATCTTAATAGTGACGAAAAGTGAGGTTATGATATATATAGTTATAAACGAATATAAAGAAAGAAGACAAGAAAATGACAAATGAAAGCATTGCATCACTGCTCGAAAAAAAAAAAGATTGGAAAACAGAACTGGTTCATTTCATACTATTTTCGATTCACTTTGTCAATTAGATTTACAACTCTTCCTTTGTATTTATTCCCAACGTTATTCAATCGAAGTTTATACAGACTGAATTGCACACTGCGCTGTTATATTCTCTATTCCATATGATACCTCGATTTGATTCGTTTCACGAGAATTGTTGGCTCGATATATCCGCTCTGGAATCTGGAAGAAGAATTCGCGTATAGATACGTTCGATATAGATCGAACAGACATCAAAGGGGGAAAGGTAATCCAAAGATTGATTTGCATAAACCCATTGTAACATCAGATACGATCAAAGAAAATATATAGCTATATGTATATATATATATATATATGTATTAGTGAATTATTCTTGGGAATACGAGAGAATATCGCGAATTCTCGTTCGATTCGGTTCAACCACAGTTTCGGTTGGCTGGTGCGCATGCTCGAACCATTTGCTTTACAACAAGGAAGGAAGGAAGGAAGGAAGAAGGAAAGGGATTCTCGCGCGAATATCAACGAAAGATCGGAATTGGCTATTAAAAGTTCGCGATAACTTTTCGAAGCGGATAGGCAAGAAAGCTCCCTTCTGTATCGGGAATCTGTTTTCACGTGCATACCCAGTGTCCCAAAAATTTTTTCTTTTCTTTCTTTCTTTCTTTCTTTGTTTCTTTTTTTATCGAGAATATAAAAATTAAAATTAGCAAGATAGATTAAGGCGTAAAATAACTTAATGTTTTAACGGTATCATTAAACGAATTAATGATACACGAGTTTAAATTTGGATGAAGAGTATGCAATTTTGGTACAGGTAATATTAAGTTATTTATATTTTGTATAATTTAAGCGAGTTAAGTAATTTAACTTAAAAGTTACGAGATCAATCTACGTAATCATTAATCACGATATCAGATTTTGAAGATTGAAAATTGTTGATTAAACTTAAATTGTTGTGTGTATTCTATATTTAAATTTATCAGAAGGGAATAAATTTTCTTTGTTCTGAGTTTAAATTTAATTAATATCGTTGTTAAAATTTCGATTCAAACATAACCTAAAACTTGTCCCCTGTATCCCCTGGGTGAGTATAATAGAGAACTGCACGAAATTCAGCAACTCCGGGCAAATCCAATTTGCAAATTTTGTTTATAATTTAACATCGTTGATAAATAACACTCTGCAATTTAATATTATTATTATTATTATTGTTTGTATATAAATTGCACGTGAAATTCCCTATTTCTCCATGGACCACGACTCATGTAGGTAATTCAAAGAGCTAGGAACTCAATATAGAATTTCAAACTAAATTTAAATTTCCGTGGATCATA
Source organism: Apis cerana (assembly GCF_029169275.1). Taxonomy (NCBI): domain Eukaryota; kingdom Metazoa; phylum Arthropoda; class Insecta; order Hymenoptera; family Apidae; genus Apis; species Apis cerana. The sequence goes on along the minus strand of NC_083859.1, from coordinate 7,429,429 downwards.
TCTTTCTCTCGCTAAAAACTAACCTAACCTAACCTATAAAACTAATCTCACAAGTAATATCATCAATATTCATATTTTTGGTACTCTTATTAACCTTTGAAAAATATTTGGACACCCAATAAATCCATACATATATACACACATTTTGATCCCCTATTAATCTCGAATCTCTTTTTTCTACCTATAAAATATAAAAAAGATATTTGGTCACGATTTTTTTTTCAACACGTACACGTCTTTTTTTATATAATAAATACGAAAGAAAAAAAACGAGCAATCATCGATACTCAATATTCAATCCTTTCATATTTTTTTCCTCTATACGTATAAATACAAAAAAGATATTCAGTTTCAACACCCAATAGATACACATAATGAGATATACAAACACACATTTTGATCCACTATCGGCGCTGCATCTTCTCAACGCGCAAAACATATTTGATTCCTACTTTCTGGACATCCAGTAGAGGGAAAGGAGTGTTTTTGCGGGGATGGAATCGAAATTGATCGCCCTCGGTGATAATTCTGCTATTGGCGGCCACAAGGTGTGCCCGTGAAATTAACACCCTTGTAATTAAACTTAACTCTACACGGTTGCACCCGTATCAACTTTTTTTCCCGCGTTGTATAGCTTCGTCCCTGAGGTACGGAGCCAGATAATGGCTGGAATACAAGGCGTTCGAGGAAAAACCCGCCCTGCTGCTTTAAACAGCGGATCGACAATCGTTGTCTTTTTTTAAAAAAAAAAAAAAAAAGAAAAGAAAAGAAAAGAATATCACATATATCCATGGATATATGTACGTACACGATTTAACGTTTTAGAAATATGTATAAATGTATCGTGGATGTTGAATTCAATTCGATGAATAAAGAATTTTTATTTTTCATTATACAGAATGAATCATGATAATGGAACATCGTAATAGTCGTACTAATTTTTCTTTTGGGGATAGGGATGAATGAAGGATTACATTTTTCATACCTTTGTGTCTCATAAACGTGATATATGTGCGCGTTTTACTATTGTATTATATTTTTCACAAAGGAAAAAATATACTTTTTCGCGTACTCACTTTCAACCTATTAACTAAACCTAACCAAAAATTGGATCGATATTTTCTTTCCATATTTTTTCCACCGTTTTATACTTTAAATACACAAAACGGTAAATTTGTAAAACTTCTCTCGACCAAAAAAAAATTCAAAAAATCGATCAACGAATACGATTCAACAATTAAAATAAAATAAACTATTCACCTATACATCTATTGTCTCTTTTCCTGTATCTCTCACAATGTAAACATACAATACTTCTCTTTTTACAAGATGTAATATCATCACACGAAGCTTGTACTACAAAAAATTGGCGAAAACTTGTCAACAGAAACGAAAAGAAAAATTGTTCGATAATTTAATTACATGCTCTCACGATATAACAAACCCTTTTGTCGTATTTACTTACAGGAGCACAGACAAGATATCGAAAGATATAGAAATAAAACTTGCAAACTGCAGTTCGTCGATACGTCCAACTTACTTTGCAAAGACGTTGTACTCGAGTAAGCAGGAGGAGGAGGAGGAGGAGGTGTCGAAGTCCATTGCACAGAATCTCTAACCAGGATTATTTTCCGTCACGTAGACGGTGTTTCGTTTCGTTTCGTTTCGTTTCGCCAGGAAACGAGCGGACCGTGAAACAAAAGGAGGAGAGACACCCCTTTCCAGTCGAGAATAGGGCGTGTTGGTTCACCCCCCTCTTTAGCCATGGGATGGGTAGTGTGCTCCGTGATATTTCCCGGAAACAAAGGTGAGGCTCGAATTGAATCGGCGACAATGCACATCCCCTCGGTCCTCGGAGAGGACTTTTGTTTAAATAATCTTCTTCTTCTTCTTCTTCCTCTTCTTTTTCTCGCCTTCGTTTTGGAACGAGATCTCCTCGATGCGGGGAGAGAGAAAAAAAAGAAGAGAAAGCTGCTCGTTCGACCTGGTTGGACAAGAAAGACAGCAAGGGGAGGAGGAGGGGACAGTTTCTCTCTTCCACCCTGTTTGGTGTATCCATTTTCTTAAAATATGGGTCACGTTATATACCTTCTTTGGAACGAGGAATTGAGAATAATCACTCTTCGATGGGACGTTTGTATTTTTTATTTTTTTTATTATTTTTAAGATCTTACATTCTTCGGTCAGTTTCTGAGGGTTCTGATGCAAAAGAGTTCTGAACAATAGGGTGTATTTGTGGAGGAAGATGTATGGTGGAAGTCTTGTTTGGAATAATTAATTTGTGGTTTTAATTAGGGGATTTAGATTGAAAATGTAATAATATTCTTTTAAGGGATTTTGCCTCTTGAATTGAGAATAATTATATATATACCTTGGAATTTTTTTTTTCTATTATATCTTCCAAGGAATTTTGAAGGATAGAATATTTGTGTACAATACAAAGATTGTATTGTAGATGCATTTAGATTAATTTAATTATAAGAGAATGCCGTTGAATCGTTGGAGAAATTTATGAATTTCTTATTTGGGATCATTAATATTGTTTTTAATTAAGAAATCGAGGTCAAAGATGTAAATGAAGCGATACAACTATTGTTTCTCGTGAAATGAGAATAATAACTCTTGGAATATTCATATTTTACAATTTCTTTTTTCTTATTTCATTTTTTATTATTCATCGAATTCTGAAGGATGATAAACAATGGACTATTGCGAGATAATATAAACGTTTGGATAATTCTTGAATAATATCACAAAGAAGATTGTTGAACAATCATGATATTTAATTGGGATCAATTAATATTGTTCCAAATGAGACATTGAAGTTGTAATTATGAGATTAATCAACAAGTTATTACTCTTATTCTTCTTTCCATATTTGCTCCCAATCCCATAATTAGATTTTACAAGTTATTGCAAGTTTGTATAGCAGCAATTTGTTGTATGATGCTTAAATAATTAAATAATTAATGCAAAAACTAATTAGGTTAATCCTTCTAGCAAATGGATCCTACAAATCCAAATTTTATAACTAATATCGACGTTTCTAATTTAGAATTAGAAGCTAAATTCTACAATCAGCAGTCCATATTATCGCAACTAATTTCTGATACTAAAACTACATTCCATCAAATGAATCTACATTATTCCAATTGACTATCTATACGACTATCATCGACTATAGACACGTAATTAGATTTCATAAATAAATCCACATTATTACATTTTATCCCTTCCTCTAACTCGGCAGAGATCTAACAACTTATGTAACGAGTATCAAAGTTCGCATTATAGCATAGTAATCTATACAGTACAGGTTATAATTTACCTCATTTACCAATCATACCATCGACTATTAACATTTCTGGCACACAAATAGATCCATAATTTCACGCTATTGCTAACTATATATATATATATTAACTCAATTGATCTATAACGACTATCAATTTTCCCTACGCATAATTTAGACCCGACGTGTTCACATTATTACGATTTATTACGCATCGTACTATTTTATCTTTCAACAATTTACCAACGATATTATACGAATTATTCTTTCGTATTTATATTCCTGTAGAATGGACGAAAAAGGGGGTTGTTCCATTAACAAAACGTTCCTCGAATATTTAATACAAATTTAATTCGAGTTTGCGGATAATTTACGAATGAAACGACAACAGCTGAGAGAATCAATATCGCCTTCCGTGATTACCTCGTCCAATTGAAATGTCTCGTTTTCCGTCCAACCCTTTCGTTCGAATAATCCCACGACCAGCCACTATTAAGAAGCTCGCCAAGTTTGGAGAAGTAGGAATTGGTTCTTGGAAGAGACGAAACGCGATCAAGTTAAGAGGGTAGTGGAATTGGGGTACGTTCAAGGGGTTTGCCACTTAACCGCGTAACTGCGACGACTGATTTACTGGCTCGATAACTAGAGACCATTAATATCGGTGGAGAAATCGAGAGTGTAACGAGTCTCTTCGATTGAAAGTGAACCCAAAAATTTGATCGACTCGAGGTGGAAAGAAAAATTTTAACAAACGGTTAACAAGAACGAAGAATTTAAAAGGAAAGTGGCGAAAATCTTCACTCGAGGGTTGAAATATTAACGAAAGAAATATCAAATATCAGATTTTTAACGGTATCTGTCTGTTTAAAATTAAATTTGCAAATTGAAAGCAGGAGAGAAATAAAAAAAAATTGTAAACAGGATATTGTTAAATGTTACAAATGGTTAGTTGGGGGATAGATTTTAGAATTGGAATATATGCGTACTCCTCCTACGCCATCTGGCGTGAAGAATTCACTAATTGAAGAGGCGTTTAATTGCAGCCCAGTTTCGTAAATACGAATTTTCCCCGAAACTTTCGAAACGATTTTAAAACGGGAAGAGGAGGGGGATTAACATTGACGATTCTCGAGAGACATCCAAAATTGGAGGAGAATCGTTTCGATTTTTCCATTCCATTTCGACTCGTTTTTTCCGTCTTTTTTAACTGAATTATTATTAGCTGAATTAAACGAGATTTGAATCTAGGTTAACGAGTTATTAATACACACACACACATACTTTCTGGACATAATTACGAAAATTGTCGTAGAAAATTGTTCTCCGAAAGTAATATTTTATGGTTGTGATAAATATACAAAGTCGATGGACATGGCGGGAAAATTGATTTTAAATCCTCAAAAAAATCGTGATCCCTTTTAGAAAGAAGAAAAAAAAAAGGCATGGCCAATGGATCTGTTGGCTTTGTGGCTTTGAAACAAATGCAGAACCAAAACGCAATACTATCCATCTTCCTCCACAAAAATCCAATTTTCCCAATCACGAAGCTTGCCGTGATTGGGGATCCAACCGATTCCAAGGACGAAATATATTTCGTTTCTTTAAATACGATTTAGATAAATGTGTCGAAGAAAATTCAATATCGATAACTCGCAGGAATGAAATTTGACGAGTAATAATTCATGTGTAAAAATTTGCTATGTCCTGGAATTTTTTTCAAAAAAAAAATACATGGAATTTTAAAAGCAATTCGCACGATTTAACGTTCAAATATATTTTACGATAAAACTCGAAAGAATTTTCATTCATTCGAAGCGGCAACCATTGGCAAATAAAAATTATTCTCGGGAGTAATTTTCAAGAATTTTACTCCCAGATGGATACGTACATTTGAAATGTAAAAGAATTACTCTCGAGAAACTGATTATCTAAATAATAATTTTTATTATTCAACGTACTGTCCATTAAAAATATTCTCGACAATTTCACTAGATGAAACCCTAATTCAAATATATTTAAAATATAAAACTTAATAGCCATCCATTGAGAGCAATAATATCGACTCAACAATATTCATTAACAAAATAAAAAAAAGAAAAGTTTTAGTTTCTCTGATGGAATCTTCACTAATAATTTCCATTCAACTCTTAACAATTTTACTCCCTACATTAAGAATAAATACTTCAAATATACTCACAAAAGTAAAAATTAAGAAAGAATAATTCTTTCTTACTCATCATCAAGAGAATGATACAACGCTATCCCAACTTTCGCCTTCCAATATATATATACACATCTCCATTATCCACATTATCGAAAGCATTATCACAAGCAGACGCGAAAGCAACACGTGCGTCATTAGCATGCGGAACATCGTAGTACGCCGGTTCGAACACGACAGGCTTCGATCAGGCTCTGGCTGGCCAAGATAAGGCCACGTGCCACATTTATAATTAACTCTAAAACCGTGGAGATACGAGTACACGCCGAATAGCCCCCCTCCTCTCGATCGATCAACCATTCCTCCCCTCTCTCCGTCAATTTTTCGACGAGTTGCTCGGGTTTTCTCGCGGATAAATAATTTGTTCTGACGTCACGCTCTGGCCAAGGACGAAACTGGAGGATCAATGGCTGCTTAGGGAGGGATCGTTTCACGGATTTAATTCAACGAAATGGGCGGTTATTCGGGGGTTGGATAGGATTAGGGTGGACGATGGAAGGGATTAGAAGAGACATCGATAGGGAATTAGTTAGGAGGGGGTTTAGGGTGAAGTTTGGCTGGTTATTGTGAGAGATGGTGTGAGCGTTTGGGCAGGCGGTGGTCGGGACGATGGGTTGAGTTGATTGTTGGTGTACGTCGAGTGGATGGCTGCGGTCGATGACTGCAGGTGTAGCGTTTGAGCAACATTATGTCTGGATCTTAATTCTGGATTAATTGAAGCTCGAAAAGAAGTTCGAATAAAATTTTTTATTAATAGTAAGTCTTGTTATTTTGTGATTGAATCTTAATTTAGGATTAAAGTTTAAAGAAGATCTCTAGGAATTTCATTTTTCTTTAAAAATTTGTTATTAATACAAAGTCTTGTTATTTTGGATTGATTATTAATGGATTCGATGAAGTATCAATGTGATTGAATCTTAATTTAGGATTAAAGTTTAAAGAAGATCTCTAGGAATTTCATTTTTCTTTAAAAATTTGTTATTAATACAAAGTCTTATTATTTTGAGTCTAAGTCTTAATTTAAGATTAGTTAAAGCTTAAGAAAAAAGCGAGGTCTTGTGGAATTTCATTTTTCTGTTAAAATTTTTTATTAATACGAAATCTTTATTACTTTAATCAGTTTTTAATCCACATAATTGAACAGGACATTGAGAAATGAAGTCACGCTGATAGGAGATTCAATTTTCTGAATCTAAATTCAGAGGAGGAAAGAAGAAATTCATGTTCTCGAGGAATTTTATCGCTTTCGATCTATAATTCAAAATAAGGCTCGGGCGCGAAAATAAAATCGAAATTGAATTTTCAGAAAAATTCTCAATTTTCAAGAGAGGATTATTAAATTTGAAAGAGAAATAAATTCCATCTTCCTTAATCTCCAATTCCAATCCTCGCAAATCTTAATTCAAAAAAGATCAAATTCAAAAAGAAGAAAATTCTATTCCCCTTGATCCCGCAATTCCCAATTCCGACTCTTCTTACAGAGTGAAAGAAAATCAAGAAACGAACAAACGAACAAAAAAAAAACAAAGAACAACATTCTTTCCATTTCCTTAATCTCGAAATAATAAACACCGTATACAGAATTGGAAAATGAAACGAAACAATATCTTCCAAATCTCTCTCTTTCTGCTTCTTATTTTCGAATCTTTCCAATTTCGAAGAGATATCGAATTAAAAAAAGAAAAGGAAAATTCCGTCGTCCAATCGAAAACAATCGACAATCAAGGGGAGGAGAAGACCTTTCCATTCCTCGGCTCGAGGGTTAAAACGATGAATATCGCTTCCTGTTTCCGGTTAAAGAAGTTCTCAACGTAATCGTGGATCGTACGAAGTTTCGTTGAACGCGGAGGGAGGCGATAATTAAATGCAGAAGGTAGTTCTGGCGTGGTTTCGTTTGAAATTTATCGGCCGCCACGAGGGGAAATTATTAACTATTAATCTCGGGAGCATGGCGCCGCCATCGAGGGAGGGTAACCGGAAGCGGAGTGTCGTTCGAGGAATCACTTTCCTCCACCAGGTGCATATTCCTTCCGGTTCTTGACTAATCCGTTAATACCACGACATTGTTATTTATGCTAATTTATTGTTAGGTTGTTCCAAATAAGAAGAGAGAATTATATTTATAGTTCAAATAATAATAATAATAGTAATAGTAAGTTTGTTAAGATGAAAGTATTGAAAATTTGGGAAAAAAGGGGAGAAGAACTTATTTACACGCGAGATATTAAAATCAATCTTATCTTTCTTCAAAATTCTTTTAAAATCTTTCCGTTAAAAAGAAGAAGAAAAAGATTAAAATTCCTGGGAGAAGAACTGTTCGTTACAGATTCTTTCGAAGAGGAGAAAATTCTGAAGCGTTGATGTGATATTTTATTTTGCTTGACGATCCGTTCTACTTTGAAAACGCTATTGTAACGATGCCTTTGATATTCCTATACTGGAAGAGGTTAAAGATGCGTATAACGATGATGAATATTTTTTTTTTTTAAATTCTTTTACAGAAAGGAAATAATTGAGAATTGGAGAGTTTTTTAAGTGTTTAAGAATTTTAATCAATCATTAAAAATTATCTTTAAATATCACTTAGATATACGTGAAAAGTAAAAAAAGCATTATAATATGATTCCATACTTTTGAATCTGTACCAAAACTTTTATTTACAGATCCCATTGTACAAAATCCTGATGTATGCAAAGATATAATTAAAAATATAATTACCACCACTTTTTATCTTTTATAAGAATAAGAAAATGAATGAATATTAATCTCGTCGAAAGTATCTTTGTTCGTTCCTTCTTATTAATATTAAAAACAAAAATTTCCTTCTCTCTTTATAATAATTTAAAATTCGCAAACCGATCAATAATCGATGAAAAGAAAAATTTCAACATTCTAATAATTCCTTCAACTCGATCACTTTATTCTAGAAAAACTTGGACTTCTTAAAATTATCGTTTCTCCGCTCTTGAAATTTCCAGACATCTTCTTCTTCGCTCGGGAGAAGAAAAGTGGGAGGGGAAATTGAATGGAAAGATTCGAAGGAAAGTTCGAAAACGACTCTTACGAGTTCGAGGTGAAGATTTTCAGAGAAGCACATCTTTCGATCAAAAGAACAAAAGAAAGGGAGGGAAGAATCGCAGCAACGCGTTCCATTATCGCTTCTTTTTAATTATTCAGCTATTTCCTGTCTCCTTTCTTCCTTTCATACGGTCTACATTCTCTCCTCGAATCGCGAATCACCCAGAATTCGAGTTAGAAAGAAAAGTTTCGAGTTTTTCCTTTTTTTTCTGTTTGTATCATCGATCGAAGATTTTGCAGGAAAAAGCTCTTCAATTTAAAGTCACTTTAATTTAAAGAAAAAATTAATTTGGAAGCGAGAAAACTAAGTATGAAAATGACTCGTTTTTCCTTTTTATTTCGTTTATGTACTCATGAAAGACTCTTTCACTTTTCACGATCAATCCATCGATTAATTAATCAAGTCTATAACGGTAAGCTAAAACTATGCAAAATTTATACAAGCTCATCATTCTCATCCTAATTACTCAAAAATAACTCGACAAGATTACCTTTAAAATTAGATATCGATTTTAGAAACCAAAAGAAGAACGATCCAAACTCGAATGACAAATCGAATTTCATTAAAATTCGACCTTCCTCTTATAAATATCTGTAGAGGAAAGGAGGGGGAAAGGAAGACGGGTTTTTGAAATTTGGCGAAATATTTTCGGCTCGTGAAAGTGACTCTGACAAAAGTCAGAGCCCGGGGGAATGTAAATCGTGCGCCGAGACGAATGCACAGGGGCTCGTTCCGCGAGCCGGTGATGGAGAGGCGGGGCGAATGAGGGGGGAGAAGAGGGATGGTCTATGTAAATGCGGCCACCTTGTCGGAAATCAATTTTCGGCGCTCCCTTTTATCCACGGCCTTTGCCATCTATACGCGGCCACCTGTGGAAATACCTCTCTCTTTCTCCCCGATTTCTCCGCCGAAAAAAAAGAGACAAAAAGAAATTGGCTCGTTGCGAAGAGTGAAGGATGTCGTTGTGCTGTTTGAATTTCGATGAAACGAAAGGAGGAGGAACGAGTGGAGATATTTAAAAGAATTTAATGTGGTAGATATATATAAGATCTGTGCGTTGTTGCATGGAGATGGATTGAAATTCGAGATTTAGATTATCTGAGAGTAATGTCTGATTTAGGCGCGCACTCTATCTGGATCTGGAGGAAATATTACGTGGAACGTATTGCACAGTGGTTGGATCTGACTAGGTTTAAACTGGATACGAATAAGAATTAATATTAAAATTCAGATTCGAGAGAACCTTGACCTGGGACGACGCGAACTTGAACTTGAAGGTAGATTTATATTAAAGTCAACATAATTCTACTTTACGAGATCTAAATTTAACTCAAATTTAATGTAGACGATAGATCAGATTCAAGATCTAAACTATAGATCAAAATCGAACTTAACCTGAATCTAATATAGATCTAAATTAGATCTAACTTTAGAAATCTATCATAGATTAAAATCAGAATCTAACCTATATCTATTCTATCTTAGATGAGATTTGAATACGTATCTAGAATCTAAAATTCTTGATGTTGATTGTATAAATTTGAATTGCATTATGTCTGAAAAGAAATATTACTTTTTCTAAATAATTAATATAGATTCAGAGCAAATATTATCTAACATTACCTCCAAAAAATAGCACTCTACAAAATCTGAATTATTTTACTTTCACAGGAAAAAAAAAATATTCCTATACATTTCTCCAGACATCAAATTTTAGATTTTCAAACTCAACTCAAATACACCATCTCGCACAAAATCTAAACAAATCCAATATATCCAGTATTCACTCATATTGACTCTGCAAATCCAAATAAATTTAATATCCTCACAAAGAATATTTCGACGCATCAATTTTCCATTTCCATGAAATATTTCATTTTCAAACTTAACTCGAATCTACCATAGACTCGAACAAAGCCTAAACCAAATCCAAAGAATATCTAATATTCTTCACATTGACTCTACAAATAACTTTGCTATACAAAGAATGCTCCAATACGCATCTCTCTCTCTCCATACATCGATTTTTCATTTTTATCAAGTATTATATTTTCAAAAAGTTGTGTGTAGACCTAGTTGCAAATTCGACATCCATTTTTTACACAGAGATCCCGAAGAGGAGGAGTTCCGGCGGATGTATCACAGAATAACGAAAGCTTCGATGAAAGGATCGTAGCTTTTTATTCCGGATGCCACGAGTGCTCGTCCGTTTCGGAATATTTTTCAGTCTTCGAAAAAAAAAAAAAGAAAAAAAAAATTATGGATATAGGTCGGGCAAAAATATCCTATATCTTTTCAATCGATACTGCAATGACGTCTTTCGAGCCTTCTTTTTTTTCCACATTCAATCCCCATTATCTCTTCAGTTTCTCTCGTTGTCAATCGTTATCTCTGCGAGGAACTGCAGAGAGAGAGAAAGAGGGAGAGAAATCGTCGGATCCATTCAATCAGATTTTAAGAAATTAATGATCGGAATATTCATGTCTCGAAAAGAGGTTATGCACACGCCTCGAAAAGTTTCGTATAATACATATGTATCTACGCGCATCCGATTTTCCCCGACTACGTCGGTAACGTGGTTCCCTGTATTTGTCAAACGACAAAGGTAAACATTTGCGTATGTATGATCGGTTATCGATCGACCAAGATTCCGTTAGAAACAGGAAAATGTATGAAAATGTTTCCAAGCATATATATATAGATTTTTATTTAAAAAAATGTTGTTTTCGTTTACCTTTAAATTATTTATCGACGAATAAATTATTTTGGAGGTTAGGAAGGAATTATTTCGCAATTCGTATTTGAGGTTTGCTGAGATTGTTTTTCATCTTTTTCTTTTTTCTTTTTGTTTCTCGTTCGATTTGCGAATATCGTCGAAATCAGAATTTTTATTCTCAGAATATGATCAAATTTGTTTGTGAAAACAATGGTAATCATAAATGGTGCATGAATTTGCATGAAGAGATTGTGTTTGTTTATGTCGTTGATAAAATATACGAATATGAAAAAAATACTCGTGTATTCGTTGAAAAATCTAGAAATATCTTTCTGAAGGTCGTATTCAATATTTTCAGAAACTTATATCCCCGGAAAGGCAAGTTTATTTTTGTGAAAGATGAGAAGGAAATTGAGGGAAAGTCAACGAATATTCTTAATCCAGCTTGAATTAAACATCTTCTTGGCATCAAGAAAGTAGCAAGAGTTATTCATCAACGTCGAAAAGAAGGGGGGAGGAAAAAAAAAAAGAAGAAAGAAAGAAAGAAAGAAAAAAGAAATGACACGTTCTTAGAAAAGCTTAAAAGCTTGTCCCTCGACTCTTCTACCTCGAAGCAATCCCTTCTCCAAGGATACTCTTCTTCCTCCAACCAACGTTTAAACTGTAAAAGTGCACACATTTCCTCTTCTTTCTTTTCTAAAAAAAAAAAAAAGAAAAAATCGAAATTCCAATATCTTCCTCCTTTCGAAAAATATCTTTCAATTTTGAAAGCAGCGTTTAAAATTCATTTATTTCTTCTTTTATTTCCAAAAGTTAAATCAAAACGAAAAAAAACTTTCTCCAATTTCAATTTTCGAGATAATCTCGTTCTTCAAAGATACTTCCTTCCTTCCTTCCAACATTAACACAAGTTAAACTGATCTTTTTCTTCCTCTCCAAAAGAAAATTGAAATTTGCAACGATTACACCCCTTCCACTTTCAATTTTCCAACCTGCATCATCAACCACCACCACCCCCACCATCCTTCCTCCTGTCCACACGTGCGCAGGTACTTGCTTAATTAAATGGATGGTCCAGGGACCAGAGAGTTTTACGCTGTCTCCGATCCTTGACAAAGTCGCTTTGACGCCCGCGGCGTATCGGCGACGGGAAAGTAATTAGCAGAGCAAAATAAGGGGTGATTTTCAGGAAAGAGAGGGAGCGTGACATTGACCGTGCGCACACACAGTGAAACATCGGCTGACACGTTCAAAGCGGCGTCAAGAGTCAAGAGGGGGAGGGAGCCCCCCCTCAACATAGCCTGAATATTGATTTTTCGATGAACACAAAATTAGAATTAGAGAATAAAATACGACGCACGATTTCTCTCATCGTGATCTATCTATCTGCGACAGAAAGGTAATATTTCCAGGAATTTCCTTCATACATTTCTTCGATAAAATAAGGAGAAAGCTCGGCGAGGGTCGGCTCCTCCTCGAGGCGCGAAAAAAAAACGGAAAATATACACCTTGGGAAAAATTCTTTTTTTCTCCCTTTTATCACGTTTGTCGGAAATCGGCCGTGGAATAGGGGGACACGAAACCATCCCCTTTCTTCTTCCACTTGGTTTCTCGCCTTCGTTGCTCTTTGTCTTCCCAAAAAGGGTGGAAGAACTTCCGGATCGAGCTACCCTCGGGACCATCCCCTATTTTCTTCGACACTTTCCCTTTCTTTTTCTTTCCTCCTCTTTTTTTTCTTGACCATCGAGGTGGCGAAAATTGGCGAGAAAGACGGAATTGGGGGTCTATTTCGATATTACTTCGTTGCAAGGGTGGAGCATGCAACGATCGAATTTAAATTCAACGGGATGTGGAAGTTTCTGCGCGAGTAAGACAAAGATGGTGGTTTTTTCGTCTCTTAAACGAGAGCAAAAGGAAAGAAGAACGTTTTTAATGGAAGGTTGCGACGGGGTTGAATATTGTACAGGGTGATATAAGAAATATTTCATAAATTTAGAACACGATTTAATCGATACGTTCATTTCGCAACAAGAATTTCAATTCAATTTTCTAAATCATCGATTTTCGTCTTTCGTATCCTCGGATTAATTCGTAGCTAAATTTTGTTCCGATCAATATTTATTCTAGGTTTTCGAGGATCGATACCAATCAACGGAGGGGAGGGGCCAGCGATGGAATTATTCAGATGGTTGTTAATAATTGAAATATATCAGACAATCCGTGACAGATAACCAATATTTACGATGTTTTGGTCAAACTGATGTACGATTGCGTATTAATGTTTCTAAATTTCCCAAGGGTTCCGCGAAACACTCGTAATAAAATCTCGACGTTTTATTAATCCTGGAAGAACTCCTGGTGGGAGTAAAGAAGGAAAATTCTCTAAAGAAGCAGCAAATAAAATTACTTTTCTCAAATTTCGTTTCAATTTAACATCGAAAAAAGAAAAAAAGATCAAAATAATTTTCTTCTAAATAAATCAATATAAAAAAAATTGATTTATTAAATCAAAGGATCAAAAAAAACATTAATAGAACATCCTTTTATTTCAAAATCCTTATACAAATTACTTAAAATAATTAAAAATCTCCAATTTTAACTATATACTATATCATTTCTTGGAAAAAATCCTTTGAATCTCTTCGATTTTAATCTTAAAAACGCGCTACCGTAATTCCCAAGATTGCGAATCTGTTATCATCGCTCGAAGAATATTTCTCGCAGAAGGAAGGAGAATATTCGGGAAAATTCAAAATTGCATAGGAGAAAAGATTTTTCCCTCGGAGTCGAAGTTAAGGGACTCCCCGAAGTGTGTTTCGAAATTTCAAAAAATCGTTCAATTTTTCCAACGGTGTTCCTCGAAGGACGTAAAAGAAGGTAGCAGCGTTCCGCGCACGAAAAATTTCGTTGGAAACGTCGTTTCGCGAGAGTTTTGAAGAAGGGGTTGGTGGTGGTGGCACTTTGAAACATCGGTTCGACCGGGAGAGGGAGGAGGTAACTGCGCGTTACACCTGCACTGCACCAACCATCGTAACCATCCGCTCCACGGAAGTTTTCCACAGCCTTTGGCGGCCACCATTTCCGCCCTGATATTAACGCGGCGGAAAACAGGGGAGAGGGTGACTTGCGTCCCAACTTCCACGCGAGATTGCATCGTATTTACACTCGACCAATCTTGCCCAATCTTTTTTATCCCCCTTGTTACTCATTTTAGATATTTTAGATTGAAAAAAACGGTTCTCAATTCCCTTTTTGCGGGTTTATAACAGGATAATGGATTTGAAGCTTCGACAAGCAGTGATTCTCAATGTATTGTTTTCGTTGTGTATAAAGGGAATGATTTGTGGAGTATTTTTGGAGCATGGATTCTGGAGGAGAAAGCAAAGAAAATTGATGTACCAAGAATTTCTGTCGAAGCTTGGTTACGAGAAATTTAAATTTATGTGTTATGCCAAGCAATGTATTTTTAAAGTGAATTTTTAAAAGTGAAAACAAATATTGGAGTTAGTATAAGAAAATTTAAATTTGTGTAAACAGTGGTTCACAATGTATTTTTATTATATAAGGTATGATGATTCGTATTTTTGTAGGATAAATTCTAGAAAGCAGAGAAAAATGGTGTACGAAAATCAGATTGCAAGAACCTTGAATTTGTTAGACAGAATCTGAATAAAATTAAAATTAAAATTGATTTCATCGACCCCAAGCCATCTCGATACGACAAAGCAATCAGTTCCATCAGAGATTATACCTCGAAGAACGTAAAAAAAAAAAAAAGATTATAAAAGAAAAATTAAAACCAAGATTAATCTTCGTAATTAATAATTATTAAGAGAAAAGGGAGGAGGATGGATCAATTCTTATCCGAGGATTTCATGGTGCAAAGTCGAGCAGCACACGAAAACAAAGAGCTTCCATGATGTACAATCACGTGACCGGAATATTTAAACCCTTGTGTCTGACTCCTGACTTCCATTACCACTTATCCTAGCTACAAAGCGTCTGACTTGCGCGCTCCGTTACTACTGCAACCCGCGTCTCTTATGTTACTCATCCAGGATGTGTTTCGAGGCGACGTGAACCGAATATGTCGATAACCCGTTCTTAAGGTCGATCTGATACTACAACACCCGAGTAAAGTGGGTGTAATTTAATGGCAACAGTGATCGAACATAGATCGATTCTTTGGACGATCGTCGGCGAAATTTTGCAAGATATCACTAGCCTCCATTCATTAACTGCGTTACTCGGCTCGTGGAAAATTTTCTTTTGGATTTAATCGGGTATTCTCACATCGTTGAGAAATGTTTTAGAAAAATTTCAAGAAGAAAAAATATAGAGTGTGAATATCTTGGATTATGATTCTGATTCAGCAAGTGTGTGTTTCAAAATTTCTGAAGTTTAAAAAAAAAAAAATTATCGAAATTGTAATATCGCGATAAGCGTGTATCACGAAAGATTGAATTTTCACAATATAATTCAATCTTTTTATGGTTTTTAAGTTTCTCCATGGCTTGGAGATATATTTAACGAGACCCACGAGAAGGATAAAGGAATTTCCCTTGTGTGAAGGAAGAGAGTTGAAAGTTTTAACCATAGCCACATACCTGGAAAGTAATAGCTTCTCGTTCAATTTGAGACATGTTCTTGAAGATGTTGTTAATAATACCAAGGAATCTTTCTCGTTCCAAGAAACTGGCCTGGTCCTTCTCGAAAATATCGTTGAAGTCGTAAAGGATGAAATAAGTTCCTGAAACAGAACAGAAATTAACCACGTTAGTATCAATCAAATTTAACAATTTGAAAAAAACACTCTTCCTTTCATTCAAACTCATCCAAAACTGAAAAATCATCGTTTCATCGTCGCAATACTTTACAATGGAATCCTAAATAATTCAATCCCTCAAAAAATTCAGAAAAAATATCTATAAAATACTACTAAAAAAAAATTCGAAGGTGTTTCACTCTAAATGCTTTAATTAAAAAATAACAATAAAAAGAAATCAAATCATATCTTATAATACACCCTGTATAATGCGAGAACCGATAGAAGTTTAGCACCTGGCTAATACACGTACAAAAAGGACGAACACAGGGGTAACAACAACTTATGGAATCGATGAATCATCCCCCTATCGGGGATGAGAGGAAAGAAGATTGCACTTCCGCAACACTTTACGCCTCGAAGTTTCTCTTTTAAAAGAGAATCTTTACACAAAAAGCATCCCCTGGTTGAACCAGCCTTTCAGATTACCACCAGACACGTAAGGGTTTTGCCACGGCGCGACATAAAGGATCCGCTGTCGAACCAACACCACCACTTCCCCCTCCCCCCCTGTCACGGTATTTGCTTTGTAAATGCCTCGACCAAAATCCGTATTCCCTCGCCTTGCGGATGACGAGAGACTCGGATGAAATATGAACAGATAGACGTTTCGAGAAACGTCGATTAGCGGGGCGCCTATCGTTGATTTATACCACTTGCGTTCTTCTGAAGATTCGATCGAACTTGATGATCGTTTTCAGAATTTTTCAGAAATCGAGATTAGTATCATTTTGATATTGGATATTGGAATATTTCGAAGGATCTCTTCACTGAATAAAACACAGTTTTCCAAACTTTTGAAATGAATGGAATGAAATGAATCTTTTGAAAGTCTTTTAAAAATAGCGAAAAAGTTGTCCAGTATGGAAAATTTCTAGGGAAGGATTTTTTAAGTATTACATTCTTTTTTTTTTTTTTTTGAAAATAGTTGGATAGTATTACATGCAGTATAATTTTAGAGACAGACTTTTTTCACAGTTTTCGAAAATGACGTAATCCACTACACAATTTTTCAACAAGGATATTTTCATCCAGCATCTCACACTTTTGAAAATAATGTGTACTAAAATTTTGAAGAGGAGAAATTCCCTTTCCCCTTTTTTTCTAAATAAAATAAAATAAAAAAGAGAAAAGAAAATAAAAAATCTCTACTCTTCTTCTCGATAAAAGTATACATAATATCCCCCCCAAAAATGGACGAATCCTTGTCACGATTACAATAATAACGGTTTGGATCGCGCTTCCGGATTTTTTCGATGCAAAAGAACTCAATTATCCCGAACGAGTTCGAGACGGAGTTCTTTTACAGACTCAGGGAGAAGAAAAGAGAAGAAAGAAGGAGGGGGAAATTGAGGAAGACAAAGATGGAGGAGAAAGAAGAAAAGAAGAGAAGGAGAGGAAATAGCGGCAATAGTGAGGAGTAGAGGAAGAAGATCGAGAGGAGTGGAAAGAGGGGGAGGAGGTCGCCAGGTTGGACGAGTCACGCCTCGAGAGTTGCTGCTCCGTCCCTCTATTGATTCGACGTTAGCAACTTGTTGGCTACCTACCGTGCTCGGCAATTTTTACGGGAAACTCCTCCAGATGGGGAAGTCGACCCTCGTGTTACGAGCAACCTCTCTATTTTTCCACGTGTCACGAAGAGCGTTAAGTTAAGGAGGAGGAGGAGGAGGGGGGCCGTCGTACACGTTTTCCAAGAGAATATGTACTTTCTTCTTCGAAAGTATCGGTTTCGAAACACCAGGACGCAATTTTTAAGAAGAGTCATTGTGAGGAGGGGGGGTATATAAGCTTCTTTTGGAGGTTTTTTTTATGGTTAGCTATTCGAGGCACGGTAAACGCGGTATTGGATGGAAAGTTTTAAATCACCAGGAATAACTTAGTTAGAAGTACAAGAGACAAGGGGGAGTTTACTTGATCCTAATCGCATACTCTTACGGCATAAAAGATCCATTTTTGAGCACGAAGCGCACTTATCTTTTATAATCGTGCTTTTATATACTCAATATCTATTAAATTACACCTCTTACTTTTCGCGTAGCTTCTGTCAATCGCTTATGTCACTTCTGGTTTCGTAAAATATTAACTAAATATAGTTTAATCTATCTCTCTTATAGCTTACACTCAATTGACAATTAAAGTAGAAAAAAAAAAGAAAAGAAAGTAAGCACAATATAATATTTAAGATAATATGATAAAACATCGAAAGAAGAAATTATTGTAGGAGATCGAGTAAAAAAGAGACTTTTCGAGGTAGTTTTTTTTTTTTTTTGGTACGAATGATGAGGAGAAACATAAAATGGCGATTGTCGATAGGATCGGTTGATGTTTAAAGGAGGTGGTTTTCCGGGAGATGTATCGATTTTGCCTGGAAGATGGCAGAGTTTAAGGGTGATAGTCGATCGGTGGGGAGATAAAGGAGAGTTTGGGAAAGAGAAGCGGGCATACGAGACCGCGAAACAGGAACTCTTGGTTAGAAAGCCTCGAGGAACTCGCATTTGTGGTTATTGACTAACTTACGACTTCCAAACTCGAATCCCAATTCGAAAATCTTTAAACAACGTTTTCTGCGAAGTCTGAACACTCTATCTATTTTACGACACAAGTTTTTATGTTAATAATCGACTTGAATTTAAATATCGTAGACCAATAGGTTAAGTTAGGTTAGATTAGATTCTCACGTTAAATATTCACGTTAAATTTTAAATATTAATAATTTACTTACTTGGACTGGCAAACTTGTAAATTATACAAACTATATGTACAATAATACTAGAATTTATACGATATCGAAATATATCACGCTTGAAAAATTGAAGACTAAATTGAAAATTGTATCTAACTCGATTCGAACCGATCGCATCCGATAATTGCCGAACGGACCCGAAGTCGAACGAGAATATCCCGAACATACCCGACTTTCTCCGATTCGTTCCAAATTTATAATTCGATCATTACAAATTCGAAACGAAGTCTAAACCGAATATCGCCAGAAAGAAAGGCTTTTTATCCAATTATGAGCGAGATGAATAAAAAGCTCGTGAAAGACTAGTACTAAATTCTTTCAACGTGATTCCATTTCGTTCTAAATCCACAAAACCGTAAATTTTCTACACGTCTGTTCCAGAACAGGGGGCATGCATAAATGAGGAAACACTCGTGACTCGTGCCGCGTAAATCTTTCCACCGTTAATACGAGAGCCCGTTAGAATTCACGTGGCCGACGTTGAAAAGAAATAACGCCGCTAGTTCGGCCGAAGTTGGGACGAATCTTCGGTAAGAAAAGCTCGGAATAAACCATTCGCGTGACGCGCGTCGCATGCATATTGCATCTCTTCTCACCTCTCTGACGTCCTCACCTGCGCGCCCGTGGTGGGGGCTGATCTGACACGGCAATCACACCGTTAGATCCTTTCGTCTTTCACGCTCGACCGAATGGAACGAACGGTCTATTTTTCGTTACGATCGTGGCAAAAAAGTCGAGGATTTCGACTTTCGAGTAAATAATAAATGTGTTAACCGTGCGATATTCATCGATACGTGAATTTTGAATGCAGGAATTTTAGAGATCGATATTGATGCTTATTTAAGTGTCTATCCAAATCTCTGATTAAACAGGAAAAGAAATGAGAGATGGGTGAATTTTAAATAATATAATTCCTCCCGTTGTTTGAGTAGAAAAATTCGATGCTGATTTAAAAAGAATGTCTGAAGGATTGAAACGATTAATTCCCCTAAATCTTTCGAATTATAAAGCGATTTCGATATTGAAGTTTGCGTCATCAGTTTCTATCCAAATGTTTGATCAGACAGGATGGCGTGTTCCAACATCGGATACTCGCTTCACGTGTGGAAGCTGCAAACGGAAACCATAGAGAGGTAGCTTTCCGCAAAGACGATGCCCTATATGCTAAGAATACATTCGGTTCATCTTAGAGCAACCGAATCTTCCTCCCTCCAATATAATTAATTGAGAACGAGATTGATTCTCATAAAATTCTTGATATCGACGGAATTGATAATGTAAAATAATTAGAAATCTAACATGATTAATGATTCAATCTCCTACGTGTGAACATTTTTCTATACGGATTTATTTGAATTTTTTTCTTTTGTATTCTATATTTAAAGTAAAAAATATTTAAATTCTCCAAGACCACGTATTCTCTGATCTCAATCTCTGAAACAATCTCTCTCTCCTTCTATATATATCTCATTAAGAGAATATTAAATGTATTTACAATTATAAAAAAATTTCGTGTGTGGACTTATTTGAATTTTTCTTTATATTTAGACTTCTCCAAGATCGCGTATTTTCTGGTCTCAAGCTCTGAAACAATCTCCATATATATTTCATTAAAAGAATATTAATTATATTACCAAGTGCGTATGGTACATTTACAATTATAAAAGAATTCAAGCTACGAACTCAACACAACGAAAAGAATCCTGGGAGCGAGTAAAAAAAATTGCTGTTTCAAGATTGCCAGAGGCAGAAGCCTCTTAAGGCGGCAACCACGCCGACGAGGAGGGTGGTTATTTATTTATTCTTTCAACTGGATTGTAAATTGAGTTTTATTGTGTTTGGGAGACCCGTTTGTCGCTGAAATCGCGTTTCTTTTCCACGTTTGGAGAGGAGACGGTGGTAACTCTTCATTTCAATTCCATTCCCTCGTCTGAAACAAGCCCTAATTGCTTCTCCCTTCAACCGTCTCCTCTTCCAAGAATTATTATTTCGTTCTCCACGACATAATGATATACATAATACGGTGAATAATTAGTTTGGAGGATCCTTTTTCTTTTTTATTTCCAAAAAACCATGTCAAATTTTTCAGAGCGCAATGTATTTTCACGAATCATTGAATAAAACGTATTTTTCCAGGAAGCGAACGTTTTTCGCCACGTTTAATAGGCGAGAATAGAGGTCGTTTTCGAACACGCTTTTACGTCATCGAACGCAAATTCAATCTACTTGTTCTTTCCAGTAGCACGACTGGCCAACGTGTTCTCCAATATCGCCTCCTTGTTTTCCGCGCCGATGAGAGCCGAGACGGCGAAGATTGTGTAACGTTCAGATCGAGAGGCGAGGTTGTGAACACGGTGCGACGTCGAAAAATTGAGTGAAAATTTTCTTCGAAAGAAATAGATACTCGTTTTTCGATACTCTACGAGATGTATAAAATATTCGATTTGATTTTTGAAACGAGACCAATCGTGTGTATATATATATATATAGATCAATTTAGATATAACACTTTTATAAATAGAGATAGGATTTTTCATAAATCTGAACCTACGAAGGATATTCTATCAGCGATGTAATAGTCATTCTTTATATAACATGATTTAATATTTAGTTTAAATAATAAAATAAATAAAACAATTTAATCTTCTAGTTAATCTAATAATATCAATCTCTAATCAACGTTTATCATAATTCAGCTATAATTAATAATAAATTCAATCATTCCAATATATCAGCCTCATAAATAATAAATCTAATCCAACAAATTATAAAAATTATTTTCAGATCAATTTATACAGTACCAAAATTAACGTACATCTTCCCTGATGGATTGATCTCATTAACTTCTATTCTCGTCCGCTAATTGAGTAAAAAAAGTAGGAATACTTGTCTCCAACGTTGGCAGAGACAAAATTGGAACTTTCCTTATAAGATAAAGAAACAAAAGAGCACTTGCGAGAAAGGCGACGAGGAGCGAGACATCTGGCGGCGATCGAAAATAGCAAAGTACGTCTATTTTTATACATCCATATAGACTGGAATCAATGTCGTTGGAAGCTCGACAATGGCGTCGATAACAGCACGAGGACGGCATTGTGGAGAAGCATTAAAGTTCCCCTAGGTACGATCATTGCCTTTAATTCATCTCATGAAACTCACGAGGGTAATATTCAAAGATTTTGCGGAGGGAGACGTTATTTACTTCCCCAAATGTTTCGATAAAAGGATCCTTAAGGATACAGAATTCTTCTTCTTCTTTCGAACGAAGAGATAAGACGTGGCAGAGTTGGCCATAAATTTATCATGTTATCAGGAGGAAGAGGTGGATCACGAGGTGTCTCGTAGCCGTCTGGCGCAGCAATATTAATCGCAATCACGTCTTGGACGGTGAAGCAAGTTTAAGCAGTTGCACGCCACTCCCTATTTATCTAGCTTGAGACTAGAAACTTGTGTCACTGCTCCTCCCCTCTACTCCCTATACTATCCTATATACAACATTCTGCTCCACAAGCTTTCTGCCCAAGTTCTGCCAACTAGATCCAATGAAATTTGTCAAATAGAATTCGATCGCTATTTCATCGACAAATGGAATAAAATATCATCTCGAACGTGAATCGATCGATTTATAACGTGTTGTTCCTTTCTTTTGAATATATTATTGGAAAAGTTTGCAACATCGATGATGTTAATTTGATATTGAAATGATCCTGTAAGTTATTTATAATGTTTATTTATAATGTTACTCTCTGAAAATTGGCGTTGAAAAAAATGTTTGGTTTATTGATAT
Source organism: Apis cerana (assembly GCF_029169275.1). Lineage (NCBI taxonomy): Eukaryota > Metazoa > Arthropoda > Insecta > Hymenoptera > Apidae > Apis > Apis cerana. The sequence continues at coordinate 7,406,766 of NC_083859.1, read as the reverse complement.
CATGAATATTTAGATAGAACAAATATTTTATATATGCACACCGAATGACGCATCCCTCTTTTTAAACAAATGAAACAAACTGAATCTAAAATCAAGCCAAATTAATATGTTTCTTCATTTGATACATTTTACCATGATGAAAATGATACTAAAAATCGGTTAAACCTTTCTGGATCCCGTATACAAATTATTGCACTGGCGCAGGGTTAATTGGCAGCATCGAATTTCCCGGGAACCTTGATGGCATGATAATTCGATGAAACGATTAATCGAGGCTCGAATTAATTTCCCGTGGCGCAAACATCGTGCACGTTTCGTGATTTAATTGAAAATTTTCCCGCCAACCTTCGCGTAAACACCGCCAAAACTTACCAACCAGATATTGCACGCTCGAAATAACGCATTTTCGGGCACCCGCGGTGGAAATATGGTGTCGACGTGCCGAACCGTGCCTGATCTCGAACAGAGCGCGATCCTTCGTCACACAGCAACCAACCATCCGCCGCGTTGTCGCGCCTCTTTGTTTCGAAATTCCTCTAATTTCGAAGCGAGCCCCGGTCCGTCACCACATTCGAGTGGAAACAATGGATTCCAACCGGCGTTGTTTCGAACGTGGAAATTTTCTGTCCGGCCAACCAACGTTCGTGCAACAAGGCGAAATTTCAAGCTTGGTTGGAGATTAAAATGGGAGGATATATTTCCGCCGCCATGACACCGCAACGTGCGCCATCTACATCGACGATTCGAAAACTTGACTGTTACCGTCTTTCTCTCTCTCTCTCTCTCTGCGGTCGTATTGAAAGGAATACATTTTTCCTTTTTTAGAGAAAAATTATTAATACCGAGGAAATGCAGAGATACTGCAACTGCGCCAAATAAACTGGGCTGTTTATTTAAATATGAAATTTCGAATGAAATGTATATATATATATACATATTTTCGACCAAAGTTCCTGTGCTTTTCGTTATGAGGGAATGAATATTTAGATATCTCTACGGTTTTTGAAAATACCAACTGAGAAATGGACCTCCGACCTGGATATAAGAGAGCGTGTATATATTTAGAAACAGAGAGGAAAGAATAAAAAATGAACGATGCTGGATATTAGTAATAATTTATGATATAAGACACATGATAAGAAAATATTCTAATCGAGGAATGTATTAAATTGTTTAACTTGGAGAGAATTAACCAATAGAATTAGTTAATCTAATTAAGAAAAATTGGTATTTAAAAAAAAATTATCCATCGGATCGCGGATATTAAAAAATCTTAAAAAATAATATATCTCATTGAGAACTGGATTTTTATGGTAAATTTCTAAGTGAAGTATTCATTAGTTCAAACGTGTGACTAGACAGTAACTTGAAGTGATTAGATAGATCAAAACTTATCTTTAGTACGAGAAAAGAGAATCATTGATATCAAAATAATATTTAAAAAATTACAAATTAAAAATATCAATGTATATTACAAATTTTCAATGTATATTTCAAGAAATCCATTCCTTCTTAGCAAAAGTAGCTTTTGAAAAATTTATCTCTACTTGGCATAAAAAAAAACAATACTTACTTTTTAAAAATCTCTTGAACACGGCTACATACTTTGCCAAATATATGAGAAAAATATATAACATTTTATATTCTTGAAAAAAAAGTCTCAAACTCTTACACACTGTCACATACTCGTTGAGCAAGTCTCTGAAAAACTCGAAATAATATATCAGAAAAATTCTTTGAAAGTCTCAAACTCTCGCACACCGTTACATACCGATTGAACAAGTCTCTGAAAAACTCGAGACACTCTTTTTAAATAAATGTAATAAATCAAAAAAATTCTACATTTTCTTAAAAAAAAAAAAAATACTTCCTCTTTGAAAGTCTCAAACTCTCGCACATCGCTACATACTCGAGCAAGTCTCTGAAAAACTCGAGACATCGTTTCTTTAGGTAGATATATCAGGCTGTCAAGGGGAACGTGGAAGAAGCTGACTCGATTTCCGTGCTCGTCCTCAAAGTAAATCGAGATTGAAGTTTCGGAGGAGAAGAAGTCCCAAGAATTTCACTTTTCTCGTACGAGAACCGGGAGTATTCTTTATTACCATCAGCAGCAACCAGCTGACAACCACTTTCGTCATTTATCCGCGGTAATTTATCCGAGGCTTTCGACCTCGCCCCTCCCCCGAACACACGAAGAGAGACATCGCTCTTCGTCGCCGGGAAATGAAATCTGCCGCTGTCGCGGTGAGTTGCGAGATGGAAAGCTCGTCGAGACTTCCAGGTGCAAACGCAATTTCCACGAGGTTCTTCTTTAACATTCAACCGACGGCTAATGTCGGCGAACGGGAGAGCGACAGCCACGAAATTCTTGGGCAAGGAAAAAGGGGGAGAGGGGAGCGACAACGACGACGAGACCAAGTCGATTCCGGCGCACAAAGGAAATTCGGTTTAAAGTCTATTTACATGTGAGACGACGACGAGGCGAGCTGTCGCGTGTCTTCTATATTCGAAACACGTTGAAAATAACACGTTGAAAGCATCATTTGAAATGCTTGGTTTAGGCGATATTTAGAGATAATTTTGCGACAGCACAGAAGTTGGACGAGTACTTTTGGGAAAAAGTCATTTATTTTTCAATTGCACGTCACCAAGAGGAAATGTAAGAATTCTCTAGTCAAGTGATCATCCGAAATGGAATTGCCGAGAGATGGATCATAAAGAAATAGAGTTTGTCTCTATTTCACTAGAATATTTTAATTATACAAAACATGGATTAACAAGGACGTTGAAAAATAATTTACGACGGTCTTGTTCACTATTAAAGTTCCTGTGTAACTATGTTCTCCGAAGTGATGCATAAATCAGGAACCTCTTACATATGATGGATAATTTTTCAATTATTAAGAGAACATTTATAAAAAAAAAATTGAAAAATAATTTATTGGCAATCCTTTTGTGTTCAAGAGTAAGCTTCTACAACCACTTCTTTACTAGCTACAGCAAAGATGGATAGCCCACATGAAGGAATCATTAACAGTTTTCTCATTCTTCTTTAACTCTCCACTCCCTTGCACTTAATTACATCATCGTAATAAAATAAACGATAAGATATTTTCACGATACTCTTGAGCGACATGGATTTTAAAAGGTATCTGGATTGGAATTGGACGCGAACAACGAGATTTACATCCGATTGGTCGAACTGTCGAGAAGCGCGGTCAGAATTTAGCGCGGATAACGAGGAAGAAGTTTCGTAGTCGGAAAGTTGCTACTGGCCGAGGCTCGCCACTCGTCTGTGCGGTTCTAATTGACCGAGAAACAGTCGAAGCTTTGTATTAGTCAACGGCCATCCCCCATGGAATAAACGCGGCCAGTCCCGAAAATGGAATTGTCGGATCACTGCTCTTTGCTCAACAACTCGACAAACAAGCCATGTTTTCGTTCAAACTTCGCTCCACTGATTAAAGCGATACTTCCATTCCGGCTGCAAAAGGTTTTCGAACGGGGAAAATCAGATTTGGGACACGGCATGGCATGTTGGCAATGCTCGGATACGATGAAGACACGAAGGAGGATAAAAGTGGTTTTAAATTGGTTTCGAGTAATTTCAACGCGTGGTACGCCCCTGTTCGTTCGTGTAAAGGTGATGTTAATCGGGTAGGTAAAAGCGCGAAACATAAAACTGGAAAAGGTAGAGCGTAGGCTGGCGATGCCCGCCTGGCGTAATGGTTAACATGCTTGATTAATAATCAAGTAATCGAGGGTTCGAATCCCCGTTTACCCTGTCTCGATTTTTCTATCCATTTTTCTCGCGTTTTGCAACGCTCTGAACTCCAATTCTTCGAATTTCTATTCAATAGTTAAAAAAAAAAAATCAATATCGATTGTTACGAAAAAGAGAGAGAGAGGAAAAAAGAAAAGGAATAAACGACGAATTGCTGTTAACTTTTAACGATTGATGGAGTGTCAATTGGAAATATCGAAAAAAAGAGAGAATCAATTTATATAAAATGAAGAAAAATTTTAATAGAAGGAGGAAGAGATATGTTATAATTATAGATTTGTGTTATTAATTTACTTCTCTAAATATATCGATCCATATTCATCATAGAAGAAAAGTATTATAACAAGTAAATTTGATGAAACTAGTTTCGATTCGATCTTATTGGCGATTGTGTATTCCTCAAAGACGCAATGTTTGAGAAACGATATTAGAATACACGGGTAGCAACGTGTTATTTACATTAATTTGCCGAGTTTCTAATAACACGTATTCTCTCTCTCGTTACGCGGGCGCGCACGATCGGTTACCGGAAGAGAGAAACACTTTCCTTCAAAGTACGTTATTAGGAAAGTTTCGATGATTGAACCGAAAATTCAGGTTTACTAGTAGATAGTGTTAGTAACTTGCCTCGCACTCATTTCCAATACACATATAGGGTGAGAGAGAACTCCTCCAACCCTTCGTGTTTCATTAACTCTCGTGCCACGGTATCGCAGACGCCGTTTCGTCTGCGAATTTTCCGCTATTACGATTCGCTTAAATGTCGGTCAGGATTTCCTGTAATCCGTGTCACGTGAATCAGAGGACTGACTCGATATCTCACATATACCGAGCGGAAGCGGACAGGTCGAAGGTGTAACGAGATCTAACCAAGCCGCAGGCCGAATTAATTGCGCACAGTTACCGTTCTCGCTGTCTGTTCACCGTCTCTTTGCGCATCAGCCCTAATCGAACCCTCTGCGAATCCCGCAAACACGTTTACGCTGTGTTTACACTCGCCCATGAACACGTAACTATGATTAAATGGCGCCAACCGAATCCACAAATGGCGGTTACGACCAGCATTCCATCTTCGATTCTATCCTAAAAAATATGGATCTCTGTAAGATGACACGGAAATATCTCATTGGCAATATCATCCATTTTGACTTGACTTGACGCTTTGACTTGATTTATAATTCTAATCCGAAAAATGTTCAACAAAACGATTTCTGTGACGATTTCATCGAATTATCTATTCGATACAATCTATGATTCTAACCAGAAAAAAAAAGAGATAGTTTTTATAACGTGGATTATTATCTATTCGATGTAGAATTTTAACCCAAGAAATATATCAACAAAATTCTCCATTTAAATCAAAGTTTCCAATCGATTCGACAAGTTAGAAATTAGAAATTGTCTTTTCAGAGGAGAATGGATCAAAGATCTGAACTTTCCTGAGAGGAAACGCGATCAAGGCGGTTGAGACAATACGTATTCACGGCGGCCAATCTGCGTTGCTGGGCCTCGATCAGTTAACAGACCTTCAACAATAGACCTTCTTGTTCCACGGCAAGACAATTTGTGAACAGAGTCGACGGGCAGAATCTTGTCGTAAGATTAATCGTCCCCCCACTTAACCTGTAACCTACGTGTTTGTAGATTTATGAAATTTTCCAAATGCGAATCGCTCTGTTACCTCTAATGGATCGTTCTGGAATCGATAGAAGGGGGTTGAATTTATGAAATTCCACGTTTCCACGTGGCTCTGCTCCAAATCCCAAGGTAATTCCGAGAACAGAGGGGAGGATTTCTCGGTGTTTGGCAAACTTTCTCACCTCCCTCGATGTCAGGGCTTATTTAACCGTAAATTCGCATCGATCAGAGCGAAGTAACCATTTACGAATCTCTCGTTTCGTATTCCAAAGAGATCCCTCCCTCCTTGGAACCAGTTAATCGACGTTCCATAATCGAGAATCGATTAGAACTGTTTTCTTCTTGAAGTTGAACAGGCAAATTGAACGAAAAATCATTTCAGATCATTTTCTTCTTCTTCTTTTCATGTTTCATTTTCTTTGTTCTCATTAGCTTATTTTAAATTATTAATCAGATAACATATGTTGTTGGCAACAATTCATACTACTTCCAACTGCACAACTCGATATTTTAAAATTTAGGGGGAATCGAAGAGATACAGTCGATACAAGACGTTTAACAAGATCGGGCCGGCAAGTAGTCATGAATCAGGATCGAGCAGCAGCAGCACTGGTGGAAAATAAAGTTTTCCATCTGATCGGATTTGGGCCGGAACTTTTCAGCCCGTGGCTCGACGTCCGACTTTAATCCCCCACGAGTCGGTGGCTACCTTTCATTTCGAGGAGAAGAGGATTCCGCGCGTGCCATCCGGGATTCCTCGTGATTTACCGCTCCACATCCATCGATCTCGTCCAACGAATATACGATCGCCGCGATGGCCACTGGAATCTCTAAGGATCCGTTTTACCAAACCTTTGCATCAATCGTTTGCAAAAAAAGAGAGATAGAAAGAGAGGGAAAGAGAGAGAGGATGAATTTTCCGCTATACATATATATAAAACGGAGAGATAGAGAGGTACAACAGGTAGGAAAATTTATGAGAAAAGAAAAAAGAAACGAGAGTGCTCACGAAATGATTATATTATTGCGGTTTAATGCAATTCGAAAGATCGAAGATCGGATAACGGATATATCGATTTTCGACACGAAACGATTGTAAAAATAGCGAGAAATGCAACGAGATCCGAAACTGCTATGCATATTAATTCGGCAATTCGGACAAATACTTTTTTCTCGTTTTCACCCATTTCATAAAATGAAAACTTTCTTTCCATTGTATCCGTTATCATAGGATAGGAAATCGTATAATGTGTACGTTCATTTCACTCGTCACAGAGATAGAAAATCTGCACATGTTGCATCACCGTAAGATGAGAAAAAGTCTCTACGATATGTAGATTTATGTCAATAGAAAATCTCACGAGGAATAGGTTCGCGTTACCCGCCATAAAATAAAAAATCCTATGACGTTCGTATCACTCACGCCATAGGACAATAAAATCCCACGAAATACCATTTACCATAGAATAGAAAAAACTCTGTGAAGTGTACATTCACATGACCCACCATAAGAAATTCTATGACGTATATGTTTATATCATCCCCATAAGATAGAAAAAACCCTATAACGTTCGCGTCACCCGCCATAAAATAAAAAACCCTATGATGCATAGGTTCACGTTATCCACCATAGAATAGAAAACTTTACAAAACGTACGTTCACGTCATCCACCATAAAACAGAAAACTTTACAAAACGTACGTTCACATCATCCACCATAGAATAGAAAACCCTATAAAACGTATATTCATCTGTCATATAGAAAAAAAAGAGATAAAAAAAACCCTATGAAATATACGTTTACTCGCCATAGCACAGAAAACTATAACGTACACGTTCACTCGCCACAGGATAGGAAATCTTATATTCAAATCATAAAATAGAAAAAAAAACCATAGAATAAAAAACCTTATCCCGTATGTTCAAACCACGCGCCATAAAATAGAAAAGATCCTGACGTTCACGTTGCTCGCCATAGAATAAAAAAACCTTATTCCGTACGTTCAAATCACCCGTCTAAATAAAATAAAAAACCCTATATCGCCAACAGGAACTCTTCATGTCGCACGACATCAATTAACGATTAAACTCGATGGAAATCGCGTCTTTATCGTCATCTCTCGATCGCGTTCATCAAGAGATGTGGAAGAAGACCACGTGTTCCGTTCGAGCGAACATTTGGGAGAGATAGGCGTGCACGTGTGCGATAATGGCACATCTTCTGACCGAGTTTCTTACCGAGAGGGGAGCGGATGAGCGGAGAAAGCGAATGAATAATTTAGAGAGTGCCTGCCACCGTGTATAAGAGGGGAAAGGTGGAAGGTCGAATATGGCCCGGCCCTTCCGGCTCAAGTGTATCTGGCTCAAGGACGAGCAAAGGTCCTGCAGAGGCGCGGCCTTATTTGCCGCGTTAATTGCGCCTCGTCGCTGGATAAATGTTATCCTTTGGCTGGATAAATGTTACCGGAAGTCACTGGATATTCAAGCAGTTAGTACCAGTTTTGTAGTAAAGAGAAATTTGTCGCTTTACACACGCTTAAACTGAAATTTCCCCTCCAACGAAATTCCGGATTAAACGTTTGAAACGTTGTATTTTATTTCACCTCGGTTCGGATCATTCGGAAGCAAAGAAATCCCCATGATATTTGTCTTCACAGAATTGAAATTAAACGGACTTGCGTTCGTTCGATGATAAAGCAGATAACAAAAAGAAAAAAGAAAATTGTCTCAAACTCACACTTATTCTTAACCTATCTTTTATCACAGTAATAATAAATATTACACCGAGAAGACTCGATGAAAGAAAAAAATGAAATTTTCAATAATTAAACCCTCCTTTTCTAGATTCCCTATTCAGATAGATCCTCTTCCACAAAAATTACCATTTCATTATATATCTACACAATCCTTGGAACAAACCAGCAGCAAAAAGTTTCGCTCAGCACTGAATTATCGAAGTATTTCGTTCCATCTTCAAACATATATAGATGTACACACATGTTTCTAGTTCAAGTTTCGCTCGCTCGTTTTCTCGCGTTAAAATTCCCTCGGCAAACTTGTCCAACGCTCATCCCTATTTGCTCCGTGGCCGGGAAACGTTGATTCGTCGTGTCGGGGACGTTTCGCGACGGACCAGCGTGCGTCAGAATCGTTTACCCGTTGAAACAGGGTCAGATGCATCCCTGGATACGTCTGAGCGTCTCTTTTGTCCCTTCTTATCGCCCCCCAAATACTCAATCTCCACTTACATTCTCTCTTCGCCATATTACGGAAGCGAAAATGCGTAGATTGGGCCCACTTTGTATTATTGCTCGATAACGAAAATTTTCGAAATGAAATCAGGGTACAATGGTATGTTTAACTCGATCTTCGAAAGGGTTAATAATAAGCCTTTCATCGTGGAAATTTCCTCGCGCAATGGAATGAAATTAGTTTTAATCGTACCTATTCTCTCTCTCTGTCGTAAAATTGCTTCGAGAGGATCGATATATTCGATCTCGCGTGTCTTCGACGATTATACAACGAATTTGAATCGTTTCGTTTCGATTTGTTTCTTGTTTCTCGACGACGAATCTTGTGTAACTTTGTTTTCGTGTTTTTGTATTTGATATTTGATATATATAGGGATTTTAAAATTTTTCTTTTTTGTTTTATTCTATGTTTCTTTAATAGAGAAATTCTTGCGTTTGTATCTATATATATATCGTAGAGAAATTTGTTAGATTTATTACGTTTCTTTTCGTTTCTTTTCAAGGATGAACCTGTACCAGCAATACTTCTTCTTGCATTTCGATTCGTCGTTAAAAAATTTCTAGATTTTCCTTTCTTTCTCTACTTCTTCTTCTTCCGAAGATGTTTTTCTCGTCAAAGAAAAATTCTAAACCTATTCTCTTGTTTTCTTTCTCTCTATTTCACTCGAATCTTCTACCGTTTATCTTTCTCCCTTCATTTCTTCTTATCTTTGTCCAAAAATTTTCGAATTTTCTCCCTCCATCGCACATTTTTATCGTCTTCTTCGATTTCTTCTTCGTCGAAAAGAATCTTCATCCTCGTCACAATAAATTATTGGAAAATAATTTCGTTTTCCTTTTTTTTTCATAACAATGAAACATCAAATCGTTTCATTCCACAATTTCTCTCGAGTTCATTATTCGTCGGTTCGCCTCAATCGTCAGCTTCGACCTCATCTTCCAGAACGTGGCGCAACGAAAATTTGGAAACCCAGTTTCTGGCGTACCGTTATATACATACACCTTCTCCACGAACAATATTCTTACCTTTCTAATTTGATAAAAAAATAAAATATACCGAAATATGCCCGTTGCATCTTTGTCATCATTTGTCGCAAGAACACGGTTTGGAACCAAGTTGGCCGGATAAACATCGCAACTAGCGACACTGGTGCGAAAAAACGGAATTACTCTCCGAGCAAAACCAAATATTTCCTTTCGAATTTCCATCCTTCCAACATTCACGCCATCCATTCATCAATCCATTCATCGGCCCGAATTCCATCTGATACTCGGTGTTAACGCGTTCTCAGTTTCGAGTTGGTTGGATGAGGGTGGATCCGGTTTGGATGATGGCTGCTCCGCTTTTGTTCGCCCTGAACGTTGGCCGCCGCCATTAACCGAGCCAAGGAGGGAGCCGAATCGCGATTCCTAACCCAATTCCTGTTAAAAGGGTTAATGATTCCGATGCACGCGAATACGCTTGCGAGATTCTGCGATGAAACGCGAAATTCGCAAGCGTATTTTCCTCTCTCCATTTCCCTCGCAAGTGGCCTAATTTTTAAGGCGGGTAATTCAAATCGCATCGATGCGCTTAGAAACGTATTCCTCTTCTCTTTTTTCGCGATCTCGAACGTGTAGAGAGAATATATTTTGTAAAAGGAACAAATTTGTATATATATATATGTACTTTACGAATTTTTACTTATAATATTGCAATATCGAAGGTTTATCGATTTATTGAAGAATTCCAACGGGTTTTTCTATTCGGTTTTCAAGACTTTATTCGAAGGAATAACGTCTCGAACGAAAGATGATATCGATAAGGACGAGGAAAGTCATAAGCATGGCTTTTTTAATTTTGTCGATGAAATTGAACGACCGATTATTTTTCCAAATTAATAAATATAATTCAGATCACGAGAATATTTTTGCTGGAAAAAAAAAATATATATATATGGGAGAAGAAGAAAGTGAATAATAAAATTTATCGAGTTATTATTAATAATTTAGACGAGGAAAAAAATATTTATACAGTTTGTAAAATTTCCGACTATTGGAAGAGATATATTTTATAAAAATATTTTATTCCTTTAAAATTGTAACAAATATATCGATTTAAATATACTTTAATTTATATTTAATTTGGAAAAATAAATATGGAATATAATTTTCCAAGATTTTTTTTTTTAATAATCGATTTGGAAGAATTGTGTTTCAAAAATAGTGTTCAGTTTTAGTTTTACTTAAAAAAAAAAAAACAAAAAAAAGAAAATCTCTAATGATTTTATTCCGATCAATTTTAAGAAACCAATAACCAAACCAATAATCTTCTTAACTGGTTGGAAATTAATCGATTAATCTTACAATCTTTTCGAGGACACATTCTTTAGTGATAGAAATTTGAGATTTTTTTTTTGTAACCAGTAACTAGTTTCATGACAAGGCGTGTTCAATGATCTCTGATATATACTAGGGCTTCGAGATTGGAGTTCGAAATATGGGGCCAAAGCTTGGATTCAGAAATATGGGGTCGAGCAACGGAAACGTGTTAATGTGAGAAACGAGGTTGCACGAGGTTTCCTGATTTTTTTTTTTTTAGGATATTTACACATCTTTCATAACACAGTCGATTTGTTACAATTTTAAAGGAATAAAATATTTTCGATCTCATAAATACATCTCTTCCAATGCTCGAGGAAATTTTTAACACATATACATAACTTTATAGCTCGTTGAAATCAATTAATCTTTGATTAAAATATTTTCCCTTCTTTTAAATTATTAATAATAACTCGATAAATTTTATCTACAATTTCTCCTTCCTATATACCATATTTTCCCAGCAAAATATTTTCTTCCTCTTCAAACGCACTTGTATCATGATAACTCTCATCATCGATCGAAAGTGCTTCAAAAACGAGCGACAAACTCCATAATAAGCAATCAAAGAAAATCAATCAAGATTAATTCTCCTGTTCTTATCCAATGAAATTCAATCAATCAATCGTTAAAATGTTTCATCCATTCGTTCGAGTGTACTCGATTTATGATATAGCAGTCGATCGAATCCTCCTTTCCGGCTATTAACTCGATAAAATAACAACGATATGAATATTTTGTCGAATATATATATATATAATCTCAAATTTCCGGCTTAAGTTCGACTACGAATACGAAATGACGATGATCATTTCCTGAAGAGAATGGTTCAGTCGGTCGAAAAGGGGTGGAAATAATTGACTCGAGTGATTAGACAATATTCGAACTTTGGTCAGGATTCATCGGGATCTTCGTCGTTAAGCTGTCCACACCCTGGATTTATCGTGGCCCGCATTAACCTGGTTAAGCGGCGAACAATAGGAGTGTGCCCACAGGACACAGCCTGTTATAATTTATATTTTGCCCCGTGTATATAGACAGCGATTTTAGGTGGAAGGAGTGACAAAATAAAATACAACTGGAAAAAAAGTTTGATCGTGAATCAAGAGAAAAAGTTGTGAAGAGAAAGAAGAGATTGGGTAAAAGGATGAGAGACATCTTTATTGCAATTTTTTCGGAATATCTTTCCGAAGAAGGTGAATTTCAGATTTTATAACCTTTCGAACTTGGTTAGACACGATTTGGATCGATTGGGTTAGGTTAGATTCGATATACTTAGATTTTCTAACCTTTAAAACTTGGTCAAGTTCGATCGTCACGTATTAGGTTAATTTAAGATTCGATATATTTAGGTTAGGTCGATTTTATAATCTCTCGAACTTGATTAGGCTCGATTTGGATCGACTGTCGCGCGTTAAGTTAGATTTTCTAACTTTTCAAACTTGGTCAAGTTCGATCGTATTAATTTAAGATTCGTTATATTTAGGTTAGGTCGATTTTTAACCTTTCGAATTTAATTAAGTTCGATTTACATCGATTGTCGCGTGTTAAGTTGGATTAGATTCGATATACTTAGATTTTCTAACTTTTCAAACTTGGTCAAGTTCGATCGTTATGTATTAGGTTAATTTAAGATTCGATATATTTAGGTTAGGTCGATTTATATCCTCTCGAACTTGATTTGAATCGATTATCGCGCGTTAAGTTAGATTAGATTCGATATACTTGGATTTTCTAACTTTTCAAACTTGGTCAAGTTCGATCGTCGTGTATTAATTTAAGATTAAGATATATTTAGGATAATTTTTTAACCTTTCGAATTTAATTAACTTCAATTTACATCGATTGTTGTTGTTATATTCAATACACTTAGATTTAAATTTTCTAATCTTTGTAAACTTGGTTAGGTTCGATTTGCGTCGATTGTCCCGTGTTAGGTTAGGTTAGCTTCGACATATTTAAATTTAAACCGAGTCTAATTTAATTCATTATAAAATCGACACGAATATTCCATCAAGCGATTGAATTATATTGAATACTACAGGTCACTGATATCAGATCTTTAATTTCATTAATAACAGCACGGTTTATAAATTAAATTTATAAACTCTAAATTCATTCATCTAACTTCGTTCAGACAAGATCTCTTACTATTATATATATATATCAATAAGATATTAAATTAACCAAAGATCCCATGAATTAAACCACGAATTAAATTTAATTGTTCAAATTAAATACTTTATCTCAATTCAAAACAACTTTATCTCCTCGCTACATCATCTTCCTAAACCGGATCAAATATACCCATAGATAGAGATATCCTTTCTATTATTCCCAGATCGAACAGACTAGTTAGTTATCAAACTCAGTTGCGTCGCTCGATCGAAATAATTCCATACCGAACCGTACTTAAATTAGATCTGGACCAACCGCCACAGCTTTTCATCGCGATTCTCATCGCGACACGCCATCGAAACCGAATCGAACGAGGCGTCCGTCGCTCTTTCCCTCGACTCCCCCATCGGACGCGCTTGCACCATCAACCAACTCAAATTATTACAAGGCGAGATCGATAAACGTTTCGACCAACGTGTTTTCGGATAATCCCATCACTCTTCCCTGACATCGACAGTACCCCAAACCTAACCTAACTTAACCTAACTTAACCCTTTCTCCTCGACCCTTTTCCTCCGATACACTTGTCGTGAACGTGTTTCATATACACAATATACACAGGTGAACAAGTTCTGCGAAGAGGATCAGAATTTTCACACATCGCGTCAGATATTGTTGGATAAGGAAGGAACAGGAAGATAATAAGAGGGAAAGGAAAGGAAGAGCCGAATCTTTATGGGTGTCATCGATGCAACCTAGCTTGAAAGTGATTCTAGTCACGTAGAGCGGCAACTCTTGAATAAAAATTCGATCTCTATGGAGATGAGATATCCGGCTGTTCGCGTATATATATAGTCTGCTGATTTTATAAACGAGTGGAACCATGTTCCCTCTCTCTCTCTCTATACTAATTGCCGGATCACGAATTTCAACCGAATAATTCCAATTGGAATATCATCCCGTGTGTGAAATACGTAAAATTTTGAATTCTCGTGGAAAAATTCTCCTCCTGAAAAATATTTCTTCTCGAAAATTCGACGCGATCTATTTCAAGCATTCGAAGAAATTCTTAAAGAATTTCCATTTTGAAATTTCGATCTGAAAATTGTTCCGTTTCACGAAGCAAGAGCGTCTCAGGGTTGGACGAGAGGAAACAGGAGGCGCTTCAAGTATGGATGCTAACGAAAAGGGCGGAAAATTAGATTAAACGTTTCGTGTTCCTGTCCGTGATCATCATTCCCCAAGTTATCGCGAGTTCCGCTAATATCACGCAACGTATATCTACGGATATATCTCTAATTACTCACGAATCTAGTTTTTCCCAATTTTCGACCCTATATATCTTACCCTTCCTCCACTAAAATCGACTTTAACCGAGTTCGAGAACTCCATTTTCAATATCGAATCGACGTATTCAACCGATTATTACATTTGATGGTAAACTTCTCCCCTTCCCGTTTCTTTCCTTTCCAACATCCATCATCCAGAGAAAGTAGCAATAACACAACTTACCGAAGAAAAGAAATTGGAACGGATTCGGATGTCAAGTTTCGAAATTAAATATTGGAAGATTAGGGGAAACGTTCCAAGATTCCATCAGATATCTGTCACGAAAATATGTTTCCGCCAATTTTCCCCGATCTTCTTTCGGACAAAGATCAACCAACAACATCCCTCCCCCGAGATGGAAGCCCATTTCCGGCCGGGACGATTCGCCGATCTCTCCGCGACGGAAACGCGGCGAAAGAATCCCGAGAACTCGGTGAATTCGAGAATCGTGGAGGGGGGAGGGTTAGAGATTAAAATTTATATCGGCTCGAATGCTAGGTGGATTGGAATTCGAGCGATTTCATTTCGGAAACGAGCGCTTTTTTTCCATACTTTCCAAGGGATGGGGAATTTCGCTCGACCTCGGAATCGATAAGGGATAAGGAGGGGGGCGGTAATAATAATTTCGCCTCCTCGACGAGAAGAGTGTATCGAGAAGAGAGAATTGGACAAATGGTCGGATAAAATTGAATTCGTAGCTTTCTATTGGAAACATGTGACCTTTTATCGTCGAAGAAATCGCGTATTAGGAATCGCGATGAAACGAAGATCGTGGAAATATCAGCGTCTAGTGGAATATGTGTAAAAAAAAAATATTTTTCCATTCTGTATCTCTCGTTCTCGTCCATTATTTTTTGAACAATTTGCGAAATTTGAATTTTTGAAAAATATATCTTATCTCTGCTATTTTTCTTCCCATTCTCTTCAATTCGAGAACGAATCTCGAAATTCGTTGATTGGAAAATGAAATTCCCCATATAAATATTTCTCTTTCAATGACTTTTTTTATATACGGTTTTTCCCGTGACAAAATTTTCTGGTAATTGTTGGCAAATCGATTTTTCCTCCCCTCTTGAATTTTTGAACCTTTCGTTTCTCGAAAGGAAAAATCATGGGAATGGGGATTTTTTTTTTTAATAAAATCCTCGAGTTGGATAAAAAGCGGTCCAAGATTCCTCTTTCTCCGCTCGCGGTTGAAATCGTGGTTTTCCGACGTGTTTTCGCCGAGATCTCTGTACAAACGATATGCATGGAATACGTAATACCACGTTCGGCTGACGCAGTTCAGTCCGGGCAAAAATGCCAAATAAGCAACCAGCGATATCCCTGTTTCCATATTATGGAAAAAATATTTTTCCATCCTTTGCTGTATCCGCGTTCTCATCATCCATTACATTGGAAATCCTTCCACTTTTCGTTTATTTTCTTCTATCAAGGCGAATGTCGTCTTTTTAAATCTCTCGAAATTCGTCGAGTCATCATTGATTGGAAAAATTCCCCACTGTATAAATTATCGAAAAGAGGAAGAATAAGTTGAAAAATATAATATTTTAAGAAGGGAAAAGAATAGGACAGTAAATTCTATGGATGTATCTCGTTCCAGGGGAATAAAATGGAATTCCTCGACGAAACGTCAGAGGACTCGTCACAACTTACAACTTGTACTTTTTCTGGAGTAATGAATAAAGAAACTCTTCCCTACCTTTCCAACTGGCTTAACTAGCCAGCTTCCTCCTTAATTCAATTACCTTTCCTCCAACTCAAACATGCTCTCCCTCCTCCATCACGAAATCCAAACGTTCCTTCGAACGTATCAGTCTCGACCCTCTTCGACACCAATTCGAACGCCATTTCTAGAGAAACTAAAATCGTAATTTTTCGTAATCGTGTCTTCTCCAACGTAGTTGCGATAAAATTAAAGTTATTTCATCATCCTCGTATTAGAAAATGTAATATTTTAAAAAAGAATAGAACTCTTTTCCTTCCTATCTTCTTCCTTCCTTTACATTTCTCCATTTATCATCATTGTACACTAATTCCACTTTTCATTTCAAACACTTTTTCTCCACACTCGAAGGAAAAAAAAATACTCTCATCTCGTGTATACAAACGAAGAAGAAGAAGAAGAAGAAAAGAAATTTTTCGAAGAATCGAAACAAAAAAAAAAAAAAAGAAGCTCGATTCCTCGAGAGAACGAGCTCACTTTTAAATCTCTCTTTTCTCTCCTCTTCTTCCTCTGTTTATTTAGCTTCTTTAAGAGGGAGGATGGGCCATTTTTGGTCCCATCGGTACGAGAGAGGGAGGAGAGAGGAGAGGAGGATAATTAATTGGAAGAGAGAATTTCTCGCGCGAGAGATTCCCCTCTCTTTCCACCCCACCCCTCTGGGAGAGCAAACGGCTCCGAGTGACCTGCAAACCTGTTGGAAAACCTGGCAAATATTTGCGGGCTTCGCTCGTGGGGGAGAACAACAAAGAAACTCGAGCCCATTAAAAAGATGACGATCCTTCAATTAGAGAGGCCGAAGAAATTTTTCCCCCTGCGTTCCTTTTTTTTCCTTTTAACGCTGTTCGCGTGGTTGGCGAGCCTCGTGGCAGTGGGAGGGGGAGGGAATTTTTGCGATCGAGCCTCGTTTCAATTAAAACGCGTTTTCTTTTTTTCTCCTGTTTTTTTTATTTTTTTATTTTTTTTTCCCCTCATCGAGGTGAAAACACGGTTACCACGAACGAACGATGATGC
The DNA here is from genome assembly GCF_029169275.1 of Apis cerana. Taxonomy (NCBI): domain Eukaryota; kingdom Metazoa; phylum Arthropoda; class Insecta; order Hymenoptera; family Apidae; genus Apis; species Apis cerana. The sequence goes on along the minus strand of NC_083859.1, from coordinate 7,389,548 downwards.
ACAGGGTGGTTCGTGAATGATTCGAGAGGGGTGAAGAGTTATCCATGGATTATTTGGGTTGGAGTTTTTCAATTATGGAATAAGAGATGAATAAATCAACGATCGAATCGAGAGTAGACTGAACGAAAGTGAGTAAACGTGTCGGCGAATTTTCAATTTTCATTTATTTCTCGAGGAGTAAAAGTGAGCGAGAGAGTCTCATTTTCATGCTGATTTTCCAAATCCGAATTCTCTACTTTGTTGCGAATTTTTATATCATGGTGATACGTGCCTCGAAGCTTCCAGATGGATTGGAGAAAAAAAAGTTTGACAAATTGCTCGATTTAATGAAAAACTCTGCCTTTTTTTGGTTACCGATTTATAAAATTCAACTTGGAAACGAACGGAATTCTAAAATTCGATAAATTTCCAATTCTGTGCGATAAATGTTCCGAAGACTTCGGGGGATTGAAAATGAATAAAAAAAAAAAAAGAAAAGTCAATCGGATGAATCGTTAGCAATAGTTTCGTTTTCCGACTTTGTCGCTCCTTTTTTCTTCTTTCTTTCTTTTTTGAGAAAAAAACAATTATGTCGCACAGCTGAAAACGAGGTCTCAATCGAGAGATATGGAAAAAATCGGTTATCGTGTCGGTTGTTTATTATTAATTTTTACGGGGTAAGAAAAATTGTGCGCGCGTTCGATCTTTATATCGTCCGTCACACACGCCAGAGGCCAATTGTATAAATCTTCTTTCTCTCGAATAAGAACGTTGGAATATAAACGTCAGTTTATTTTCAGATCAGGCAACGATAAAAAGCGAATATTCTTCGATGAGATGAACACGCTTGCTTCGAAATAAATATTCCCATTTCGATAATTACGATAAATATCCCTTCACAGTGATACTTTAAACCCAAATTCCAAAGGTATACGACGAAGGGGAAAAAATTAACAACGTTACGAAGATAAACTAAAAATGGAATTTAAGTTAGAGATCTTGGAAGAGAATTAAGAAAAATTCGAAGGAGAATAAGATCTCGCAATTGGAAAATTGTCAAACGTTTTAAGATATTCTGCCGCTCATCGTTTCCCTCCTTCAACGGTCGGATTAATATAAACGCGATAAAAGCAGACGTTTCGATAATAAGCTTACAACAACCCAGCTAACGACCTCTTCTCAACGGCCTGTCCTCCTCTCCCTTGTGTCTTAATTCGAAATCTCTCGTCCCTAACAATCTTCCCTTCCTTCCCTCCCCCTCCAGAAATCTGCATTTACTGGAAACCCAGCAATTAATTAATCCTCGATCAAGATCATTCGCCCTCTCCTTCGTTTTATCATTCTCAACCTTGCCTTTCTCTCACGCGAAGAGAAGGAAACATGGAAGAGGAGGAGGAGGATGCCCTCCTCCACGTGTTTGTTCACGTGTCTCGTCGGTTTCACAATGATGGCGAAGATTAAAGCCGGATCCACAGCCCCGTTAATTAGAGGCGAAGGCGAGATCCACCGTGTGGCCTCTCCGTGCAAAAACATTCCCTCGTTATAATGCGCTTACATCACCCTTTCCCTCCTTTCTCTAATAGGCTTATCCTCCGACTAAAAGCTTTCTTCCTTCAGGAGGAAGAAGGAAAAGCTTTTTCATCGATTAAGCGATGTTCAGATAGGGGAAAGGGGCGATTCGTTTTTTGAGAAAATGTATCGTATCAAGTTTCTTTCTCGTTCCTTACGTTTCGCAAATTTCTAGTGATCCCTAGAGTGGCTAGTAACTGATCTAATAGTTTCATTAGACGAGGAAGAAGATGACTGTTCTTGACAGTCGCGTGAATTACGGAGAGTTTCTTTTTTTTCGAAAAGAACTGCCACCTGTCACGAATACTTGGATACTTATTCGGTGTCGGTTAGGTTAGGTCAAAAATCGAGATGGATCTCGCAGTTACAATTAAGTAGTAAAACGTCCTTCGCCCTTTCGAGGATTTATTCCCCTGTGAGAGATCTTCTGCGAGTAAAGTGTAATTTAAAGTCTAGGGAATTTGTTTTCGAACCATCCATACTTGAATTCCTTTTCCTTAGTTGATTCAACTAAAGAAAGATCGAAGGGTATTAAATTATTATCGACGGAACGACGCTCTTTTAATTATAATTTAAAAGCCTTTAATTTGAAAGCCGAGTGAAGGATTTAAACCTCCTCTGATATTACGAGGAAAAATATTTTTTTCTGTACGTGATTCGTTTCCAGTGGAAAGAAATATAGGGAAATACTTTTGAGGAACGTTTCCGCTCGATAATTAAGGAATTAAGAAAAAGAAAGGGGGGAAACTGATAATTGGGAGCATCTTATAGAGAAAAAACTGGAAATTTAGTGGGATATCGAAAGTGTATCATGTTAACATTAAACTTTTTCCCTTCGCCATCGAAACGTATGTCCTATATGTATAACTTTATCCATCGATCAACGTTATTTTAACTTTCGTTGCCGAATGGCTGACCCGTTTTTCCAACGAGCACCGTTATTACCAACAATCCGAGGCAAAAGTAACCAAACCGGTGATCCACGACCGTCACGAATCAACGATCAATTTATTCTTAAAAAATGGAATTTGTTTCGTGACTCAACACCATACGATGATGTCGTATTAAACTAGACGAAAATTCTGGCCAAGAATTTCGCGAGACTGCGAGGCTCTCCTTTCGACGAGAACCAGAAGAACGAAAGTTCGCTCGTAAAACCGGAACCCAACCGTGTTTTCCAATAAGTTTGACGTTTATGAGACGACGTAGCAGCCGTGGCCAAACGTAGTCGAACGGAATTGAAAACAAGCAAGATTCGTGGAAAAAGGGAGAGGGAAAAGAGTGTATCGAGTCGGCGATATTTCCTTTGATATAGGGAATTTTTTTCTTCCTCTCTTTAATTTTTTCCCTACAATCGTAAATCGTACGAAATTCCTTCTGAAAGTTACCGATACGAAAGGAGGAAAATGTTGCCTGTACACATCCTCTCGTTTTTCTTAATTTCAGAAATTTCAGTTTGAAGATTACGAGGAGGGAAGAAGTTGGTAAACAATATTTTTCAATTTTTAAAGGTGAGAAGAAGTTTCAGAGTTTGCTCGGAGTTTTTTCCCCCGATTTTGTTCTACATTGTACGTAATTATGGTGTCTCGAAATCTGTCAAAATCTAGTTACTTTTTATTACTCAGGTTTCGAAAAAAGGATTTATTTTCTTCCTCTTATTTTTGCCCGTTCCGATATTTCCCGATATCTCTAGGATTTTGAAATTTCTAAAAACAAATCGAAGATATTCAATAACATCTTCTTATGCAACAGATCTATTCCGCTTGAATATTCATCAACGATCGAAATAAACAAACAAAGAATAACCAAAACGAATAAATGATTCGAAATTAATATTTTTACAAACCTATATTTTCTCTCGAATAAATTTGCCTCGATTGACTCGTTCTTTCTCTTTTCTCTGGGGAGAGAAAAACAAGAAAAAAAAAGACGTCGAAGCAATAAGAGAAATCCAAGATTGAAACAATCCCATCGCGAAACAATTTCTCCGTTCCGGATGAGCGTTGAATAAGCGTTTTCAGAAAGAATTTCGTCGAGAAAACTCCTCTTCGAATACGGGTTTCCCCCCTTCTCTCTCCTTGCAAACTTTTCTTCGACGTTTCGAGGGAAAAATTAATGGATAAAAATTTCGTGTCAGTCGATAAGGAAGGAATCGCGGTAATAAAAAGATTTCCAGTAAATTTCCACGAGATATATCTCGAAAACGTCCACATATATGACCAGATACTCGTCGCGAGGAACAGAATAAAGAGCATGATTTTCATCCTGTTCCCCGTCTCTCTTCCCTCTCTTCGTTCACATATGAAAGAGAATTATTAGTTATTCGAATTACTCGTATTGAACAAATTTATCCCTTTATACGTTAAATACACGTATAATCACCACTTCCTATCACTTTCTATCGATTAGATTTCCAACGTAATCCTCCGACACAGTAAGTGAAATTAATAAAAGTGATTCTTCAAATCTTGTAATTGATTCTAAACCGAAGCTCAATCGAAATATCGTATAATTTTTCTCATCGCGTTCAAGTATCAACAACATCCTCGATTCAATTACAAACCTCTCGATCGATCGATTCCTGTTTACGTTTCCTCATCTTCGAAATGAGACGCGAATATATGCACGCACAAACTCGAAAAGAAAGGTAAAGGATTGGCAATCATCCTAATTGACCATTCGGTATTAAGCGATTACTCGGTTATCGAGATTTTCACGAATCGTTTTCGCGAGAGGAGATTTCAATGAGAATTCCCCGGTAAATTTTCCCGGCCGAGGCGAGATAAATCTCGCGGTAGGCGATAAATTTCTCGCGTATAAAACTAGAGGCGGCGAGAAGAAGAGGAAGAAAAGGAACGGAAAGGGAATATAAGAAGAAGAAGTTTGTTCGAGGAAAGTTGGGGGGAAGAAGAAGGGAGAGCGGGCGTTGAATCGATACGTTGGCCAAGTTCCACAGACGACACCCCGCGATAAAAAGTCACGAACGATGGGGGAGGAAACGATGCGCTCGGCCGATCGATCGCGCACGGTTTCATGGTGATCATCGTGATCACCGAGTTCGAAAACTGGGCCAAACGGGTTTGTTGTCAATTTTGAACAGATTCTTACGGAAAAATTGTCGAACCATTGTCGCGTGATTTCAATTTGAACCGGTTAAATTAATTTACACGTTGTTAATTTAGAGTTTGGAGAGAGAGAGAAAGAGAGAGAAGGAGACGTTAGAGCTTGGAAATTAGACGATTAAAATTTTAATTAACACCAAGCTGGTGTTAAAATTAAAAGATTTTAACCCGATATTATTAATAATCGTAAGAATTAAATTATTTTTCGAATCGAAGAGCATAATTTTTAGATTTAAAAATTCTTCTCTGGCGTAAAATATGCGTGCAAGATCACACTCGGGATATTAAATTTAAGCAAGATATTTGTAAACTCTGATCCAACTTAAGAGGCAGTTAGATCGAGTTGAGAATCGCTCCAACGTTCTTCCGGCCGTTTGTTTTCCGAGATAAAATAAATAACGAAGAGGCAGAGCTCTCCACGTTTAAGTCTGATTCAGCGTTTAATATTCTCATAGAGAGAGAGAGAGAGAGGAGGAGGCTCAAGGCCGTGCAGCCGACAAACAAGAACGTCTGGAACGATGATGGGAAGATGCGGCGGCGTAACAATCGCGAATCTACGCGTTCGACGTCGTTCAGCCATGGCCGACAATTGGCAGCCATCAACGAAATTGCCGCAAGATTGGTGGATAAGTGTCTTCACCGCCTTATCGAGTCAAGACGCCGATTATCTAGACGCGGATGACGTCTCCTCCGTGCGTCGTTAAATCATTCTTGTCGCAATGTTCGATATCGTACCGAGTGAAATATTTAAACTGGAATTGAAAATTCGTTTCGATTTTTCTTTTCCTTTTTTACTTAAGAACGCGAATGGGTTGGATTCAATGTAGCGTTGTTTCGACGCGACAGAAATTTGTTTTAAAGTTTTACGAAATGAATATGATCCTACGGAGCTTAAAGGAAATGGAGGAATCGAAAGTTTCGATGAATAATTTCCTCCTTTTTATCATCAACGGGCGTCGAATGGAGCGAAATTTTAAATTAAAAAGAGAAACTTTTCGAAAATCGTCATGAAAAATCAAAAATTGTGTAACTCGAGAAGATCGATTTCATCTCTTACGTTCCAAAATTAAATTTCCATTCGATGATACTTCCATAAATTTCTATTTTTTTTTTCAATCCACGCTGCTTCCACGCTCGTCACTCCTGTCTCGCAACCTGTCTCCATCCGTCCATCATTCCGATTTTTTGGTCCACTTTTTGTGCATGCGTGAAAAGGAGAATGAAAAGCGTGATGCTCGGTTTCCTGATACCCAACTGAACGATGATAATCAGTGCTCCCTCGTTGCAACGTCGCCATTATCGGGCGTCATTACGCGTTCAGCCTAAATTCCCGGCCTGGCACACCACCCATCATATCACACGATAACCATCCCGCCTCGTTAATCCTTCTAACCGACTTTCTGCCTGTCCCTTAATTCCATAGCTCCATAATTCTGGAACCATAATTTTTCATTAACCCACGTTTTTATTCTTACATCGCGAATAAAACCGATATTATAATTTTCAAGAGTTTTCAAAAAATGTATTGGAAACCGTAAAAGAAAAGTTTACGATGAAATAAACAAAGTTGAAAAAACACTTCCTTTCTTCCGATCTGCAACAACGAAGGATCCGAGGATTTTTGAATTCACTTTTTGATTCTTCCAGATCCCAAATGGAGACAAAACACAAGAGAGAAGCGAGCGAAAATATACGAAGGTGTAGAGATAGACTTAGAGACAGAGAGAGAGAGAAGGATCGAAAGCTTTGATCGGGTGGAATGCTCGAGTGGGAGCCGAATAGGATTCCGTTCACGTGAAACTTGTTGCTTTGCCTAAGCGAAGGGAGAATAATTGGCCAACGTTGCGTGCCGACGATAGCGTCCCTTACGTGCCCTCCCTTATTTTTCCAACCTCCTTTGGCCCCAATCAAGGGGTCTCTTTGGCGAATTTCCGCGACCCGATAATCGCCCCGCCTCGCCCCTCGAGTAATGGATTTTCCAATCAGCCCGGGGCCGTTTTCTCCATTTACCAACGTAAGGGCTTGACACTTCTCATTTTGCCCTCCCGTTTCGATATCGTCTCTGTGTGGAGAAGGAGAAAGAGGGAGATAGAGAGAAACTAATTTCTCGAAACTTTAAACTCTTTGCGTGTCTTTTCAACTCTTTTTAACTCGAGAGGCTTCCATCTAAAACTGATGCTATATTTTTTTCTTCTTCCCAAGCGAGTTTAAATTAGATGAAGATCGAACGAGACAAGCAACGAGTTATTTCGACTCGATTCTTTTAATCCAAAGTGGAAATTCTACGACTCCTTGTCCAATCCAAAATTATTACCTACGAGGTAAGGATCGAGCTAATCCATCGAAACAGTCCAAAGAAGGGGCAATTTCCCATCCTCGATAAAAAAAAAGAAAAAAGCGTCCCCGTCCGACTTTTCTCGAGCGTGGCAGGCAGTTTCCACTTCCTGGAAAATCGCGGAAATGTCATCGTGCTGAACACGTGTCCGTGCGTGAACGTAAGCGAGCGTCTCTCTCTCTCTCTTTCTTCTGTGCCAGGAGGAGGGGCGCCTAACCCAACTTTCTCCACTCCTCGCCCCCGTTTCTTCGACTTCTTTCTTCTTTTTCTTCCCTCCCCCTTGTCCCCAAGTTTTCGACGCACGTGACGAGTCACCGGCTGGACTGGTGGAGGAATTAATTATGCAAAACGTGACTCATACGATCGATACACCCGGTATATACACCCACGCCGCATCAACTTACAACCGTCGTTCTCGATAATGGCGGGCCCCCCTCTACTTTCCATCGCGTTTCCCCGTATTACATCATCGATCTGAGAATCGACCTTTGCGAATTCGGGTGTATTTGGAGAAATTTAATCCATTGTTATTGTCGGCATCGACGAGAGAAGTCTTTTTTTTTTTAAATAAAAGATACGATTCTTTATTCTCTTTCTTCCAAATTCCAGATTATTCAAGATTGTTTCAGGATAAATATTACACCGTTTCTTACGATCTTCGTCTATTAAAATTTTTATCAAATTTTCGGCTTTAAATCTTTGGTACTTTTTTGTACTTAAGCGAAAAGTAAGCAGAATATCGTTCGAAATTGTTGCACGGGAAACTCTCGGAGGGCTCGTCGCGATTCTTCTTAAAAAACGAAAGAACGCTTTTCCAGATGGCACCACGAAGCAATTCGATTTCGATCGTGGAAAGAAAGGAGAAATAACTTGTTTTCACACCTGATGGTTAATCGATGGAGAAGAATGTTGAGAGTTTGAGAATTTTGTGGATAACTGGAGCGAGTTTTTGTGGAAAAATATGAAACGAGATCCGTCGATTTCACTTCATTCATTCTAACAGCGAGAGAGAAAAAGAATGGATTCGACTCTCCATTTCATGAAACTTTCTTCTCGATTATCGGTTAATCGAGAGAGTTGCGCCGATCCTCTTCTCGAAAATTTTTAATAAAGAGATACAATCTTTCAAAAAATCTGTTCGATCTTAATCTAAATTTAATCTCACGGCGAATTTGAATACTTTCATCTTAACAAACTTATTATCATTGTTATTCGAACTGTAAATATAACTCTCTCTTCTGCGAAATAACTTTTCAACAAAGGAAAAATATCTTTCACAATTTCCTTTCCTATTCCCTATTCTTTTGCTCCAATAAATGAAAAATGTTTAGCATTTTTAGCATCTTTCCAAGTCCAATCCCCGGCCGGTACGAAATCAAAGAGACACGAGGCGGAGACACCTGGACACGAGAGAAAAACTATATATCGTTTGGGAAGCCGGAAGCCGGGTCAAAGGCGAGGCGATTAATCGTTTAACGTCGCTGCGAGCGACTTCCGCGCTTTATAGCGCCGTGAGAACCGGCCCGAGAATTTATTGATTGCTTGATTAAAACATGACGGTCGAGGTATGTAGGGTAAGCTGCACACAGCTATCGACCCCCTCTTCCCTCCCCCAGACAGGCGATTCGTTATCGGTCCCGGCTCTCGCCGTGCCGTGAAAACACCGTCGTGGATCAACTTTTGCCAGCCTCCTCCTCTGCGTCGACCCATCCGGCTACTATCCAAGCGCGATAAACGTCCCATCCACCCACGCATCCCCCCACTTTCCCTGGGAAAAGCCCAACGGCCGGGTTTCCCTTCAACTTCCGCTCCAAGTAACATAAAGTGCGTTTACTCGAGGAGAAACTAGTTTACCTCGATAAGAAACTTCGGGGGAAGGAATCAGGAAATTTCTCCTATCCCCTTGCTATCCATTTTAGCCGTTGGTAGGCGAGTATTCCATTTCTTTTCTTTTCTCTTTTCTTGTCTGAGATGAGATTCGAGACAAAACGAGGGAGAGGGAGAGAATTCATTGGGAGGTAGAGGGGGTAGAAGTAAGTAAGTAAGTAAGTGGAAGGGTGGTTGGAAACAAAAGTTCGATGATCGATCCGCGGTTTGAACAGAATCGCTTAACGCGGACACGATCCTCGGGGGTCTTTTCGTCGTGTCGAAACCGCAAAGTTTGCTGTGGCTCTCTCACTCTCTTTATCTCACTCTCTCTGCTCTGGTCGTGACCGATTAGTAGTTTGCTCCTGGAGGAAAAGGAAGACGAAAAATATTATATCGATATGTCGAGATCGATATAATAATGACGATGGTCATTTTGACGAGTTTGGGTTTATGAATAATTCGGATGGCCGTATCATGATGGAATCGTTAACCTCTGATAAGATGTTTCCAAGAGAAAGCGATGGACCTGTTTCCCTTTTCACGTGCAATAACAGATCGTCCCCTGACGAGATCTCTTAAATCCCATATAGGAGCAACTAAGGGTGAGATATGGGTCGTAAAAAGATATGGTATACTTTCTTACGACCGGTGAAACGATCAGGGGAAATAGGGATAACAGGGTTGGTTGGACAGCAAGAATTCGAATTTGTGTTGGAATCGTTTATTACCTTTATATGTGTCGTGGGGTTTAAATAATAGAAACATCGTGGCTTGAATATTCTCATTTTTTGTTTAGCTCAATCCAAAGCAATATTGTTTATTTCTGTTGATAAAGAAAATATTATCGTGGTTTGAATATATATATATTCCTTTTCTATGGCTTTCGGTTTAATCTCGTTGAAATCGCTTTACGGAGTCGCGCGATACTTTCTCGATAAAGAGAATCGAAGCGAGTACGCCTTGGTGTATATGTATATGTGTGTGTGTGTGTATCTCTACGTCTTCATTTTTTATGATATTATGGCAGAGAACTTTAATGGCCCTGCACAACAACTACTACTCCTACGAGAATCGTTTTTTCACAGATCCGGTATTACTAAAACTTTCCGTCTTACTTTATGGAAATCCAACAACTCCCCTTTTCTTTCTCTCGACTTTTTGCACACAATTTCCTTAAATGCTATTGCAAAGTAATCCCCATTTTTCACTTGATAAATTGCGAGAACATTTAAAACTCGTAGATTATTTGCAAGAATACACAATAATACACCACCCTTTCTTGTTTTTTTCAATTTTTCTCATTTCTCCGATAATTTCTTGATTTCATAAAATTTTTCCATTTTCCAATTCGCATACAATTTCCCTTTTTAAATTTTTCTTTTCAAAAAGTCATAAATTTTCTTCTCTCTTCGAATAATTTTTTCTCTATCGTTTCGAAATTTTCCCTTTGAAAACGCCAGCGCTATACAAAACACATCCATTCTCTCGGAAATCGTGAAAGTAACAAGTGAAAAATTTTTTCGTCTCAATCGGGCGAGAGGGGATTCGAACCCGGTTCGTTCGGGGTGCCAGCCAAATACTCTATCATCTCGGCCATCGAGACTTTCTCATTCGTTGTCCTTCCTATCCCTATTTACCCATTCTCGAACCCTTCGTTCGTATCAAAATATACATGCGTTCCACCAACATTCTCAGAATCCCACCCTTCCCCCCCCAAAAAAAAGAACCGCGTGTTGATCTACAGGAACGCGCAATACTCCGCAGTATACGAGGACTACATATGTATTACAGCATAGCCCTGTTTACAGAGCGTCCGAAAGCCAAACGCCCCACTTCAACCGAGCACCTCATACATTTTAATGTCCCATCAAAGCATATTTACCACATACACACACGCGCGCGCGTTAACCAACCCCCTCCACTATTACTATTACTTGCCGTTCTGATTGATCGAACCGAGGTAGTAATAATCGTGAAACCCATATAACCCAACCGACTATTTCTGTCCACCGAATGGAATCTGGATATAAATAATAATCAATTGGCAAACATCGAACAACGTTTCTTTCTCTTTCTCGGGATGGATATCGATTTTTCGATGCGAAAATCGAAATCGAGATAACGAAGCGGATCCGGAAGTCGAGAGTAAAGAGAGAGCCCGCATATAACCCTTCTCCACCCGGCTCGTTGTTAAGTTCCGTTTAAATTGGAAGTCCAAGATCGTAACGCGGGTCGAAAACAGGGGTGTAACGAGACTGAGGGGCACTTCACCTAATTTTTGTGGACCGGTTTAAAGAGACCGTAACCGGGGGTGGTCTCCTCTAATCAACCCTCCTATTTACTCGACCATCCACCACCCCTCACATCCAATTTGTACATTTGAGTCGTCTCGTCTAGAGTTTTTCTTTGTTACGTCCACGCGTCCATTAGCAGTTTTCTAATTCTTCAGTTCACGGGCAAACTGTTCGAAAACTGCTCCTGGAAAAATCGTTGTTCGCGATCCTCCATCCGTTTCTACGAACTTTTTTTTTATTTTTTCTTTTTTTATTTTACGCTTCTTCAGTCGACCGGGCACAGAGAAAGAAACAAAAACGAAAAAATTCGTAAACTACGGAAAAATGAGTGGTATAATCGATCCTCCTCGCCACGTAAACGTCCCAACAGGAAACTTTTATGCTCCGAGTACCGCAATTAAAACCTCATTCATTTTCAACGTAGCGGAATGTAGTAGAAGGGTTCCTAAAAAACAGTGATGTTTGTTAAACGGGAGTTTAAAGGGAACGTATACTATACATGTACTACAGTTCGTCGAGATGAAATGGCCAAGTTATAAATCGACGCATTGAACCCATTTTATCGAGCTCGTTCGACTCTTCCAATTGTCGCGTAAGATTTCTTTTTTCAGATCTCTATTTTTCGTTGCGCAGAATATTCATATAACTTATGTGTTATTTCATATAACCGTAAAATCATAAAACGAAAGATACGTGATTGAAAAGAAATTTCTGCGCATGCGTGATAAGAATACATCTTCGGATACAATTATTTTTATCGTAAGGTTACCAACTATTTGAAGAGTCGATGCTGAAACAAATACAAAAGAAGGCAAAATGGTAAATATAAAAGTGAGACTTATTTATCGAGTTATTCATCAATTTAAAAATTTAGACGAAGCGAGATGGAGAAGACAGTTTTATCTTTATCGTTTCATCAATTAATCCTTCAAGAAACGATGATATCGAGAATTCTCGTATATTCATTCCACGATGAGTTAACGAATAAATCAATCGATGCTTTTTCTTTTTTTTATATCTATTTTGGCTTCGTAGACTCGCTCGAACGAATGTATATCGCACTGCAATCTCAATACATCGTATATAATTAATCGTGATCACTCGAACGATTCCGAGACGAGGGGCGAAAAGTGCCGAGGATTGCCGATCGCGGCCGAATGAAATTCGAAATGGCGGATAACGGGGACAGGTGGCTCTGCCCGATGGGGAGGTGGTCCAATAATTTCGAGCCGTTGCATAATTCGATCGCGTCTGCAATCGGCTCTCGACAGAGCTATCTGGAAATTCCATTTGTCATTTCGAGCAGGGGTGCTACGACGATGCTCGGATACGTTTTCGTTGAACAGAGGGCTCGTCTCGTCTCGTCTCGCCGAGGCGGCCGAATGCTTTCGCTGCACTGTCTGCAATTACGCGCCATCAACGTATTCCACCAACGTATCCTGTACGTGTAGAGATTATCCAATCTAGGATTCTAGGAGTAGAGATTAATCGACACTTTTGACGATTTCGAACGAGCTTACCCCTTCTCTCTCTCTCTTTTGAAAAAAAGGGATGGAATAGGTAGTTTTAAATTATCGAATTCGCTTGGCCATTGATGTCGGAACACTTTGGATGGAATTTACATGAAATTATCGATCTACGTAACATTTTTTTTCGTATTACAACACGAAATCGGATTAAATAATGAAAATTTGAGAATGAAGAATCATTAAATTACGCGTTGTCACCGTTCTACCGTTGTACGTAATATTTATTGGAAGAATAATGAATTTTCTTCTTTTTTTTTCCTTCGATCTTTTCGATTGAAACGGTTAACGCGCGATGGTCGGGAACAACAGTTTCGTTGCGGCGATTCCCCGTTTTAAAATCGAATCACGATCCTCGACGTTGTTAATCCAGCTAATCGGTAAACAACTGGCCCGTTTGTTGTTGTTAATTAAAAATACAGTATGGAGAACACGTCGGGAGGAAATAAGCGACGGGCACACCTGTTATTTATTATTACAATCGTGAGAGGACTGAGCGAAGCGTGGAAAGAAGAGCGCAACAACCTGGCTTACTCGTATTAATATTATATCGAGTACGAAAATCTTTCCTCTTGGGGAAACGTGCGCTCTATATTATACTCTCTGGACAAAACGAACAATGTTTCGGCTTATTTCTACATTACAGCCATCCATATCTACTTATTCAAACAAATATGTAATTATTCGAATAATTAAAGTAAGTAGTATTCAAATTACGATATATTCTCGATTCGAGCTGTGTATTCGAATAGTAAGAGCTCACCTAGTATTTGAATATTCGAATATTTAGTAATTTTGAATCGAGTACTCTAATCGAGTATTCGAGTATTCAAAAATTTGGATGAGTATCTCAGTATTTGGGGATCTTATGATCGAGTGAATATATCGAAATATTCAAATCTGAATTGAATTTCGAATCTTTTAAATACACTTAGATCTCGATTGAGTATTCAAATCTCAAATAGTATTCAAATTAGGATATTCTCGATTCGAGCTGTGTATTCGAATAATAAAAGCTCACCTAGTATTTGAATATTCGAATATTTAATTATATTATTCGAATTTTGAATCGAGTACTCTACAAGTATTCGAGTATTCAAAAATTTGGATTTCAGTATTTGGGGATCTTATGAGTGAATATATCGAAATATTGAGATCTGAATTGATTTTCGAATCTTTTAAATAAACGAATATTCGAAACTTGGATCTGGACAATTAAATATTCAGATCTCAAATGAACGAGTATCTGGGTATACTCAAGTTCGCCAGTCCACAAATCTAAGAATTAACAATCATCGAATGCAACAAAAAAATCGAGCAATATTCGTCATAAATTCCAAATGAATTTCGTGAGCGAGGCTTCCGCGTTAATCGAGGAGATTCGACTTCGCTTAATGAACGCATCCCGTCGCCTTTCGCCGAAAGAAATTACGGTGGACAAAGCGTAAGAAAGAGAAAGAGGTGGCTTTTATTCGTCGCGTCGTCACTTTGCACAGTGGAAAGCACTTCTTTCCGCCGCGCGAGACGCGGTTAAAGCGTTCTCCCTTTGATGCTCCTCTACAAAGCTTTCGTCAAGGCGTCCCTCCCCCTCCTCTTCTTTCTCGGGTCAGAAGCGCGAAAAAATGGCATCCCACGTCCGAAAAAAAGAGGCGACATTAAAGCAGGAAACAAACACGCGTTCCTATTATTAACCATCGTGGTCTGGTTTCTTTCCTCTTTTCTTTTTTTACCTCTTTCTCCCATTTTCGTTTCTATCCATTCCCGAAAATGGGATTTTTTTAAATAAGGTGTAGCAATGTATGCGAACACTGAATTATTAATTTTTTCATTCTTGTTTTTTCTTTTTTTTTTTTTTATACTTGCGTATACACTTTCTTCATTGTAATTTCAAGAGGATTTATCATTGACTTTTGTTATTCTTTTATTACTTCTATTCCTTTTTCTTTTCACATGTTTTTAACCGTAATTTCATTTTATCAAATTTGTTTTATTAAAATCATAATTTTTTCACGCGTATATGTAATCATCTTTTTCAAGGGAAATTTGATTTTTTCCCCAATATTTCTCAATTTCTCAAGAGAAAATAATTAAAGGAATTAATTTTTAACGATGGCGAGAATCGAATGAATATGTATCCAAACAATTGTTGAAATTTTCAACAAAAATTGAAATTGCAATATTATATATATCGTGTACACGTTTCCAAGTAGAATACGAAAGAGAAATTATCGAAATTCCAATGGGCAAAGGTGAAAATTGAATTTTCGCGCGAGGCGTTGGTGGATATCTCCGGCTGACCATGTTTAGGATATCTAACAATGCGTATAAATTGATATCCACCTATATTCGAGTGTCCTCCACCAATCGCCGAATCCGCAGACCACAATTCGGATAATCACTCGTCGATCGAGCCTTCCACCAGCACAACGCGATATTTTCGACCTTCTGAATCTCGCAATCGTGTTTTCAGAATGCCAACTCTCACGAATTCCATGCCTCGGCAAAGGATACACACATAACCTCAAAATGTGTTATTGCAATATCTTGAATTTGATTACACTTTTTTCGACAGATTTGCTTTGAATCTTGAAACTTATCTCTCGTTTGTTATCGTGAAAATTGCGAATTGTGTCTGCAACATGAAATAATTCTACCACGTTGTGATAAATTTTTGCTTTCGATCGTAGAATTTAGGTTAGAGCGTGGTTTATTTTAAGCTTGAGTAAATATAGGTTAGATTATTTCCTTGCACAGCTGAATATTCATATTTTTCGTAGTTTAGTTAAATTTTCAACTTCATCCCATCGAAATTCTAGTTACTAATTTTAGAACTAAAATCATCCTTTACCATTACATATTATTCGTATGCGAATAAAATTCTCCCCATGAACTCATTAGCAAACTTAATCGGTACTGTACCTTCGAAAGCACGCAACATTCCTCAAAGTTGGTCAAACGTATATATGTATATATACATATACACACATATATATATATATAATGTAAATCCATTTCGAATTACGACACCGTAGCACACGGTATCCAATCGAAAGTCAAATAAAGAATTTCAAGCGAGCGAGCGGAAATTAATTAAAAGAGATTCGAACGTGGCTCGAAAATACGAAACCTAACCTTACTTTACACCGTAGAAAAGCGAGCGGCGAACGAATCGAGCTTCCAATTCTTCCGAGCAGTCAATTAGAATTTAGTCAATTAGAACGTTCCCGGCCCGTTATCGAGGCGATTCGTCTCAATTTCCGCGGGTCTGCCGACCGATTTCATCCATTTCGCATCTGTTGAATCTGGCGTGTCGCCAACTCTCTCTCTCTCTCTCTCTCTCCTTCCTGCAACAACGTTAACTTCTTGTTTCTTATTCCGTGGAGCCGGGCGTGCGTTCGACAGCTCGCCAAACTTCCTTATCGACCGATTATCGACTTAAATCGACTCGAGTGGTGGAAAAGAGAGATGGCTTCCGACGGATGTCGTGTTGCATCGATTCGAACGGAGCGGGAACGAGGCGGTGAAACGGAAAGTATCCAAATGCGACGAGATAATTGCGGAAACGTGTTGAAAAATATTCGTGAAATACTGGAATCGAGATTTTTTTCTTTTAAAAATTGTAACAGTTATTCGATTTCACGTTATCGAGTTGGAATTTGTGTATTTTTATGATGTTTTAGTTCGACGTAATATCGTGTCATATCAGAAATTCTTTAATTAAACAGCTTTTGGTTTCACTTTCATCGAGAGTGAAATTAATTCTCGTGCTCGACCGATTGAATAACATTTTATTCAATTCGATAGACGAAAATATAGTTAATTGATCTCGACTTTTAAAGTCTACGAATTAAGAACAAATTCAAAGTATCTTATCTTATAATTCTGAAGGGGAAGATTTTGAGAGTGTTTAAAAAAAAAAACAAAGATTCCAATGCTGGGATCGTTTTAAAAAATAGAAGAGGAATATCGTTGGAAGAGAATTCTTGAAAGAAGAACGTCAAGAGAGAATACTTCGAGTTTGTGAATGGCAACGAAGTTTGTTGTTTCCTCCAAGGGGCAGAGTGTCCGTCGATCGAAATAGCGAGGAAACAAGCGCATGTGATTTCAAAGGCAAAGATGGCCGATTCAACCCGTTAGATAACTGTGCACAACACAAGCTCTCCACGATTCTTGAAACGAGAACGCATGCGATTGTTATCGACATCCGTCCAAATCCCACTCGAGCTGTATCCCCATGAATCGAGCATACTTTTTCTCGTACGAATGCTTGGCAACATGTTGCTCCAACGATATCCTCTGCCCATCATAAATCATTCTTTTTCAGTCTCGTTTGCAATGAAATGTTTTTGGATGTGAAAATCTATCTTTTCATTCGTTATCTTGTTAAGAATCGATGGATCTCCAATTTTTAATTTTCTGTCAATTCCAAAAGTTTCAAATTATTATATAAAATATACGACTTGCACTTTGAATATCAAGTACTTTTTTTTTTATATGTACAATCTGTAGATCTCTGTATATATTTAAATATCATACAAACATCCTAGCAATCTAATAACGAGATCTTTCATCTCGATTCTTCTCGTGATTTTTTTCAATTTTACCGTTCAATTTATTTTCGAAATTTTTACAATTTTTCAATTTCCATTTTCCAAAGCGAAGAAAAATTTTCTAAAGATGTTCTCGTTTTTATATCCTTTAATTTTTTACATATTTTTCACAAATTATTTGTAGTTTTTACGAATCATTCCAACTTTTGGCATTCTGGAACGTAGGAGATGAAGGATGGAATTTTGTTAAAAAAAAAAAAAAAAAAAGAAAGAAATTTACATCTCTAGGGAGAACTCGAAAACTCTCTTTTGCTAATCACTGGACCAACGAGATCCATCCATTATGCATCTACGTGCACGTTTTTCACGAACATAACCTCACTTTCGAAAAAGTATTTGACGCGTACGATATTTCCATTAAAAAGCTGTTACAAGCTTTATAACGAAAATTTACAACGAATCCCTCGAACGTTAAATTAATTATCTTTCCACCATTCGATGACACGATGAAAGCTTTTTAACATAAACGTTCACAATTGTGCACCATTGTTTCGCACAATCGGGGGTTGATTGTGTTTGGCGCAGCCATTAGATGATTTAGGATTACACGATTAACGACAGACAGCATAGCGCAGCAGCCCATGAATATGCAATGCTTCTTGTTTCCATTTTCCATCATTTGTACAACCGGCCCAGTTTTCCGAATTGATTTCATACAGCTCGACCGCCATTTTCTCACCAAACAGTGTCACGTTACCCGTGTCAAAATGGCGTCACGTTACACTTTCATCCGATCTTCAGTTTACGTTTCGCCGCAAATTGTTAATAAGAGATGAAAAAATATATACGTCGCGGATCGTCTACTTCGCAATCCGATACTATAATCATTCATAATCATTTGGAGAGAAAATTGTATTGTACTTCGTAGCTTTACAAATTATTATTTCCTCAATTATCGGTAAAATGAGAATTATTGGTATTTATAAAATTCCACCTATAAAAGGCACTTATTATATCTATATCACGCTATGTAAAATAAATTCGAGAATATTTTCCTCCGAATTCATCGAATCTCAATAAAAGTATTATAATTTCCAAAAAGAAATCCAAGCCTAAATCCAAGCAATAACATCAATTTTTTGCAATTATCGATTACACATAAATCTTGTCTTAAATCCACTTTCTTCCACAAAATTAATTTAAAAAAAAAGAACGAAATCGTGCGAAAGAAGGAAGACATAATTCACTATAGACGACGAAAAAATATCACGATCTTTAGACCCACTCTTTTCCAAACTTAATAAAAAAAAACAACGAAATTACAAAAAAGAGAGAAGAGAGAAAATTCAACATCAAAATCCAAATAATTCACTATAGACGAAGAAATATCACGATCTTTAGACTCTTTTCCAAACTTAATAAAAAAAAACAACGAAATTACAAAAAAAAAGAGAAGAGAAAAGATTCAACATCGTCCAGAAAATCATCAAAATCCATCCAAGTAATTCACCATAGACGAAAAAACATCACGATCTTTAGACCTACTCTTTCCAAACTTAATAAAAAAAAAAAACAACGAAATCACGCGAAAGAGGGAAGATCACATCATCGTTCTTAAGCGTCCAGAGACGAATCAGAGACGGATTCTTGGATCGTGCCAACAACTGGTTGGAAAACAAGTGCGGAATCGAAGAGGAGGTGTATGAAATAGCGAGTGCACAACATATTGGAGGCGCAGCTGGCTGCGGATATACGAGCCAATGTATACTAACGAGGTAATCTCTGGCTACCTGACGTTCCACCTATCGTCATACGTTGCGCTACGAGGCCGCAAGAATGGATGCGGCGGAACAAGCCATGGGAACCGGCCATGCTGGAATTCTGCCAGTGATTGGCCAACACATTTTGCACACAGAAACGGAAAACGTTAGCAACAGGGGAGGAGGGAGGTCGGCTAACGCGTTCTTGATCGTGCGATGGATTTTAATTACGATCCAATTGCGACCCTCTTCGAATTCCGATTCTTCCATCCGTTTTTGTCCGCCATGTTGCCGGCTCGCAAATATAATTTACTCGAGTACAATCTGCGGGAAAACTCGGCCCGGAATCTTGATTAATGTACGCGTGTGAAGCAAGAAAATTGTAATTGCGCGACATTAAGAGTGGAGATAATAAAATGTGAAATGGAATTAATGCATCCCTCCCGTTCCAAAATTCTAATTTTCAAAATAACGAATCTATAATATATAATACTGAATCTAAAATATAATTTATTATAATGAATCTAAGAATATATAACAATAAATCTAAAAACATACGATAATGAATATATAATAAGCTAGTTTCAAAATAAGGAATCTAAGATACGAAAATATATTAGGCTTAGTGGATCGAATACATCGAATAGAAATATATATACTTGGAGTAAAGGAGCGTCGAAAACTATAATATTCAATAACAAGTTCGAATAAAAAGAAAAAGAAACCGTTATCCTTCGACTCGGTTAATAATTCATGCCGTAACTAAATCGTGATATCATTTTTATTACTTCCATTTATTTTGCTCACGGCGCGTTAAACTGCACGGAAACACGCATAAGAATGATGTCACATCGTCGCGCGTGTAAAAATCACGAGTTTTATTATCGCGCCTTCCAACTTTACTATCACTTAAATCGTGCCTAAAGGGGAATAGCTCCAAGGTTGACTCGACTTTGACGACTTGTTTCGCAACTCTCTATCCTCTACGATATATTGTATATACATATAGCTTGTTCTGCTTCCTTTACAACTTTTTCCACCATCGACGTTTCGTTTTCGCCCCCAAAGTGTGTCAACGACCGATTATTATCCGACGCGAAAATGGAAACGTTCCCAACGTTCTTCATTCTCCTCCTCCGATTATTGCGGCCGAAATATCGGCGATAAACGGTTGGATAAGCAAATTATATCGCTGCCAGACGACTTCTCATTCACTTCTATGTATTTCTGGCCTCCATCGTGAGAACGAACGAAATCATCACGATTTCCCCAATTTATTGAAAAATTCATTGAATACGACTCGTCGACTCGAGTTATTTATTTATATTGTAAATATGATGTATAAATTATACGTCGATCGTTGTGTTATTATAATTAATACATTTGTGTTTTTAAATATAAAATTTATAAGATTTTTTTTTAAAATAATTCGAATTCGTGGCGAATGGATGTACTTGAGAAAAAGTTAAGTTAAGCAAATCGATCGTACTTTTTCATTCCCTTTGGAATTAACGTAAGAGAATAATAGTCCATGTGCATATTAACGAGCGATAATTTTTCTTTTCGAATATGTATTTGAATGTGAAAATCAAGTAAAAACATGTGGTATGAATAAATCGATCATTCGTTATAATAACGTTGTTTTAATTTTCTTCGAATCGAACGAGACAATTTTAACAAAATAATCCAATACAGATAAATATAATTTCCGGAAGAAACCACTCTTCGTAAGATTTTGAATCCTCGTGGAAAATGGGACACGCAAAATTTGCCCAATAGGATCGATAATTGCTTACTTTTCGAGAAGACAAAAAAAACCGACGTTTCTCATTAACTCGATAAGAAAAACTTCTCACGTACACAAGTATACACAAGCATGATCGAAGATTCGATACCGATCCAACGCTGATCAATTATTAAGCTCGAGAGAGCTCGAATGAGCGAATCAGAGTTACGGCAAATTGATATTTTTAATTTCGTTGACCCAAAAACTTCTCGTATCTCGTATTATGGGACGATGGAATTCGATGGAATTAAGTTATTCAGAGGGGAGGGGGACGTAAATCCCTAATTCTTTGGAGAAAATTCGAAGAGCACGAATAAGAATAGATCCGCAATTAGACTTTAAGCAAGGGCCGTAAATTGTCACGTAACGCTTCTGGATGGGATTCGTGATGTTGTCGAATCGCGTGCCTTGTCGAAAAAGAAAAAGAGAGAGAGAGAAGGAAAAAAGGAAAAAAGGATGCACGAACAGGTTGAAATCGGAGCGCGATCGTGTCGCGCGCGGATTTTTTCGCTGTGAACGACGATCATCGCGTTACCAGGCTCCTCGATTTCGTGGAAACACGAAACACATCGTCACGTGACAGATCGAATTCATTATCGCATCCCCAATCCCGTCTTTCTCGAAATTCCTTCCTCCCTTTTTTGTTTTTATCGATTCTTCGATTCTTCGCGAAAACGAACGGCCCGAGAGTCGTCACGTTAACAATTCGAAAATATTTAACATTTTTTTCCTTCCTTCAAATTTCAATTTTCACCATCAGACCATCTTTTCGATCCAATCAACTGATATAAAGAGGACAAGAAAGATTGAACACTAATCGATATTAATATAGTTAAAAAGAAAAATTAAAAAATCAAATCTGGTCCCACACGGATAATTTTTTCATAATTCAATCAGCAATAATGCCGATAATCGAATGAAATTTGAATCCACTTTCGGATCAACACATGCTTTCCAACTTTTTCAATCGCTCGATACAGCAACGGAGATTATAATTCGCAAGGAAGAAAGAGAAAATCCCCGCATGATTTTTCCACGTATCGAGTTTGCCAGCGTTTTAACTCGATGGGATACGAGATGAGGTAGGGGCGAATCGCAACAGCTGGCCCGGTTGTCGATATCAGATTAAAGGATCGAAGCGAGAAACCGACGGAAGAGAAGATTACATTCGTGTTCCGAGTGATACGAAGGCTTGCCTTCGTGGGAAAAACGCGTCTCTAACCCTCCATTTCAAAAGGAGGAAAGAAGAGAGAAAGAGAGAGAGAAGAAAGGAGGGAAAAAGATAATTAACCAAGTGCTTTTTCCGCGGAATTCTTTATGACGCTTCCAATTATCCGATGCGTCGGTCATAAACTGAAAAAGAGTTGAAAAAACGCATGTTTCTCTATCTCTCTTCCTCTTTTTCTTTTTTCCTCCTTCTATCTTCAAATGGAAGTATCATTGGGAGGTTTCGAATCTCGTTTTTTTCTTTTCCCTTTTTCGCCGAGGAAAAAAGCCACGATGATGCATTTCGAGTGAAAGAGAGAAAGAGAGAGAAGTCGACCTGTTTCTTTCTTTCATCTTCTTTCTTCCTTCCTCTCTTTTTCTTTCCTTCGCGTCAATGACACGCCTAGACGTTATATATACAATCACCGGGTCGAAAGGAAATTTTTCTACCCAAGGGAAAGGAAAAGTATGTATAACGGGTGTGGAAAGCATTAGGGGAGGAATAATTAATGAACTTTCTCCGTGAGAAACTCTTTCTTTCTCTCTCTCTCTCTGTCTCAGAATCGCCTAATTACCTATTGCATCATTCATAAGTGCGCGAAAACTGTTATTCCCTCTCCTCCACCTCCTCATCCGTGTAATTACATCGCGATGGTTAATCACATTAGCAGACACAAGTTGAGGAACGTTGAGGAACAAACCGGAGTATCGATCAGAGAACGACGGAGAAATTCTGGCGAAATATCTCAAATTTTCCTCTGTGCTTCGCGTTCTCAAGTTATTATAAGCGAATATATATTTATATATATAGTCAAACGTAATATGTAAAAATTGTGCAACTTCGTTAGAAATTTTAATTAAAGGGAATTGAAGGCAATTTGTTAAGGAGAAGAAAGGATATTTCTCAGAAAGTGAATTTACAAACGGTATTTCTTCTTAAAATTTAGATGGAAGGAATGAACGAAACTTGCGAGAAGGAAATTTTGGAAATTTTATTTATCGAATAATGCAAATTCAAAGGAAGGATTGCGTGGAACGTGATCGGTAAATGGGTTAAAAGGATAACCTAATTGCTCAACCGATAACGTATACCGCGAAATGTAGTTCCCTCAAAGATTTAAAATGATAGAACCGCCTTTGAAAGATACGAGTAGCCGAGTCATTAACGAAAGGCGGGATTAATTAAAGGAGTGAACTTTTTCACGGAATTCCTTTCCCGAGAACCTGTTTAATCATCCGATGTACTACTACCCGTTAGAAAACCGAGGATTAGTTCGCTGGATCGCCTCCAGTTATAACCCGAGAATTCATGGACGTCATATAAGGCTAATTAGTCGAAATGATTTTAATTAAAACCGCATCGAGAACCAATAGCCTCGTTCCTCTGGCTATTGAATTTTTTCCTACCCCTATCTAACTCTTTTTCGATCACCATAAAATCATTTTTTTCTTTTCGCGCTACTAATCCTATTACTTTACCTTCGATTTTTCCATATTTGAAAAAATTCTTGAGAAATTAATCTTTTCTCGATTTGAAAACTTGAAATTTGAATGGAAATGAAGATGGAAGGCGGAAAACGTTTGTTAAATATACAGAAAATTTGGAAAAAACGAACTCGTGAAAATCGAAGATTTGAACCGAAGTCATTCGGATGACAATTCCAACGTTTTACCCACTTCGCCGATTCGTCTACGTTGTTACGACTCCTAATTATTTCGTTATAACTTACACAAAAGACTCGTAATTCGATACGAAATTAAATCAAAAATACCACGAAAAAGAATTCTCTATTCTCCGCTATTCCTCGTGGTCCATCGATAATGAAAGCACGTTTTAAAAACGGAATAGGGAAAATCGAGATATAAAAGATTCATCGAATCTTCCATCGAAAACGTCGTACTTTGGAAACCGGATAAGAGAAACTGCATAATGGAAACGACCGAGGGTTAAATAGGCCGACCGTGCCTCTCCTCCCGGATGACCTTAACCCTTTGACGAAACATATCTCGAGTAGCTGGCTTCGTGACACGGAACGAAGCCCTTCGGCTGTCTGTGCCTTAAAGCGGAACGACTGGATGCGAGTGTTCGATACGCGATAAGGCACGTGTTTTTCCCTCTTAGGACATGTTAATTTCTGTTGAAAAAAGAATCGATCTAACCTCCATTTAAACACGTGGCAAGAAAATTCCAAGCGATAATTACTACTATAATTAATCCAATAATAATTCAAAGAAAAGGATCGACTGACATAGTGCTTTTCTCGAAGCATTATTATTTCATTCGTTTCGCAATAATAATTATATCCATTGCACCATATAAAATTCTTCTTGCATTTCTTATGTTGCAGTCCCTTAATTTTCCCAAAAAGATTATTTTATTCTCGTATTCCAAAGTTAATTGCTCACAAATTTCTCTCTTTTTAATCTTTTTTAATCTTCTCGATCGTTATGCGAGCAGCACATTCGATAAAGAACTTCTATTTACGAATTAATACTTGTGTATCCCACGTTAAGAAATACAAACAAACGATCAGTTCAATAATAACGAACGAGAGTAATTCTTATTAATACCTCGAGAGCCACGAATCGATAATCCAAGCCGCGATCGTAATCCTCGAAACAGAAATCCTGTTCATCGTTTCAATAAGTCCCCCAAGTGAAATATCGTTTTAAATTCAGAGATACAGTTTCCAGTACTGTCTCTTCCCCATCGAAACAAAGAAACTGAGCATATAACACGAACGAACCAATCTATAAAGCGACACTTGTTCTCACGATCGAATCGTTTGAATATGATCGATGAACAGTATCGATCGGTGATCGCGTCGACGAAAGGAGGAATTTAAGCATTCGCGTGACTGACTCCATTACCTTGTTGTTAATGAGCCGCGAATCTTAATAAAAATCTGTCGAGGGCCGCGTTAACCACGCTGTAGCGTGCCACGCCTAATGGCCACGAACACTTCTTGCACAAATCGTAGCGATTCGATCCTCCGATTCGTGAAAGAGAAAACGAGCCGATCTTGTTAGATTTAAACAATGTTCATCGATGGAATGAAATATACCAGGATATTTCCACTTCACAATTTTTGTTGGCAATCACACAGCAGACAGCAGTGTGGAAGATTTGAAAAATGATTTCCATCAACGAAATTATGTTAAGATTATAATCCAAGATTGAAGTATTTTCGAAACTGTTGATTATTTCGATGTAATATTTATATTAAAATCTGGTATTTTCATCTCGATAAGTTTCTTTGGTAGAAATTTGTAATAGTGGAATATTTATAATTTGAATATTCAAAAAGAATGATTTTCATTTACATTAAAGCTACGTTAAAATAATAGTTCAAGATTGAAATATTTTCGAAATTATTGATTATTTTGATATAATATTAATATATGACAATAATGGTATATTTAACTTACACAGTAGCCACTGCGAAATATTTCTACAAGTGTCTTTGACAGAAGAAATTTTTAATAATGGAAGAGTTATTTGAGCATTTAATTAATTAATTTGAATATTCAAAATCGTAAAGTGAGATATATATACTACATTTCTTTAATATAAATTTCTAAGAAACCAATTTTGATTTCCTGGAAAGAAATCTCGTTGGACTTAAATCATAAAAATAATTTTCATTTACGTAATCGTCCAAGATTGAAATATTTTCGAAACTATTGATGTAATATTTATATTAAAATCTAATATTTAATTTATTCGTATACAACTATTTCGGTTCCGTAAATTTCTTTGAAAAAATTTGTAATAGTGGAAGGATTATAATTTGAATATTCAAAATCGCAAAATGATAATCGTCCAAGACTGAAATATTTTCGAAAACCATTGACTATTTGGCTCGAGAGCGACAGCTCTTTATTTATACTGGATTTTCATAATTAATAAGAGGATTGATTTGTGAATTTGTGAATCCACTTCATTCCTTCATTAGAAAGGATAAAATCACTTTATGATATATGTAAGACAATCGTAATGCGTCAAAATCACCTCGACTTGCCTCGACTTCTCCCGTATTGAAAGAGATCATACTTTTGATATAATACTCGATACAATTGCTATCTCGACCAACACTCGAATTACGAAATTACGAATTATAAATTGAATATTGACGAGGAATAAAGAAAATTTTTACGTATCGATAACGTTAGACTACTCTGGATTCTAAGCTAATCCAGATTTACAGATTGTTTTGGATAATTATTCCAAAATTACCAGCATTCGTTCCTCCTTCTGAAACTTCTTTCCACCAGTATTAATCACTTTAAACAAACAATTGGTAGCTCGGAGAATTATCCGGAATATTTAATTAAAGATACCGCGTTTGAACACCTGTTTAATCATCTGGGATCAGATTGATGGTGGAGCAACGACTCCGACGAGGCTTAATTCGCTGGTAAATCATCCAGAGAGATACGAATGGTAAATTGTTTGGGGCTAAGTTCGGGACAGATTTGGATCACGTTCGAACGAGATTCGACTTATCCTCCCTTATCAAACCGCCAGTTCGTATCACGAACGAGCTTTACACCCATAAATTATCCCATAAATTTCGAATCTTGGTAATGGATTAACGCGTGACAAAATTTTATTCTAAATTCGGATTCGGGCAGTGAATCGTCAGCGTTGAGGGTGGGTGGGGCATTAAAACGATTCCTTTGGGATTCCCTCGCGATACAACATTCAATTAATTCGCGCCGCTGCGATTAAATAATTCCAGCAATTAAGAAGGAGGGATTTAAATTGGAGCAAGTTTCGAGGTGATAAATTTTTTTCCCCTCCGCGATAAATCGTTCCTCCCCTCCCCATTGTTCGAAAACCGGGTGGCTTAATATCCACCATCCTTGTAATATCGTGAAAGATATTCGTAAACCGCTGTTATATTCTCCATATAAATGAATCGATACAAAGGGGGGAAGAAAGGAAGGGAAAAGATACAAAAAAAGGGAGAAGGAGAAAGGCTACGATGAACCCATTTGGAAATATCGATAAAAATAATTGGAGGGGGAAAGAAAAGGGGAAATAAAGTTTCTCAATGGGCAGCTACGATATTTATCGATCCTTAAATGATCCTTAAATGAAAATTTGATAGCTGTGCAACGGATTCGAACAATTCTCTTCTGAAAAGCTTCGATTTTGGAATTTTAATTCGAAAAGTTTGATCCAGAGAAAAGCTTGGACAGACAGAGAGAGATTCTCCTTTTCTTTAGGATATCGCGTTTATTTCTCCGCGTTATAGAATTTAGAATATTAATGAGATCCGTTTCGTGGGTGGCGCGTGCGAAAGGGCGAGTCGAGTGACGAGAGAAAATAAATTCGTTCGTTCGGAGACGAAGATCTATCCAGATCGTACGATTTTCATTTTCTGAATATTCATGAAATCGCGGCACGCGAGTTGATCGTCTTAAAACGGCCGAGGAATTTCGATGAAATGCTGTTCCACTTGCGGATCAACGATAAACGCGCCCCCGCACGATGCACGCAAACGCCGCAGTAGCGCGAGTCGATCGTTTCTCGGGCATTCGTGAAATTTCACTTCTTCCCCGCCGATCGACGAATATAAATTCGACGTGTAATAAGGAGAGATACGGTAAAAGCTGCGAAAGAGTTTTTCCAGAAGAAGAGCTCGTTTAAACTTGACGTTTTCGGATGTCTTCTAAAATTTTTAAAAAAATAGGAGAGATAAATAGCGAGAGATTCCCAAAATTTCGAAAAGTTTTCGAAAATAAGTAAGAGATTTTATATTTATCTCGAGCTTTCTAAGAAAATTTGAAAATGAAGGTGCCTCTATATCTTGTTTCAAAAAGTTCTCGAAGAAAATAAATAATTTGTCTTAAATTTTCTAAGAAAATTCGAAAATGACGTTCCTCTATCCTCTGAATTTTGAAAAGTTTCGGAAAAAATTCGAGAGCGAATGAAGTTAAACGAGAGATTTCCACGTGAATTTTCCAAAAGAATCGATCTAAACTTGCGATCTACGATTGCACGGAAAAAAAAGAGCGACTCGATTATTAATTTAATAAGTAACGCGTTACACGAATATTAAAACGAGCGTGCGAAGGGAATAAATGGAAGGCGAAAGATTAAATAAAATTTAGTCGGGAAAGCAAGGGGGGAATGAATATCGCGGTAAAGCTTAATGAGGATAGAAACAACGAGAGAGGACATTATGATCGGGCAGTCGCCTCTAATTACCGCGCGTAGGACTTTCCTCATAATTTCGTTTCGGTTAATATCGCGCAAAGGGCGATCCATTATTCGGTTAATAGCCGCGCTATGCGAATTTACGCTCGTATTATATAATCCTACAGCCTCGTCCATGTAATTATCGAAGCATCGTTTGATCTGGTTAATACCGGGTTTCGTTTCCAAGGAACCGTCGTCAAACGTTTCTCGCCCATGTTCTTTCATCCAACGTATGTATATATATATACACACGCACGAACTGAGAATTAATCGAATTTTTATTTGTTATTAAATGAATCGTTATTTTATCGTCCTCTTTTTGACTTGCCGATAAAATTCAATCGTATCTCTCAATTTTGCTCTCTTAAAATTGAATAAATAATGAAGAATAATGATAAGAGGATTATATATATATATTTCCAACAATTCGTTTCACCATTTTTTCATTCGCGTCAACAACAAAAACGCAGCACGTTTCATTTTTTGCAGCAATCGGTATCAAGTATCGCGATACCGTTTCCCTGAATGGAAAAATTGTAGAGATATATACAAAAAAAAAAAAAAAAAAAAGAGAGAAAAACGCGATTACAATTTTTCCAACAGTTCGTTTTATCATTTCTCACTCGGGTCGCGACAAAAGTCCGAGAAAAAAAGAAAGAGAAAAAAAAAATCCAAGCAAAATCGTTAATCGAATACCAATATTTACGTTCTCCCGTAAATTGAACACTTATTCAAGAGGGATAGATTTATACAGAGAAATGGATTCATAATATAACGATTCGTTTCTATCTTACTTTATTGTCTTATTTTTCCTCTATTTTTTTCCCTTTTTCCTTTTTTCTTTTTTTTTTTTTTTGCGTCACAACACTGGAGTATTTTTTTTCCTTTTCTCTCTCTCCAAAAAAAAAAAGAAGGGGGGAAAAAAAACGATTCTCGTTTTCCCCGCATACGGAACAGAATGTAAATAGAGAGGTGGCAACGACGAGTGGGACTGCCAGTTTTTTCCGGAATACGGGGGGAGGAAAGGGGAGGAGAAGCGAGGAGAAAAAAAAAATAGAGAGAGCTTCGTTTGTCCCTCCCATAACTACCTTTTTCCCCCTCTCCCTCTTTCCTCTTTCCTCCTTGTTTTTTTTTATTTATGCAAATGGCACATTTGAACCGGTGGAAATTCTGAAGCGGGGTCGAAGTGAAGCCGGGTCAAGGGTGAAGGGGACTTTCGCTTTTCATCCTGCCCAATTTTCAACGCGATGATTTCGAGTAAATCCCTCTCCTCTCCCTCCTGAATTCCACGCTGAATTCACTCCTCCTTGTTCTCCTATCTTTTTTCGCCATTCGCGCTTTATTTCTGAATTTAATTCCGTCCCGTTGAAAACAAAAGGGAGAAAATCGACGTCCATTAATCGTCGAACCGTATTGGAGCGAGATACGAGATAGGGGAAAAATATTAGGTAGAGAGAGAGAGAGAGAGAGAGAGAGATTGTATAATACGATGGTGGTTTGGATTTATTTAATGCTATTATTCTTCTCGTAATATGGATTAGATTTGTAAGATGATATAAAAAGAAATATTGAAAAGACATTTGGATAATTGGTTGAAAAAAATATTTCGATTTTTATTTTTATTTCGTCCTTAAATTCTTCCTCTGGTTTTTTTTTTAAAGATTCCAATCTTGACTCGATGTACGTGGATGTGTCTGTAGGAAAACAAAATTTCTTCTTTTTCCAATTTTTCGACTCTCGTCTATTCTTGAAGTGTTTTTTTTTTTCTTTTTTTTTTTACACTTACTGAAGTTTCCTTCGAGAAGAAGAGAAAATAGAGAAATATTTTCCGTGGATAGGGGAATGGAAGAAAAAATTCCGACTTTGTAACGTAACACGATCGACACGAGGAAGATAATCCCTCGGCAAAATTTTGTTAAATTTTTCGATCTTCACAACTGGAGCTCGTTCAACTGGAGGAAAAACAAAAATCGAAAAATATTTTCCACGGAACGTAACGGAGTGGAAGGGAAAAAATTCCGAATTCAATTCCGGATCCAACCGTTTCTCCCCGTCAAATAGTTCGCTAAATTCTTCCATCTTCGATTCTACGCAAGCATTTCGAGCGACTTCTTTTTTTTCCTCGAGAACAAAGCGAAAAATAATATTTTCCACGGATATATAATGTTCCGTTAAAATTCGGCCATTAAAATCGCGATTAAGAAGCAGGAAATGGGGGGAGGAGAGGTTGAAGAGGGAGGGAAGGGGGTGCGCGAAGAATTTGAATCCGGCTCGCTAGATTTTCCAAAGTTGGCGCGAGTTGCTCGTCGGGAAACAGAATTGAACCTTCTCCATGTTTGAAAACACGCCATGTTTCAACGCCAACTTCCGTTCCACCACTTCATTCCTCTCCAAACTACCCCCGTCGCACCCTTAATTTCCCGGATGGCGGAAGATTAATTAAACAAATCCCATTTTCAATTTTCCGTTCACCTCAGCAACTCAACCTTCGACACTGTTTCCTCCCTCCTCTCCCCTCCCCTTCATCTTCCATCGTTATTTCTGTTTGCTTGCACGCGTTTGTTCCCTCGCAAACATATCCTAAATTCGTTCGTCAAGCGTAGATTTTAATATGGAAGGAGTGCTTGTTCCTTTACAAGCGAGAAAAAGATAGTGCTTGGATAATAATCTCGTTTTCTTCTTCTTTTTTTGTCGCTTTTCGTGAATTTATAATAATTCAGGGGCAAAGGAAGCACGTTTTCGTGAAAATCGAATTAATTTAACGAGAAAAAATCATCCACGTGTGTTTATTGTTTCTCATTTCACACAAGTGGATTAAAATATTTAAGTTGGAAATGAAAGTAAATTAGATTATCCAAGTAAATGTTAAACATGATTCAAAGTTGGAGTTAGGTGTGAAATAAAATATCTTGGTTAAGTGGATCATTGAATAGAGCTGGATAAACTAGAATAAAGAAAATCTGATATGAAACTTAAAAATTGGTTATTTACTTATTAATGTTATATCTAATTTCTATTGTAAATTTAAGTATTAAGAAAATATAATTTTGGATTATCTACAATCTCACTTTCAACATTCAATCTAATTTAAATCTATATTTGTGAATCTGAATATTGGAATGTTAGAATTAGGAAAATATTATTGCTGTGGACCTATACCTATACCTATATCTAATCTGTATTACATGTCTGAAATATTAGGTTAGAAAAGCACAACTTTGAATATATAACCTAGAAATTGAATCTCATTTACAAATATTTATATCTAACCCAATTATTTCTAAATCTAGAAATCCATCAAAGTATTAAGAACACATCTTTTTGAATAAAAATTGAATCTCATCTCTAATTTAAACCTATATTTATGAATTTGAATATTTAGGTACTAGATTAGAAAAATATTACTACTTTGCATAAACCCTTATAAAGAAATAAATAAAATCATCTTACCTATACCTAATCTGTATTACATGTCTGAAATGTTAGATTAGAAAAGCACAACTTTGAATATAACCTAAAAATTGAATCTCATTTATAAATACTTATATCTAACCCAATATTTCTAAATCTAGAAATCTATTGAAATATTAAGAAAACATCTTTTTGAATAAAAATTGAATCTCACTTATAATGTTCAATATAATTTAAACCTATATTTGTAAATTTGTATATTGAAGTATTAGATTAGAAAAACTACTGGACCCTTTAAAGAAATAAATAAAATCATCTTACCTATACCTAATCTACATTACATGTCTGATTAGAATGTTAGATTAGAACAGCACTAGAAAAGCAAAAGTATTAAAAAAAACATCGTTTTGGATAAAGAAACTGAATCTAATCATAATATTTCTTGAATCTAAATATCGAGATACGTTAGATTAAGAAAAAAAAGAAAAACCTAGAAATCGTATCTTACAATGTTGTTATCTAATTACGTTAGCTAACAGCCCGATTTGTACACATTCTTAGGTTAGGCTGGTGATAAATGGTCACGCCTAAAGGGCACGGTCGTGAAATTACCATGTTCAACCCATGCACGGGGATATCGTTAAGCGGTTCAGCATTAGAGCGACACTCAATTGTCAGTCGCAACGTGAATTTGCACAGGTGTCAGGCGCAAGATATCATATCGAACGGTAACTCTGAATGGGCCAAATTACTGATGCAAGTAACGCATATATATATATATATCGCGATGCGTCAGATCAACCCAGAGTTACGTGAAATGAATTCATCTCTATCTCTCTGAAGAGATATCGATTATCTGAAGAGACTGTATCTTTCTCCGTCCAGTAATCTCTCAGATCGCTCATTTTCCCGTGCAAAATCGCGAACTATTCTTTTACATCACGCACGCTTGTGTAATATTAAACATGATACAATTTAACACGCAATTCAATACTCGCGTAAATATACGGAGAGGAAGAGAAATGGCGTAATAATTGAGAAAATAAATTTAAAAATTTCGAATGTTATATACGATATTTTTCAAATTGTAAGTAAATTTTTTTCAAATATAAATATATTTAGGATAAAAGAAAGACTGGATGAAATTATCGACGTGTATATAATTTGAATGAAAATTGAGTGCGTGTAAATTAATTTTTTCAGATATGATGCCTAGTTAGTAATCCTTGAAAGGATTATTGATATGTTAAGAAAATTATGATAAATATTTCAAAAGTACAATATATTTTCACAAGGATCGAGTATTTGAACGCGTTTCAATAATAAAAAAAAAAGGAAGAAACCTCGCAATCTCTCTTCTATTCCATATTTTATATCTAAAAGAACGTTTCGCGGATGATCTACTACCTTTCTCTTTGGGTATAAAATTAAATCTTTGCAAAAGTGGATTCGAAAGGGGGAAAGTAGGTTAGCAGTGATTCTACAAAAGAAAGTGGCCACAATCTTCCTAAAACCGATACTTTATGCGATCTGGCTAATCGTGGCCGGTACCTACACGTTTCCAATTACCACTAGAAGGATCCCTCCTCTTTTTCGAATAGTTCAGGCTATCGGGGGTAACGAGAGGTTCGGTAATACGGGTTTCCCGAGAGCCAGCTATCGACCGACTGACATTTAAAATCGTTTCGAAGCGAAACCTTCGGACAGAGAGACTTATCCAATTTACGAAACAAAGGGAAGATTTAAAAAAAAAAAAAAAAAACTTAGGAATTAACCTTTTAATTATCCTATCGCTTCTCGTCTTTCTTTTGCTTTTAAACTTCGAAATATGAAATTTTGTTGTTATTTTGATGCGACTGAAAATGTTATAAATATATTTATTACAAAAGAATTAAGGAATAATCAAATTTGATTGAATTTTAAACAAATTAAAACCAGAAGATTTTTGAAGCAATTTCCAGTTCCAATTTCTCGAAAGAGAAAGTTTCCAAACGAATCCGATGATTCGTTCAAAAGCGAGAAGAACAAATGGAGGCTCGTCAGATTTTTCTCCACATTGCGCCCAACGAACTCGATTAATCATTTAATCTCGCGTGATTGCATAATTTTTTCCTTTCTTTTCTTTTTCCCTCCTCCCTCCTCATTGAGAAAACCCAACAGGTTCACCCGTTGTTCCGTCGACGCGATTCGAGGATCGAATATTCGAGGAGAAGCTCGAATAAGGGTGATTTATGATCCAGAGAATAATCATCGAATATTTCAAGCGAGAGAAAAAGAGATATCGAGATGGTTTAAATCGAGAAATATATATATATATATATACGTATGTATACTTAATTATATCTCGACTCCACTCGAGAAACTTAAGTTATTAATGGACATTTGACTCGTGGAAAATCGAAAATCGTATTTCTTTCTGACCGACACCATCTTCGTATACGTTAATATTTCACGCTCGACGAAAATTTTCCTCGAAATTATATCGTTCAGAATATACTCGAAGTAAAATTTTTCTTCTTCTTCGATCCTTGATTCAACCCTCGAAATTTTCCCTCAAACTGCTCTCAATAAAATTCGGACAAATACAAATTCGAGGATCTGATTTCGTTTTTCTTTTTTTTTTATCTCCACCGCGCGCGCAGCGAGACGTTTATTATATCCAGATCCCCGAGGCATTTAGCAAAGGTTAATTAGCCAGAGTGGGACGACGCGCGGTTTTAAGAAAGCCGTGGGCTTTAATAATTCTCTTCGAAAGGGCGGGCTTGTGTTAGCCGCGTCCGCGGCTTTTCATTAACAAGAAAGGGAGGATCACCCGCCGATATATATACTGGGGAGGGGGTTTTATTATCCAACAGCGATATACGATACGCCGGAACCATTGTTCTCCTCCTTTCTTCTCGTCCAGTCCTTCTGGACGTTCCTTCTGACGCGAATATACAAAATTACCCATCCAAGAGTTTCGAAACATCCCTCTTCTTTCTTTTCATTCAGTCCTTCGTTTCTAAAATATATAAAAGTATCCAGCTAAAAGTAACGAATATTTCGAAACATCTCTCCTTCTTCTGACGCGAAAAAATATATAACTATCGGCTATCTATAAAATAACGAACATCCCTCTTGTTTCTTTTCATTCAGTCCTTCGTTTCTAAAATATATAAAATTATCCAGCTAAAAGTAACGA
Organism: Apis cerana; assembly: GCF_029169275.1. Classification (NCBI taxonomy): domain Eukaryota; kingdom Metazoa; phylum Arthropoda; class Insecta; order Hymenoptera; family Apidae; genus Apis; species Apis cerana. Next base: position 7,354,752 of record NC_083859.1, on the reverse strand, counting down.
ATATTTCGAAACACATCTTTCCTTCTTCTGATGCGAAAAATATATATAAGATAATTATCGGCTATCTACCTAAAAGTAATGAACAATTCGAAAATCCCTCTTCATTCAGTCTGGACATTCCTTCTGACGCGAATAACTATCAGCTATTCCATAAAAGTAACGAACGTTTCGAAACACATCCCTTCTTCTTCTTTTGACGCGAAAAAAAAATATATATATATATAAAACATCCCTCTTCTTTCTTCTTATTCAGTTCTTTCTGACGCGAATATATAAAATTATCCATCTAAAAGTAACGAACGTTTCGAAACACATCTCTCCTTCTTATATCTCTATAAGATAACTATCGGCTATTTATCTAAAAGTAACGAACAATTCGAAAAATCTCTCTTCATTCAGTCTGGACATTCCTTCTGACGCGAGAATAACTATTAGCTATTCTAAAAGTAACGAACGTTTCGAAACACCTCCTCCTTTCTTCTCATTCGATCCTTCTGGACGTTCCTTCCGAATACAAATAACTATCTAAAACTAACGAACGTTTCGAAAAAAAAATACGCACAACAATCGGGTAAAGAAAAAGGGGGAGAGAAAGAGAAACTCACCCTCGTTCTCGTTGTTACCGATAAGTATCTCGGTATCCTTGAAGTCGGCCTCCCTGAGCAGATCGAGAGGATGCTTGGGAAGGAAGATACCGTCGATGGTCGGCGCCGAGGGGAAGCCTAGAATTCCCCAATAACTGTTCCACTGTTGAACGGAAATGGTCTTGGCGTCCACGGACCTCATACACGCCATCACCCTTGCCGGATTCTCGTTCAGCATGGTCGAGTTGCATCCGCAATCGTCCACCAGTATCCTCGCGACCTCGTTCGCCTTCTCCCCGCTCATGTAACTCCAGGGAGCGTTGAGGGTGCCGCTCTGCAGTATACCGCGGCGCACCAGGCCCCTGGTCACGGGCGAGATGAGGTGCAGGGAGACGGAGCTGCCGCCCGCCGACTCGCCGAAGATCGTGATCAACTCCGGGTCCCCGCCGAACGCCTCGGCGTTGTCCCTCAGCCACCTCAGGGCGAGCGCCTGATCCCAAAGCCCCATGTTCCCGGGCGCCTCCTCGCTGTTCGTGAAATGCTTGTTCAGGTACAGGAAGCCGAACGCGCCCACCCTGTACTGCATCGAGGCTATTATCACGTTGCTCGTAGCTGCCATTATGTCCGCGTTGTACACGTCCAGGGTTGCCGTGCCGCTCATGAACCCGCCCCCGTAGATCCAGACCAACAGGGGGAGCAGGCCGTTCCTTGGGCCCCCGTTGCTCCCCGGCGAACCGTCCCCGGAACCCTTGTGCCTGAGCCTGTACTTCTGAGGCACCCATATGTTCAGGTACAAACAGTCCTCGGATATGTTGGTGTTCGGGTTCCACATCTCCTCCCCCGGGAAGCCGGGGAAATACTCGTATCTCTCCTGGTAGCAACTGTTTGGCAACACGGTCGCGTTCAACACGCCGTGCCACGGCTCGATCGGCAACGGTTTCCTGAAACGGAGGGGGCCGATCGGGGGTTTGGCGAACGGTATCCCGTAGAACACGTGCACCTCCTTGTCCAACACGGTGCGGGGGAAGCCGCGCACGAGGCCGCTGGTCGTCTCGACGACCAGGGGATCGTTGTGCACGTTGCCCCTCTGCGAGGACACTGCGTTGCCCCTGGCCGGGCCTGTGCACGAGGAGAGAAGGAGGAACAGGAGCAGGATCCTCGTCGTCATGTCGATGATGGGGGTGGATGGATGGTTTTTAGGAGTAGGTTTTTCTTTTTTTTTATTCCAGGCAGAAGGAGGATATGTGTGTATGTGTGTGTGTATGTGTGTGTGTATATCCTGGCGAGGAAGGAGAGAGAGAGGCTCAACAAGTTAGCGAGTGGGGGACCGGCCGTGGGAGCCGGCTTTTGCGCGGAATCCTCCTCCTCCTCTCCGTTCGCCTCCGCTCTCTAACCACGCCGTGTCTCCCCGTGTCCCTCCTCTCTCACTCTCGTCGCTCTATCTAATTCACCGTGACCTTAACACGCACCTATATATCTATGGATTGTATGTACAACAACTTTTGTATATATGTATATATATATATATACACGCACGCGCGCTCGATATCACCTCTTTTTCGTATTTTATTTTCCTCTCTCTCTCTCTTTCGAAATTCTCTTCTTCGCTCGTCTCTTCTTCTTCTTCTTCTTCTTCTTCTTCTTCTTCGTCTCGGTGGTTTCGTTCGTTGGAAGGGTGGAAAAGGAGATCACTGGCCGGCAAAAAAAAAGGACGATTCGCAAGGACGCGCGACTGCGTCGCGGAAAGGCGAAGAAAGGGATCGCGCGCAGATCGAGGCGGGCAAGAGGGTAAAATTTTCGCGCGGCGGCCGGCGAGCCGCGTTGCACGGGGTCGACTGATGGAGGCGGTAGAGGTGGAACGGAGTCGAGGTGCGCGTTTGCCTGGTAGCGGTGGTGGTGGTGGTGGTGGAGGTGGTGGTGGTGATGGAGTTGGCGCAAGCCTCGCGACCGTGCATAGCGATGGCCATTCGATTCCTTTCCTGCTCCAACTTCTCGGCCAATTTCATTCTTAAAAGATTGCCGTCCCGTTCGAGAAAGTTTTAAGCGTTTTCCAAGTTTCGAGAGGAGGGTTCGCGATTCGGGAGAAAGTAGCGGGGGTGGGTATCGTCGAGTTCCGTTTCCGGAACTCCGTGTTGATCGAGCGTTCATACCCATCGCTAATCGCGTCCCACCATCCTGTTTTCGACGTGCACACGAAATCTTTCGGTAAAGTTTAAAAAAAGTTTCAACGAAAGTTTGTTTCCCCCCTCGCGATTTTCTCTTAGGATCGGATACAGAAATCGGTGAGTTCGTGAATTTTCGTGAATCGATCCTATCGCTAATCGTGTCTAAAAAAATTGATAGGGATATCTATCAATAAACTTTAAACGTTTTTCCAAAGTTACTTTTTCGATATAACATTAGAATTCTTAAGTAAATATGTTTCCTAATCGTATAGAAATCATCTCATTTCCAAAATTTCCAAGATTTCGAAGATTATTCCCCACAATTTTATCAAAATATTTGATAATCGTTAAATGTAATTTTAAAAATATTGTTTGTCCTGTTAATCGTTTATATCCCTCGCTGATCCAAAGATTTTCGTCTCATTTCAAAATTTTCAACATTTCAAAGATTATTCCTCGCAATTTTATCAAAAATTCAAATATTCCTGTCGATCGATCGTTTATATCCATCGCTGATCCAAAGATTTTCATCTCATTTCCAAAATTTCCAACATTTCGAAAGTTATTCCTCGCAATTTTATCAAAAATTCAAATATTCCTGTCGATCGATCGTTTATATCCATCGCTGATCCAAAGATTTTCATCTCATTTCCAAAATTTCCAACATTTCGAAAGTTATTCCTCGCAATTTTATCAGGATAAAAATTAAAGTATCGTTAAACACATTTCCAAAAATATTACTTGTCTTATTTATCGATCGTTTATATCCATCGCTGACAATATACAGTAGGTCGATCCTCGAACGCTGTTCTTGCTGTCGTTTGGTCCATCTACACTCGTACCAGTTTCAATCTCGTTCTTCCGTCCTTTAATCACTCTCTGCAGAGCGAAGAAATCGCATCCTGGTTAACGGGATCCGCGTTAACAAGCGACGAATGAAATTCGAAAATCGTCGTTCTCGAAGGGAGAAGCTGAATGAAAATCAAAGGAGGAAACACCTCTGTTCGAATTCGGTATCCTGCCACCGCCTTAGGGCGATTAAAATTCAAGAAAGGATAAATGGAGAAATGGATTTACTCGTTTGCGAAACGTTTCCACCGTATCTTGAATTATTTTCAAGAAGGTATAACACACCGATGAAGCATCCTCGCAATAATTCATCGGAAGCAAGAGTTATAAATATTTGACTCGGTATATCGTTCAACTTTGACGACAAGTTGTTTCGCTTCTTTGAGGATTCGTTTCGAGGAAAAAAAGGATCAAAAAAACCAAAGTAGTGCTTTCTCCTCTTCTCGTGATCTCTGAAACGTTGTTGTGAGTGAAAAAAGAGGGAGCGAAAGTTGAAAAGTTACTTCTTAACATCACATTTCATAAAAAAAAAGCGAATAATTGAAACCAATTTTATTTCGTTCCTCGATCCGAGAGGCGAAACCTCTCCTTGTCGAACGAGACCAAAATCGAGCAGAAAAGTAATCACTAATTCGATTCGTTGCATTCGATAAATCGAAAATTCGAAATTCTCGCCTCAAAATCAATAATAAAAGAGGAAAATAAATATTATCGCGATTTTCTGACGCAAAACAAATCGAAAATTGCCACCAAATTCGAATACAACACTTCCAATATCTCATCCAACAGCATAGTTCCCCGACAGGATAGCGCGAAACTCTACTTTCTCTAGTCTAAAGTTTCTGATCTTTATCCATCACCTATCGTCTCATCCGATTATCTATCTGCTCATTTTCCAAATTTCAATCGACTTCAACGTTATCGTGACGTCACCTACGAAAATACTCGATTTCCAACGGCGCCAAATTCGAATATTCAGATTTTTTAACATTTCGTTTAAACGTCGAAATGCAATAAGATGCAACGACAATCCATCCAAATTCTCTCGATGATGCCATTGTTAAAATTTTCCTCGCTTCCCTCGACGTAACAATATTATAAATTCGTCCAAGTCGAGGAGTTTGCATAAATACACGCGAGATTGGGGGTTCGACGATCAGGGAAGATTTTCGAAATTGGCGTGGGAAGAAGGGATCTTTCTGTGTGAAAACGTGACCGAGGGATGCGCGAGGATTCACACCGAGGGCTAAGCCGAATGGAACGAGATGCAAAGACATCCGGAATGCGTGATGTTATTAGAAGGAAGACCGGTCCGGACGCGGTCTGAATGTATAACTGCGAGTGGAATCGCGATCCATTCTCTGGATGGTAACTCGGCGAACAATATCCTCCCCTCTTTCTCTTCCACAGTTTCTTTCGATCGGATATTCAACTAGTCGTCGCTTTATTTAAAAGCAAGAGTTCTTTCGTAGCGCAATAGAATTATGAAAGAATTTGAAATAGGAAAAAACGATCGTGTTAATTTTTCGACAATTTTTACATCGGTATTCGTTAAGTATTACGAGTAAGCTCTTTGCCAATGAAATTTGAAAAAAAAATTGAAAATAGAAATTAATTATTTGGAAATAATTTTTCGATAATTCAAAAATGAATTGATATTTATGCTACTTATACGAGTAAACTCTTTGTCGATGTAGTGAAATTTGAGTAGGCAATGCGATTATTTTGGAAATTAATTATTTAGAAATAATTTTTCCGACATCAAAAAAATATAGTATTCATTAAAAATAGATAGATTGAGATACTTGCATTAGTTGTGTAAAACACCTTTGTCGGTGTTTAATGAAATTACAAAGAATTTCGAAACAAGGGAAAATAATAATTATCCATTTCTTTGTGATTAAAAACTTTTGAAAATTCTGTTGTCAGACGTAGCAAAAGTAATTACTTTCTACGTTTCGCAGCCAATAAATTTTAATAGTTGCCCGTTACGTAAGCAAATCCCTTTGTCGGCATAATAAAATGACAATGAAAGGGACAACTTGGAAAATAATTATCTATTTTCATTCTCCATTAAAAGTTTCGAACTCCTCCCGATGCCTTCAGACGTACGTAATCAATAAAAATCTCGATAAACAATCTCTCGATTCAAAATTTCCCAATTCTTCAAAAATCCTGAATCAAAAGTAAAATTTTTCCCAATCATCCAATTTTTCTTTTTCCATCCAAATTTCGAGGGATAAATCGAGGATAAGTATACCGAAAAAGGAATCAATTCTCAAATTAATCTCTCTCAAACCTGCATCTACCACTACTACTCGTAAAACAGTATCCCTTTTCCCGTTCCCTTTTTATCCCTTATTATTCCACAAGAAAAGAAAAGAAAAAAGAAAAGCATCCAAAAGCGAAGGAATCCGTCGAAGGGAGGCACAATCGGGGATGGCAAAGGAGGAAAGAAAGAAACAAGTTTCGTCCGTAATGAAGCGGCGCAATTACGCCGTCGTTATCCATTTTCCAGTTCCCCCATTTTCCAGGGGGAACTCTTTTGTTCTAATCACGGTGCGCCTCCCTAAAAGCCTTCTTTTGCACAGCCACGGCCGAGTTAATCCCTTCGTCCTGGACAACAGATAGAATCCCGTTTTAGATTCGCGAATTTCCTTGTTTATTCTCTCTCTTCCTCTTTGCATTCCTCTCTACAGGGTGCGTCATTTCGAACAATGTGTGAATTTTAAAAAAATTAACTTTTACTTCAACTCGTGAATCCTCGATTTTTGATTTCTGATTCCGTGAATCGCTTTTCCACCGATGAGAAATTTAAGTCAATAAACCTATGCGCGAAAGAAATTGTTTTACTTTTAAAATTTCCGGCCGACGAGATTTTCAAATTTGCCGCGTCCTGGAAAAATATAACCGATATCTATTATTCGTAGCGCCACCTAGCTCGCCGCTAATCCTCGCAGACCAGGGAGGAAGAAACATCTCCCACTTATTTCCACTTATAAATCTTACGTAGAAGCGAGAGCTAAAAATCAGAAAACACCCTATATATATATATATATATACATATCTTTCAACGTCTCTCCCCCTCTTCCTCCCTCATTCTCGCGCACAATCTCTCTCAGTTCGTGGGCCGGTGTTGGACCACAGTGGTTGAAACAGCAGCAATTCGAGAGCCATATAATAATAGCAACGTCACCGTGCAAAATGGGAATCTTTTGCGCGAGGCAAAATTTCGTTTGACGAGAAGACCTGGCTGAAATACGATGATATACGTATACGTATGTGTATGTGTATAGTTGAAAATTTCGTGGTGGAATACGAAACGTTTCTCTCCTCCTCAACCGATCGCAAAGAGGAAGGGGGAATCGTGCGCATTGGAAGACAAATATTTGGCAGACGCAGGAATCGAGTTCTCGATTTGTTTTGATTCTTTCTCGATGCGCTGTGACGAGAACGCGATAGCAAATATATATATATATATATGGAAGAAGAAATATTGAGACGCGTGTGTCTATTTTTAAAGGGAAGGAGATGGAAGGAGGAAGGAAAGAGAGATGAAGTTGGGTGTATTTTAATTTTAAAATTATATGTACTATACACGCGGAGAAAAAGTGTACATTGTGAGCGAAGGTGAGGAGGATTTATTTGATAAAAGTTTTTGGGTTGAAAAACGTATGAATATAATTTAACGAAATGAAAATATATATATATATATATACTTCGTTGATTAATTAAATTCGAAGTACACGTTAAATTTCGCGTTTCATTATCGAATGGAAAAAAATTGTTGGAAACATATGGAAAGTATATTGTATGCTGATAAAATATCCACCTCTTTTATATCTAAATTATTTTAATGATTTTATTTATCCGTTCGTTTTATTCTATTAGATGTCTGACGTTACGTCAGAGAATTATTGGAGAATTATACGCGATTCGTATTTCATGATTCACGTGTAGCTGTTTCATCGTGCGGAACTTTGGACGTGACATGATATTATCATATAAGGGATTAATACTTGGCTAAGTACTAAACGTTGAAAGATAAGATAAGATACGAGAAACGTATCGAGATTAATAAATAACGTCATAATGTATTAACCAAACAGCGAAATGTTTCACGTAAAACAATTTTCTTCTTGCTAAGATTTGATATAAATTAAACACCGCTTCTGGATCTCTGGAATAAAAAGTTCCCTTTTTAACTTCGCTCTAAGCTCGCGTGGAATTTAAATATTGCGAGATATAAAATGTTGAAAAATGAGGAGATATTTTAATTAACAGCTAGCCTCCCTCTCGCCTTCTTCGGCTCGTAATCTGCCCTATAAAGAGATCGGGAGCGATGTTATACTCGAAGGTCTCGCGAAGAGAGAAGTCAGAAGAGACTTTAATCCCTCTTGTCACAAAATATTTCCGAATTTCCGAAATTACGAGCTACCAAAAAAAAAATAATGTTCGTATGAACGATCTTCAAACTTCCATTATAGCTGTCAAAGAAATAAACGAGAAGAAGATCTAAAGGAACACGAATATTTCCTATTAACCAGAGAACAATTTTTAATTTTCCATTATTGGCAACTAACGAAGAACCCTAAAAAATCATTTTTCACCTCTTCTAATTATAAGTTTTTACAAAAAAATAAAGCTCGACAAGATTAGTTTACGAATCAGCAATTTTCAACATTTCCATTATCACTATAGAGAACCTAAAAAATCATTATATAAAAATCGCTTATTACGGGTATATAAATATACCATGTTTCACCTTTTTCCGAAATTTCCTATTAGAAGAATCGCGAGAGCAACAGCAAAGAAGCAAAGCTGGACGAAAAGATCCCTCCGAAAGCGACTCCCTCGATAATGAAGAGGACGACTGTTGCAAGGTCGAGGTGGCGTAATCCATTGAGTTACACGGTCCACCGGAAGTTTCGCCGGGATTAATCGACTGGTCCCCGTCTCCGGACTCGAAGCGTACCAGCCATTTTATCACCGAAGGGTATTTTCGCCGTTCTCCTCCTCCTCCTCCCCCTCCCCTCTTCGCAGAGGCCGCTGAAGGCCACTTGCTGGACCTTCCTTCCTTCCTTCCTTCCTTCCTTCGTCGAAATACGCGGCAGCTCTTATCTGAAAAACGAGCGTCGCTCGAAACCGACGAAAGACGCGCATAATAACGAAATAAAGCTCCTCCGCGATGACAAAAGTGATATTCCACGGCACGTTTAACCGAGCCGCTGTTTAGTAATTTTCTCGGCCGTTGGGAGAAAACGACAGGGAAAGGGAAATAGAAAATCCTTTTCTGCAAAATTTCCTCTTCCTAATGTTTCTACTCTCCTCCTCTAGTGTTTGGTTGTATATGAGAGAATTTTATATTATAACTTCTTCTTAGTTTCTCGATTTTTATTTATCTTTCTTCGTTTAACAGAAAAAAGGGAGGGGGGAATGGAAATTCCTTTTCTCAAAATTTCCTCTTTCTAATGTTTCTACTCTTCTCTTCTTAGTCTTCTAATGTTTGGTTGTATACGTAGATAAGAGAATTTTCTTAACTTCTCGTTCATTAACTTTGTCCACTCTGCAAAATTTCCTCTTTCTAATGTTTCTATTCTTCTCTCCTTAGTTTAGTATTTGATTGTATATGTAGGTATTATAAGAGAATTTTTATGAATTTTCTCCTTTGTCCATCTTTATTTATCTTCTTTTGTTTATAATATAATTTTTTTATTTAAATGTTTATTAAAAATATTTTCTTCTTATGGAGAGAATTTTTATGAATTTTCTCCTTTGTCCATCTTTATTTATCTTCTTTTGTTTATAATATAATTTTTTTATTTAAATGTTTATTAAAAATATTTTCTTCTTATGGAGACAATTTTTATGAATTTTCTTAACTTCTCCTTTGTCTATCTTTATTTACCTTTATTTAATAGAAGAAAGGGGAGAAATAGAAAATCGTTTTCTGCAAAATTTCCTCTTTCTAATGTTTCCATTCTTCTCTCCCTAATCTAGTGTTTGATATGTAGCTACTGTAAGAGAATTCTTTTTTGAATTTTCTTAACTTCTCGTTTGTCGATCTTTATTTATCTTCCTTTAGAATCGACATCCAACGACGATTCCTTTCCATCAATTTATTATTCGTTGCGAGTTTCTTTCGTTGCAATAAATCAAGTATGAGAAAGAAAATAACTCTTCACTTTTAAAAAACAGATTTATTCGCAAGAAATTCAGTGCCAATGGACATTTAATGATTCATTCACATTCGATATGCGTACACATACGTATGTTGGAATTATATTAATAAAATTAAAATAGTATGGACATTTTCATCCACAACGGTTTCGATCGAGCAAGAACGAGAGTTTGGAGAGTTCGAGACTTAAGGTTTCGAGATTTACAGGGAGATTTAATCCTCTTAGCTCTTCACGACTGCGAAATATTTTCCACCCCTTGATGTCTCTTCGTTCTTCTTAATTAGCCATTTAGACTTAAGCTCCACGTTCTTCCGGGTGAAATATGCCCTCTCTTTATTTATTTTTTTTTTTTTTTTAACCACTCCCCTATCCCTTTAAATATTCCGTTTTGGAATATCAACCGAGACAACACAGGCGCGTATCGATCGATGCCTCGAAAGGAATTGTGAAACGATGAAAGAAAACTTGGAATCTTTTTATGTTGTGTATCAATGTTGTGTTCGACGTTCGTCGATACTTGTGCATCGAGATGAATAAAGAAATTTCGAAAAATTTGAAATATTCGTCGTTATATATATACATTCTTCAATGGATAATAAATATTCGACTATTTTTAAAAAATTTTCTCCGATAAAAGGTAATTTATTCTACTCGATAACATTCTATTTCAAAGAGACAAGAAAAGAATCAACGAACTCAAATACGCAATATTTGTCAGATAAATTAAAAAGGAGTTGCTCCAAATCTTGATAACATTCCAATACCACTCTATTTTAAGAGAAATACCATCAATCAAAAAATCTTCACAATTTCCTTCAATTAATTACCATTTATTCCATCTCCAAAAAAAGAAAGAAAATATAGCAACATTTCAATATCACTCTACTTCAGGAAAAAGTACGATAATTTTAAAAAAAAATAGCTCCAAATCTTGATAACATTCCAATACTATTTGTTAAGAGAAATACCATAATCAAAAAATATTCCAAAAAAAAACGTAGTGACGTCCCAACATCATTCTATTTAAAGAAAGTAAAAAAAAAGAAAAAAGATCAGCGAATCGAAAGATATATATATATATATATATATATCATAATTAAAAATTTTCACATTTTCACCGATAAAAGATAATCTATCCTTTTAATAATATCCTCCTTTAGGAAGGAAAGGATCAACGAAACCCAAATACCATACAATATTCTTCAGATAATTTCAAAAAAAAAGAATTGCTCCAGCTATCCAAATCTCGATAACATTCCAATTTTCCATTTCTTAAAAGACAGGGGAGAAGGATCAACAAATCCAAATATAAAAACGTCCTTCCATTTTTCAGGCGCAGCCAAAAAATTCCATCCCCCCAAAAAGAAAAGAAAGATGTAACGACATCCCAATATCACTCTATTCAAAGAAACCAAAAAAAAAGAAAGATCGACGAATCGAAAGGTTTGCAAAGGTTTTTCCGCCCCGAGCCAAGCTCCAATTTGTCCTGGATATCGGTTGCGCGCAACCGACGATCCTCTTGGACCAATCGGCGGAATGAAATGGGACGCAACAACCTGCTGCGGCCAACCAGTCGGTCAGAGGTTGCCAGCAGGTGGCAGGTTGGCCGCGTATCGATTTCTTACGAATCCAGCCGGGATCTCAGCTGCTGCTGCTCCCGAGTAAAACGGCCCTGAACCTATCTTGCCTCGCCACCTATCTCCTCCAAACCCTCTCCTCCCATCCTGTAGGAGGGCGCGTGTCTCGCGAGGGACACATTTGGAGAAGGTGGAAATAATTCGGAATCTTTTTTTCGAGGAATTTTTTCCCCGTGATTTTCACTTTTAAAGGATTGATTTGATCCTTTAAAAGTGCGGTTTGTAAATCTAGATGGGGAAATTATAGGGTAAATGCGTTAATTTTTGGTTAATAGGTGTACACATTGAAATGAAGATAAAATAGAATGGAATTTTCTTTTCGTTGATTGTAAAATGTTATGAATAGTTTTATTTCTTATCCTTTTTTTCTGTCCTGGCACGAGATAAAAGTTTAATCCCGTTTTGACCGCTATTCCAGTCTCTTTCGAAGTACTTTTTCCTGAACTTTTTTCTAATATATGGACAAAGCCTTCGACTTCTTCCTTGAGAAAAAGGCGCGTTGAACAAAATGTAAGACGAATATATGTGACGAAGTTTTAGTATGAATCTTGAGATTTTTTTGAGTTTCTCTAATAACAAATTGTACGTTTATCCTTTATTGTACGATACTTTTTGTAATTTATAAAATAATATTAGAATTATATCGTCCAGTATCACGATTTTGGTAAAATATTTCTTTTTTTTAAAGGATCAAGGATAAAGTTTCACCAGAAATCGAAATTTTTTAAGAAATCGTTTTTCATTTTCAATCGTTTGAAAGAGAGGACGAGATAAATTCGCTCGTTTGTTAAGTGAACCAAACACTCGAGATAAACTCTTTCCCTTTCTATTTAAAAGAATAGAAAGAAATAAAAGAGAACACGCAAATTATGATTAGAAAGATTCAGTGGAATCGGTGGATAAAACCAATTTTCCATTCCAAAAAACTCTTGCCGATTTGTTTTCATATGAAACGCGAGCAGGGGTAATAAACCCTTTCGTTGGTAAAGCAAAAAGCGTTCGAAGACGAAAACACGTGGCCGTAATTTCAGCGTTGGCCGCAAGCTTATTTCCATTCGAGCCATTCGTCCGCACTTGTTCCAAAACTTCTCCGCTTCCTGCCTCCCTATTCGAACGTCGCCTATTTGCTTTCCAATATTCCAAAAGTGAATTTCGACCTCGAAAAACACCCCTTCCCTTTTTACAATTGACAAGAGAAATTCTTCTTCTCAAAATTGAATTGAGAGAACTTCCCCTACGTCCCTTGCGAGATATTTTATTAATGGAGAGATTATTCGACAATTTCTATCAATTTAACTCCATTTCCATAATTTTTCGTCGTTAACAAAGAATATATATTTTTTTTATTATTCCTCGAAATATGCTATCGAGCATATTCTAAAGATTCTATTTGATTGTATTTGATATATAAGGATACTTCAAATATGAATTTTATATTTTACAAAAGTATTTTCTTATTTCTCGTAACAAATTCCTCTTATCACTTTTATTAATATACTACAGATCCATATGTCGATGTTGCTCGAGAACGAATCCAAACGAAAAAATACGATAATTTGCAAATTTAAGCACGTTATCAAGAGCCTACATTAGTTGGGCATTAATATGTTTACAACAAAGTTTATTTTGATTAATTATATATTAAAACGAGTAACATTTATTCCTAATTATTACATATATTACATACTGGACAAATACGCAATATTCTGAAGGACAATCTCGAAGAGAGTGGTTAAGTTGGGATTGTTTGAACACTTCCTAAATTTCAAATATCTTGTAAGATGCTTAAAGAAAAAAAAATTATAGAAACATGGAAAATTTCATCGATCGTAATTTTACAAAATCACACAAGTCTGGAAATTATATGTATATATCACCAGAATTATAGAAATATCAACTTTTGTAATAAACGTATTATATTACCTCATAATTGAATCGTTTTCAAATTTTGCTTGATATTTCTACTATACACCTCTTATTATCTTTTAAACAAGTTCCTTCGACCATCAAAAATCGCAAATACTTTCTATATTGCTTCAGTTGATCAGTTTCTCCGCATAACCTCGGCCGTTTGCCATTACAAAATCATTATTATCTTCCTTCTCCATTAATTCTCTTCCTTAAAAATTCCACGGATCGTTGAAAGGTCTGATTTAAAAAGAAAAAAATATATATCTCCCCTCCCTTCTTCCCTGGCTTGGATTGGTTGGGAGGTGGACGATTATCCCGCGTTAAGCTGGACGATGCGTTTGACGTTTTTGCGTTTCATCCGTGACCCCATACAGGCGGCCGTAAGTGGCCGAGATTAAATTTCATTTAACCGCCTCTTCACAATGGCCACTTTAATCCGTTACACGGGTGAGTTGGGTGACGTCGTGAATCGCACCTGACCGAGATTTTTCTTTTTTTCTTTTTCTTTTTTTTAAGGAGGATTGACAAAAAGGAATGAAAGAGGAGGAAGGAAGAAGATTTGGATTCGAAAGAGAGAGAGAGAGAGAGAGAGGAGATTGATAAGAATAATAGAATAATAGAAAGAGGAGGAGAATGAAAAGGAGGAGGATGAGGATTGAGATAAAGAATAAATCGGTGATCCGCGGAGATAGCATACATAACGATTGTTTTATACAAGAATATATAATTATGATATATAATTATAAATGTATGCGAGGAAAATTGGTGAATTTAATAAACTTTATTTAAAAATTAATTTTGATTTAAAGATGTTTTTGATTTAATAATTTATAATTAAAAGAATAAATTATCTTAGAGATAATGTATTTTGATAGATCATATTGGTAAAGATCTCGATGTTGAATTAAGATAAAAATTAAACGCAAGAGTTTAAGTTTTCAAGTCTGTTCGACTTTTAAAATCTTACATGATTCGAGTTCAAATCGACGTAAGTCAGATTGGTTTCTATCTATAATAAAAAATAAATTAATTGTAAATTGAAAGGACTTTGATTCGTAAATTATTTATAAATAAATTAATAAATTATCATTTTAGCATAAAAAGTGCGTTAAATTTAGAATTTAATTATATTAATTTATTTTGGATTAATAAATAATAATTTGAATTTTAATTAATTTATTAATTTTAATAATTATAGCGAGGAAAAGAAATGTACGACAAAGTGGTGAGAAATTTAAAATTCGACGAGTTTCGAAAAACTTGCATCGATCCAAAATTTCTCTTTTTTTTTTTTTTATCAAGAATTCGAGGAAATTTTAAATTTCATTTCATCAAATTGAAAATAAACGTTATCTTCATTACATCTTTCAACCTTCTTTACAAGAAAATACGTAATCCTCTAGAGGATATAAAAAAAGTATTCTAAAGTTTGAAACTTTTTGAACCACTTTGCGCAAACAACTTTCGAATTCGAAAGATATCGTCGCGGATCGAAAAATCAGATTTTTAACCTTTTTAAAAAAAAAAAAAAAACCTCCAAGCGTCCTAATTCGCTTATATAAAATTTTCATCGAATTATGTTCTACATAAAAATATTCTCCCTATCTAAAAATTAAAAATCCCCCCCCCCCCTTCCTCTCCAAACAAACAACAACAATATTCCATCTCCTTCAAATAAAATAAAAATAAAATAAAAATCTCCTTTGAACAGACATCTCTTTTATTTCCTATAATTATTTATATACAATATTATATATTAATTATTATTAAATACAATTATATATTAAATATCATTCACGTAGGCAGGCAGGCGGAGAAGACAAAAATTAAAAATAAAAATCTAAAAAAAGAAGAAGAAAAGGGAGAAAAAGGTTGACAGGAATGGCAAAATCGGGCGCAAAGACGCGGCACGAATTTGTCAAGGGGAGGATAGGATCATCGATACGATCGGGGACTCGGGCCACGTCCGACTTAATGGGTATCGTTACCAGCTATATAACGTGTCCATCTAGCCGATATGGGGCCGGTACACGTGGAATTTTAACGAGAGGAGGCTGCACGTGATTTTAATAACCCGAGCCAATCGGCTGAAATGACGTTAAATAAATTTAAAAAAAAAAAAGGAGGGGAGGGGGTGGATAAAGGAATCTCTCCCGCCTGTTTCGTGACTCGTTTCGTCAGATTTTGCGGAAAGTGGAAAATTGGGGGGAGGGGAGAGTAGCTTTTATCACAAGACGACGATTGAAAATATATAGTTTCGTTCTTAAAACGAGAGATACGGTGATCTCTCTAAAGAATTGCCTCTCGCCGATATTTTTCGCAAGCGCAAGCGCGTAATACCCTTCCCTTTTAACTTTGCGAACGATAATTTTCCACCAATCTTCACCTCGAATACGTTCAACACGAGGAACAAAGAAATATGAAACGTTTAGAAGAAAGAGAAAAATATTTAATTTTATTATGACTGAAAGTTGAACCTACGATCACGCTCTCTCGTTCGAAAATTAGACGAAAAGATCATCGAAAGAGCGAAGAATATATTAAAAGTATTATTAAAACTGGATGAGACGCTACATTATACTTTCATAAATCCTTATATATTCTCGTTTGATGCAAGCTCGTAATAAAAAATTCCTTACAATTTCAATTACACGTCCCCACTGGATTAAACTTTATATATACATATATATAGTATATAAATTTCACGATGGAATTTCGTTTCGAACGTAAAACACGGCAACGATAAGTAAGGATATAAAATCCGCTGTATAAATCCCGAGGCCTCGAACGAGAGAGAAAGAGAAAGAGAGAGAGAGAGAGAGAGAGATTGGAAGGATCGAGCAAAGGGACGAAACGTGGAGCCGGTGCTCCACGATCTTCTTAACTGCACTCTCCTAATACACACGATGCTTTTGAAAAGTTTGCTTTTTTTAGAAGAGTTTTTTTTAAGCGCGCACTTGACACCGTTCCTCCTTATAAGCCTTAATCCACTTTCTCTCTCTCTCCCTCCTCCTCCCATCTCTTTCTCGCTCCTCGGCTAACCGAGCCTCCTTCCTTCGCGTTAAAGCAGGATGTATCGTCGCTTTCCTCGGCGCGAGAATTCGCCTTTTCTCTACCTCTTCTTCCCCGTTCGAAGATATAAAAGTTTAAGGGGTGAAGAAAAACTCGAAGCGCGACGCAAAACGCTATATTTCGCTGATATGCAACCGAACGATGAGAAGAAGAGTTTAGTATTTTTACGTTGCTCGTAACGTTCTCAGATAATGTTAAAAATTGCGCGATGCGAGGATATTCGAATGTTGCAACGTTTTGCGGCGAATCACTCTCGCGAGAATTCTCGTCAATCTTTTCTTCTCTAGATTCTTTTCACGGTTGTGAAGGTAACTCGAGTATTATTGACGAGTTGTCATGATCTATCGAGTTATCGTCAATCTTTTCTTCTCCACGGATTCTTTTCACGATTGACTGTGAAGATAATATTATTGACAAGTGTTGCCATCATCTATCGATGACGATTGTCGTCGATCTTTTCTTCTCTACGGATTCTTTTCACGCTTGTGAAGGTAACTCGAATGTTATCGCGTTCTATCGATGATGATGGAGTTAATATTATCTGAACAAAAATGAAATGACCGTAAGAGAAAGACTATTTTTCACGAGATTCCTATAACACAGACCAATGAACAGGTATCAAACGATTCTTATGAAACGTTGAAGGTAATTAGACACCATTTCGCTTTCACACGATTCGTGAGAGAGGATCGGTCAACGGGTTAAGGTCGCGAGAAAAAATAATCTTAGATGAGAAATGAGTCTGAGTGATTGGATTATTGTATTAAAAAACAGAGGCATCGTTGTTATACGTTTGATTCGAAGGGAAGCGAGAACGGCTGCTTTTGATAAGAGGATTACGAGGAGCGTATGGCGCTATCTTGAAATTCTTTTAATGGAACGCGTGTCTTGGTAAAACTAGTTATTTTTTTTTTTTTTTTTTAGATTAAAACTCGAAAGTTGAAGTAACGCACGCGATGTTCAGTTTTCCGATGATGGAAGTTCCAAGTTTTTTCTTTACTTTCTTAAAATATCCACGTATCCTTCAAATGATTAAAAAAAACGATCCGTTTCTTTCGAGAGAGAAAAAAAATTCGGAGATAATTACATAAATTCGAAGGAAGAAACCTCAAAATTGTTATTTCTTCTGTTTAAATCCAAGCTGATTAAATTTTTTTAAATTGCTCGCCATAATTTTTCAAAAAGAAACGAGTTCAACTCCTCTCTTGCAGTCCCTTTCGATTCTTTTCTAAATTCTTCTTAATTTTCCACAAAATCGAAAGTAAATCCTCGTTCTCCCCAATTCTCCGAAAGAAACAAATCATAATAAACGATTCTCTTGCTCAACTTCTTTCTTCTAAAATCCTCCTCCTCGGCTCTTCTAAATTCCTCGATCATTAAATACCCATCCTCCCTATATTTTCCAAAAGAAACAACTCCGAAATGAAACATAAAAAACGATCTTCCCTTCTCGATCTACTTTCTTAATATCCTCACAAGTTTCCCAAATTCTCTCGAATTCCTATTTATAATCCAAAATATCCCCTCCTTAATTCCTTTCTTGAAATCCTCAATTCTCCAAAATTCTTTCAAATTCCTATTCATTCCCACGAAATTCAAGATATTTTCTCCAAACGATACCTTCGATTCCTTTCTTAAAATTCTTTTCAATTCTCCTAAATACCTTCAAATTTCTTTCAAATATATTTAATCGTCACTTCCCATAAAATCCAAAATATTTCCTAATATATCCAAAAAATAAAAAAACAATGCTTCTTCGATTCCTTTCTTAAAATTCTCCTCAATTCTCCCAAATTCCTTCAAATTGCTTTCAAATATATTTAATCGTCACTTCCCACAAAATCCAAAATATTCCCTAATATATCCAAAAAATAAAAAAACAATGCTTCTTCGATTCCTTTCTTAAAATTCTCCTCAATTCTCCCAAATTCCTTCAAATTCCTTTCAAATATATTTAATCACTTCCCACAAAATCCAAAAAATCCCCTAATATATCCAAAAAATAAAAAAACTTCCTCTATTCCTTTCTTAAAATTCTCCTCAATTCTCCCAAATTCCTTCAAATTCCTGCTCAAGCAATTTTTTTTCAAAATTTCTTCGATCTTCGATCATCATACTGAATCCAAAATACCCTCGAAAAAAGAGAAATAATAAACGAAACGATCTCCTTCGTTAAAAATCCTCTCCAATTCTCCTCCCAACAACGATCTTGTTCTTAAACGAAGCCAAGTAACGAGCGCTCCCCGTTGTTGTAGTATCGCGCGTTTGATCGACGGGTCACGTTTGCCGCAATGATCGTGGACCAAGAGGATAACGATTGGTCGGTTCGGCCGGGACTACAAACAAGTGACTTCCGCTACACAATTGCGCGACAGTCCATTTGTAAAGTAACTCCTGCCATTACCATCGCATCGCAGTGTCACAGGCTATAATAATTCTCGCTCTCTCCATCGAATATACACACACATACATACGTACACACACATATATATAAATCGTCGACTCACGACGCGTTTCACGGGAAACCTGTCCCACGTGGTGCTTCGTCACCGGTCGGTGCACGAATCGGTGGCCATCGGTTGGCCAGGCCGGATTAAAGTTCAAGGACAGCACAGCCTCGGCCGCTGCCGGTATTCCCATGTCTAATGTCGTTTCGACGTCCTGTCAACTGGTGGTGCAATTGAAACGGGCCAAGTAGAGTGCTTTCATCTTCGTCTTCATCTTTGATCGTTGCATTTATATAGGAGATTTATATAGGGGAATTTTGGGTAGTTTCTTTTTACTTGTATCGAAGTTTGATAAGTTCGAATCTTAAAGATAGAAATGAAATGGTGTGATCGATTTTTTTTTTATTTTTTGGTTTCTTCGGTTCTTTCTTGCAATTTCCAATTTGCAATTCTTAGGATTATAGGAATAGAACAATGTTTAATTATAGAAAAGTTCCATTCGTCTTGTTGGATACCCTCTTCTTTCGTTCGATCGTTGAAAATTTCCAGAAGAATTCGTAATTTTTCTAATTTTATTTACTAAATTTGGAATATATCTCGGCAGGGGATAATCGTTAAAAATACAGCGCCCTCTTCTTCCTTTCGTATGACCAGAAAAATCTCACTGTCTTCGATGAGGATTCTCTCGATTTATATAAGAAACAGTATCCTTTTTGTAATCTCGAAACCTCAAAGGCACAATGCTCGTTCCTTAAAGAATTTTATCGCATTTATCCTCGAACGTTATTTAATATAATCCTATATAAGAGCTTTGGATAATATTCGTTCATTATCGAAAAATTTACGTTTCGCTCTACGTCCATTCTTCCACGAGGTTCAAACAGGGAAGAATCTCCTATTTTTTCTCCTGCTTTCGTTATTTTTTTTAATAAAAATTCTTTTCTAAAACACGCTATTGAAAACTTTCCTATTTTTTACCGAGGCTATGATTAATTATGAAGGAGGTAAACATCCGAGGGAGATTCCTTTGTTCAATAGACGAAGACGCGTACCTTCTTCTTCCTTTCATTTATTAAGAATTGTACTCTTATAGACAGAGATAGAATAAATTTTTACAAGAAAGAAGAGATTCAATTAAAACGTAATTTTTATGAAGACTTTGGTTTTTCGTGTAAACACAATTATCTTTTTATAAGAAAAATAGTTAAGAAAGATTTTTTAAAGATATTTGTGTTTTTGTAGAACGTAAAAAAATCGATGGAGAGTTGTTTGGTTCGATTTTTTTTCTCCCCTTGATATTCTTCGATTTTCCTAACAATTTTTTCTTTTTTTTTTTTTTTTGATTGTTTCTCTATTAATTGATCGCGCCGAGATATTAATTTCGCGATAAATCCGATATACAAATTTGATTATATTGGAGATATGAAACATTGAGGAGTGATAGCAATTGGAAAAGTATAAAGCCAGTTATTTTTACAGATTTTTAAATATGTTTCGATCGAAAAATAATGCACGCTAAATCTGCCAGAAAAATTCTCTCTCTCTCTCTCTCTATCTCTCTATGTAATTTTTTTATTCTTTTAATACTTTTATTTCAATGATTCTGTGGTTTGTTCACGCACGTGCTTTTAATTATTATTATATAATTTAAATCTCGATGAATATGCATTACATATACTATAGTTCGATTTTTCTTTTTTCTTTTTTTCATACTTTGCGCACAAATTGTAATTTTATTATTCCGTTGGACGAATTATTTATACAAAATATTTCTCTTGAAATTAAATTGCAATGTAAATTATTAAAAAATATATATATATACATACAAAAATATAGCTTTCACTATGCGACAAGGAATTATATTCGCGGAATGATTTTAACAAGATTTTTGTTAAAAATGAACGATAAAAAAAACGAACGAACGAACTTTAATTCGTGCGTGGCAAATTTAAATTCGCGTACAAAATTATTAGATTTCGATTGAAAATATTAAAACACAACTGGATTTCCAATCCAGTAATCGTGACCACAAAAAGGAAAAAAGAGTTAATCAATGAGTTTCAGCGTTCATTCTTATTTTTCGTATAATTACTTTGCATAAAGCTAGCTATAACCATCAGAAATCCATTTTATAACTTTTCCAAAGCTCGTGACAAGTTAAATTGGATTAGATTCCACGTCTATGCGTGAAAAGAGATTTACTTTGTTCGTGATCCGGAAAGAGGTCACGATATTAATCGTTACTTAATCACTTTTAATACTTATATGCTTTAATTAGAATTGCATTGCCACTATTCTGCATAAAATTAACTATAATTTCCAAAAAAACACAACTAATGACTGTCGAACACTTCTTCCTTTCAATATCATTTTCAAATTTTATTTAACTAAGAGACAATGCCATTCCAATTCACAAAGAAAGACAAAGAAATTCTTTCAACACGCGTGAAAAGAGGAATTTACAAATATAATTTTGACCAAGAAAACTAAACTGGAGATATATAACCTGAATTTAACTCTCTAATTAACACACAGAGGCGAAACTCGTTCAACGGCGATAAAAAGGGGGGAAAAAGGAAAAGAATCCAATTTCCTCGAGAAGAAATTAGGATTCTCCGGTTATCTAAATATCGCAAGGATAAAAAGGAGAGGAACGACGAGGAACACCGAATTTCACGATTCCAGGGTCCAAGGGAATTAACATGATGGAAAAGGGTTTGGGCGCCGCGTCGAGAGAAATCTCGGCTAATAAATGCCAGCCGCCCCCGGGCTCCGTTGCTAAACCGTGTTATCAGCATCCTCCAATTATTGGAATTGACGTGGCCTCGGATAAACAACTGGCCGCGTCATCCTCCCTCTGTTTCCACCAGCCGAAGAAGTGGTTGACTTTAACAAGAATCTGCATGCATACATCGACGTTCGATCCCACATCAACTTGCGACTTTGAGGGAAAATCCAAGGATCGTAATTGGACTGATCCTCTCTTTGAGAGAGAGAGATGCTCGTGGAAATTAATGAAGAGAAAGAATTGTCTTTTCACGGGCAAAAATAAGGATGTATGAATTTTTGAGGAAGAGGAATAAATGGTCGAATTTGAGAATGGTTGAAATATACACGGTTACACGAGCACGAGATATAATACAGGGAATCAGAGAGTTAGTTGCATTACATACGTTGAACAATTATGAATTAACGAGTGAGTTTGATTAAGAAGGATAATGGAACGAGTCTGGTGTTTTTTGATCACGCCAAACAGATTAATCGGTTGAAAAAGTAAATTGATCGTCCTGATTTAATAAGTAAACAAGAGAGTGAAAAATACGAGTAATCTTGGGTTTTGTTGTGGGTTATTGGGGATGCTTGTACGGATTTATTACGGTTATAAAATTGTTAATGCGGTAAAGACGAAAAAGTTATTTATCAAGTTACGAATAATACGTTAAATTTGCGTTAGAAGAGAGATGTTTCTTTATACTTTTAATATTGGAATTTTTATTTTTTGAAGCCGAATTTTCGAATCTGATTAATTCATTCCTCTATTACTTCTGGCATATTTTTATCAAAAGGAAGAAAAATTTCAACTATAAAAAAATCGTGCCTCGAAGAATTAATCTCATCCAAGTAAATGTTGAACCTGTTCTCTTAACGTTTGTATTAATCAATTTATTTTGTTTCTTACATCTTCTCGCCCATTATTTTATTTTTATCGAAAGAAAGGCAACTATACACGAAAACATTGACGAAAATTTCGTCCAATGGAGAAACCTATTAGCTCGATCCTTTGTACCCAATAATTTATTTCTCAATTCTGTTCATATCACTCCGTTTATTTTATTTTTATCAAAAGGAAGAATTTCTTTTTTGCGTGAAAGCACTTCGTCCAAACAAATGGAAAGTTAAATCTTCCCTCCAAAAGATATATACATGCGATCCTTGGATTTTCCGATCAATTCGAATTTGAAACGCGAAAAAAGAAATGGAGGGGGAGAATGAAAATTTTTCCTGCAATTTAACGATGTCCGGGAAATTCGAATGTTCGAAAAGCGGGTCGACGTCGTTAGCGGCGTAGTTGGAAGGCAATGTCGAGGCACACGCGATGCGGAGAAGTGGAGGCAAAAATGGAAGCTCAGGGAGAGGCGCGCCTCCAATCGATTCAGGGGGAAACACGTGAGCCATCCTGGAGGAAACGGAGGAGGCTCGGCGGAGTAGAACGACCCGTGAATACTAAAATGATTAATTCGAACCTTCCATCTTTCTTATTTATCCCGAATTGGAACAAAGTTCCTCGAGCCGGATTCCACGACGAGAATCTAATTCTAATAATTAAAGATCTCTCTCTTTCCATATATTTATACATACCGCGTGTGATTACCGTTGAAAATTAAAAACACATAAATCTGATTTAAATTCGAAGTTAAAATTGTCGCCGAAAATGAGGAACAGGGTGTATAATTGGAATTGGAATATTGTATTTTTTGAAATAAAACTCAGAAATAAAATAAACAAGCGAGGACCGTAATAATTCCAACGGTAATTTTGTGCAAAAATATCAGGGGAAGGCTGGGAGAGAATTAAAATTGCAATTTAAACAACGAGAAGCATAATTGTAATTAAAGTATTACACCTCTATCCCGTAAAAAACGATTGCTTTTCCTTTATCTTTAATTTGATCGAAATTGTTCGTTTCGATTGGTGAAGAAAAAAAATTTTCCGAGAATAAATTACTCGATCAGGATAATTGGTTCGTTGAATAAAAACATAAAGCGGGAGGAGGGAATTGGACGTCCGATTGGGATTCATCTCTCAACAAGTAGCTAGTTAAATTGCGCGTCGAAGCTGTTTAAATTCGTGGGATTTTCGTGGGTCGAGTTGCGTCTTCGTGAACGACCCAACCCTCGGTAAACGACGCCTTCTTGGCGCCAACAACGCCTCCTCCCACACCCCTCTTTCCACCCCGCATCGAGAACTTCGTATGTGTGTGTGTATATGCAGTCAACGCGATAACAATGAGATCATGTGATCAAAATAATGGCGTACCGTGAAGGAACTCGATGGAATCTAACCTCAAACCTAACCTGGAAATTCTAAATTCAAAAAAGAATTAAAGAGAATGAATTTTTTACCAAATTTTGTACGAATTTATTCTCTATTAATAGTCGTGGATTTTTATGTGAATGGAGGAGAAGGAAGAAATTTTTTAATTAATCTTTTACAAGCTTAAAATATATCTAGTGAAATTTAAAGGAAAGAGATCGTGTGATCAAAATAATGGCGGAGAAACTCGATGGATTCTAACCTCAAATCTAACTTTTATACGAGTATTATCTATTAATAATCGTGGATTTTTATATGAATGGAGGAGAAGGAAGAAATTTTTTAATTAATCTTTTACAAGCTTAAAATATATTTAATGAAATTTAAAGGAAAGATATCGTGTGATCAAAATGGTGTACCGTGGAGGAACGATGGATTCTAACCTCAAATCTAACGTGCAAATTCCAAGTTGAAAATTGAAATCTACTGTTACCTCTAATTTTCTTTTCTCAAACTAACGAGACATTTTACTTAATATGGATCTATAAATACGTGTAATAGAACATTCTATTAATGTGAATTTTTATGTACTAAATAAAACGAAAGAAAGACACATTATAATTTATACATATAATTCAATATATTTCATGATCCATTTCCTTCCACATAATATCGAATCGATATTATTTTAATATTTACTTGATTAAAACGAAGGAAATTTATCAATCTACTTAATCTATCCAATTAATACGATCGAACATTCACAACGAATCCATCGATACGAAATTATTGATAAAAGAGAAACAAATTCAAATCACTAATTAATCCTTGCTTCATAAAATCCACGATTTTCCACTCGGGACAATTTGGATCGAATTCGATCATTCGATCGAGTTTATCATTCTTTTCAATCCTAATTTTCCACGTTCCAACGTTAGAAAGAAAGGATGGTGAAATTGTAATGCTTTCGATGCACGAAGGGATGGAAATTATTACCGGCACGGCTCGTCGTCGAAACTTGTGCACGAGTTTTGACGTCAAACGTGGAAAAAGCGGGTCAAGCTCTTTAAAGCCGCGTTAATTATTTTCTCTCTCTCTCTCTCTTCTTCCTTTCCCGAATCGAGAGAACGCTCGATATTTCCTCTACCAAATAAATAAGGATAAAGATAGATTGCATAGCGCGATTCCTCGAAAAGAATACCCAAAACCCATCGATTGGTTTCGATTGGTCCGTTCGACAAGCTACTGATAATTATTGCAAATTGCTAGCCGGAAGTGTTGCCAACCACACCGGCTGGAAATAACGCGATTAATATAGCTATGCTGATAACTGAAATCAATAACAATTGATAACCCATTTTCCAGATTAAAAACTTCACTCTTCCAGAAACAAATCTTCCTTCGAGAGGGTGAAATTATGCATCTTGCGTTTATACATCTTGTAATCGTACGAAATTATATTTCTTTCGCGAGTACGATTTGAAACAAATGGGATAATGGTGCAGCTTGTAAGAAAAAATTATTACGCTTCGTTGTTATTGTCCTATTCCTGTTTAAACAAAAAGTTCAGTTATAAATATATACTTCACTCGAACTATCCAATATCTGGAAAATGTTGTTTTCAGAATTTAGAAAAACGTGTTATTCAAAATGTTGCAAAATATCGTATAACATTTGAAGCATAATTAACTTCGATATCCGGGTCACTTTTGACTCAATCGATTTGCTCATCCTAACCCAAGCATCGAAACGAACATTTATTTTTCTCTCCCCAATATTTAATCTAAACAATATCGTTCATTATTCCAATCGTTTCGCAAAGAAAATATCCTCGAAATCAGAAGGCGAGAATCAAAAACTTGAAAGAAAAAGAAACCACCGATTTAAAAAACCATTCTTTCCCCCATCCAATGTAATAAACAATCCCACAATTTTGATTTTCTTCTCCTCTTCAAGTCTCTCTCCTTCCTCTGTGTCTCCAAGATTAATTCACCGAGGACGGGCAAGGTATCTTCCCCTTGGAAGCCAGAAGCCTCGTTCGACGACAAAGGAAGGAAGAGGAGGAGAAAAAAAAAAGAGGACGAGTTACCTCAGAGAGGGATGAAACGGGACGCGCTTTGGGAAGATGGGAAGAACGGTTGCGGGTGTTGCGCCTGTACAGATATTGATCGGGCAGGTCACGCAACAGGCTGCTTGTCAGGATACTCGTCAGGTTCCTCTCCCCGGCTAGAAACTCGACTAAGGATTCCCGACTTGGAGGGAGAACGTGCCCCCATAACCTGCCAACAGATCTCGATTCAAATAATCTTTTGTGACCAGTGAAAAGTATCGAATGCCGATTGATTTTTCGTTTCACTATTTTTGTGAGCGTATATAAATGTATAATTTATGAATGATAGATTATTACAGGGGGGAATAGAGCTATGTGTATTCGATATAAATAGATAGATAGGTAGTGATGAGAAATGTAAGAAATGGAATAACGCGTTGAAGCAAATATTGTGATAGGGAGTGTATCGTTGTACGGTTTGATGTATACAGTGAGATAATGGAGTAATGGATAAATATTGTGCGCAGGGAGTACTCGTTGTGTGGTAATATAGATAATGCATATAGAATGTGACGTAATGGAGTGATGTAATACACTTGAAGTAGTGTAATGTAATAATGTAGTATTATGATATCGATATACGTATGTATGTGCGTGTATAGTATAGTATATTGAAATAATGTAGTGTAATACTGTAATCATCACGCCGACATGTATCGTCGAAGTAACGCGGTATTACTATAGTAACCAGGAAATATTATATCGATTAATGGAAAGAGTGGAAATAATTACGTATAAACAGTAGTACCACGCTCAAACTTAACCATAATTGTCCAAAAGCAAGTATTTTCTCAACCGAGATAATTCGATCTAAACGGGGGAATAGTTCCCTCCCCACTTTGATGACAATAGCCGAATACCTTTGAACCCAGACATCCGTCTCAAAGGAAGAGATTCGAGGAGAGGAACGAGTGAGGTTCGAATCGTGATCGAGTTACTCCAAGACGATGGAATTCAACGTGAGAGATATCTCACGAAGGTAAAATTTGCTTCCATCTTCATCCGTATAAACGAGTTTATATATATATACATAATCGATATGCTAATTTATTCGATATTTCCATCCAAACAAGATGGAAAAAGCGGAAGAAGAATTTTTTTTCTAGGAATTTGACGAATAATTTCTCTTTCTCTGTTTTGAGATTCTCTAAAAAAAAAAAGAAAAAGAAAAAGAAAATTATACACATATCACAGCACGGGAAATTAAGACGAGGAAACGAGACCGAGCACGGAGAGAGAATGTTTTAAAATTTAGAGTTCAGGCGGAAAAAAAGAAGAAGGAGGGCGGAGGGGAAGTGAGGAAGTACGGCTAGGCGAGATAGCGAGGTCGTAAAACGTGTAGGGAGAGGGGCCAACAACATTCTACGTGTGAATACAGGTTTGATTGGACGTCCCATGTCCAATAACGTTGTCGACGTTCGCGTGATGTTGTCGCGGTGCTACCCTCGCAGAATGATGTTCATTCGATGATATCAGGAGACGGGTCGAATAGGAATGGATTACGAGGATGCTCATCCTCCTCCAGGTGGAAGCAAATCAATTTGTCCGATCAATGGCTCGGGCTACACGGGAATCACGTGAAACTACATGGCACGGATAATAATTGTAGCAATTACGTTTAACACGCATAGTTCGTGATGCCATCGAATTGCGCTTACTGGAATCAATTAACTTCCGTTTCTTATATATAATAATTTATATAAAAATAAATTTATATATATATATATGAACTCAATAAAGTCGAAAATTATGAAAATTATAATTTTGTTCATTTATGTAAGTTGTTGAAGTTATATAAAATGTTTAATTAATGGGGAACACCGTGTTGAATGGAAAATGATTAATAAGAAAGGAAAAGGATAACAATGGTAACAAGTCTCCACTTTGGCAAGACTTTTTCTGTCCGTGTTTCTATTTTCTCTCGACAAGCGAATTGTTCTATCGAGGCGCATTGCGTTCGATAGGTGGAATTGTTATCTTGACGAAATAACGGGATAAAACGGCTTAAAACGGTTCCGCGTTCGAACAATGGAAGGATTCCATTCGAAAACAAAAATAAAAGATCTAAACAACAATTTCGAAAGAGATGATAGCTTAGTTGTGATAAAAAATAAATAAAAAAGAGAGAGAAATTCGCTTGAAATTGGCAACTATTTTAAATTTGAGAACAATGCACGATTAAACGTTCCGCCCTGAATATTATGAAAATTTCAAGACTGTCCGAAGTCGTGGAAAATTTTCACAGACTCGTAAACGTGGTTATTTCCTCGATATACGTCTTGATAACGTTTCTATACGTATACAAGAATTTCATGGTAATCTCTGTTTCGATGGAAGCCTTTGAAAATGGTCTGCTATCTAGAACGTGAAGGATGCAATATCCTAAAAGAGGCAGGTCGACTTAAAGCTCGGTGTTTCATGCATGGTTGGGTTTGCGAGAGGAAGTAAAAGAATTTCTTAGAATACGATTCTTCTTTCATTCTGCAACTTTCTATCTTATACATATATATATATGTTATCCCATACATTTCTCTTTCTTTTTCATAAGAAATCGTAAAATTGAATCTAAAGATGATATCTAAAGAGATATATCTGTCAAAATCTTCTATCTATTGTAACCTTATTTTAAGATTATAGAAATCTGTAGTATCAACAAAGTATAAAATCAATGAAACATAGAATATAATAATGCATAGAATAGACCTATAATCTTATGGGATTGTCCCTATATTCTGAATTATCGATCATATGAAGATAGATGTGACATCTTACGAGATTTTTGGACACGTGTCCTGAAATACCGACCTCGAAAAAGTATTTCTTACGCCATCTATTGATCTTACCTTGTAAAATACCTACCCTTCCATTCAATCGTACGAAAAGCTGCTATGTTAAACCACTTCTTTTACAGCTTATTAGTTGCAGTAAGTGATTCAGGAACCAGGAACATCCACAATTTCAGTGGAAAACGTTGATATTGGGCATATTATAAACGTAACACTACTTTAAAAACCGCGATCATGTTTAACGCAACACTATTTTTGAAATGAATTTAACAAAAATATCAACAAATTGAAAATTAATATCTCTATACTTAAAATTCAAACTGAATAAAATTTTAAATAATTGATATTTCTTCAAAAAATTATATTTTATCACAATCAAAACTATTAAAAAAAAATCGCAATATCTCTAAAACAAACGCGATTATTATTTTTTCGCAACTCTAATTCAATCCGTAATTTATTTATCGCAACACTAATTAAAAAAACGCGATTTGCCCATGATGATGGAAATGTACATCAGTAAATATAATTACTACTACTACTACTACTACTACTACTACTGTATTCTAAAACGAGCACAGTGACAAAATAGTAACAATGACTTCCCATCCTTTGAACCCAAAACAGATCCAAAAAATGAGAAGCCATTCGTTGCAGCCCTCTTCGTGACAGTTTGTCGGGCCTCTTCGGTCTTCCTTCTTCGAGCGCGATGCCCGCTGAAACTTATTAACTAGGCTCGAGATTTCCTAATTCGCAAACAAAAAAGAAAAAAGATAATAACAATAAACGAAGAACACATGACCGATCACGTGCAGAATCTCGAGCGCAACGTTCGTTACGAAATCGCGACCACGGAAATTCGAAAAATCGAATAGTCAATGAGTGGCATTCTCCACTCGTTTCCATCTCTCGATTTTTCAAATTATATTTCCAGAAACAGATTGTCATGCGAGAACGCGCCTACCCGACCATAGAGAGATTGTGACAATCTGCTCCCGGCCCTACCTACTTATAATTAAACAGACATACCAAAAGTATACTACCTATCCTACCTAACCCTATATTTAAAAAATATGGCAAAACAGACATACCAACACATTCATTCCACGATTCTCACACATAACACCCGGGCGCAAAAGCCTACACTAGGGAAAGCATCCCGGGACGCCTCCGACACCCGAGCTTGGCACACACGCTCGCACACTCTAAGTTTACGTACCATTTTCCTGAAATCGACCGACGATGGCTAGTGACCATTGCGTTGAAACGCGATAAAAACAAGCGTAAGTCTTAATTTTATTAATTATACATGAATATTTATCGATGATATATCTTTTTAAGGAAAATTAAATTAAACTAGAATGATACGAGATTGTAATTCAAGATAGCAATTGTAATTCAAGGATAATAATAGTGATATATACAAGTTGTTATCAAAGATTGTAACGAAATTAATTATTGTGAATATTTAATCAAGCATTTTGAATTATGTTGAATAATGTACGAAACGACGCAATTCCACAGTCTAAACGCATACAATATGGAAAATACGTCGTGCACGATACACTAACCTATCATCGGTCGCTGAAAAATTGTTATAAGCTTATAAACTATGCTCATCATGCCCATCGCCTCTCTCTCACCCAAGTAGCACCTGGGCACGTGAGTGAGATCCTGGCAACGAACATGGAAGGGATTAAATCTGAAAATCCTGAGCTAAAAAGAGTATTAGTACATTTATTTCATATCTAACGGGCTAATGTTTTTCAATTCTATATCTTACTTTATTTTAAATTTTGATAAATCTATTTTATATAATAAACTGTTAGTAATTTTAATATCAAAGAAAAGTTTATATAAAAAATGTGAATAAAGACATTGATTTTATTTTATTTAATAATAATGATAATAAAAAGCAATTAATTCTAAATGTTTATTAATGAAAATAACCTCAGACGATCTCTTAATCAAAACATAATTTTGAAAATACAAAAGCAAAATGTTCAAAATTTGATGCTTTGATTTTAAGATCTATCTGTCGCGAAATGTCTTCTTGCATAAAACTTTGTATATTTCTGGACAAAAATAATAAAATTTATCTTTATAATTATAACCGATGATTATAATAAGAAAATTGAATAATGAAAAAAACATTACTAATAATGAAAAAGATAAAAGATAAAAAACAAAAGAATGTTTGAACAAAAAAATTTTCCCAATATTTAAAAAACGCGATATGCAAGAAGACCTATCCTGATCTAATAAATAAAATATGAAATGTTACTATTCGCAGATATAAAGAATATCTGCCATCACTGTGCTCGTAAAAAAAATCTACGTATACAACTAGTCATTCGTATCGATTCGGACCTTTCATCCTACGACATGATTGAATGACCAGAGGAATAAAAAAAGTATGCGACTCACCATTAGATGCGAAGAACATTGCCATCAAAATTCTGTATGGTCCATCAGAAAGTCATTGTTCAAATAGAGAAATATCTGTAACAAAATATGGAACATTATAATTTATTAATAAAATTACTATAAAAAAATTGAAATAAAAAAAAGATTAAACTTTATCAGATTTATATTAAAATAATGAAACTTACATTTTAATAAATTATAATAATAATAGTAATTTAAATATAAATATATATTAATATAAATATTTAAAAGTTAAAAAATGGAAATATTTAATAATTCTATTTTAAGTAAAGAATAAAAGATAATTACCTTCTTTATATGATGAATGATTGTCATATTTTCTTGTCTTTTCTTTTTCTTGAATCACTGACTCTAATACCAAAAATATATAGCAGAAATAAATATTAAAAAAAAAATAATAATAAATAAAATACTATTAACACTATTATAATTCAAACATTGATATTAAACTGCGAAAAATTTATTATAAAATTTATTATTAAATTTAATTAAGAGCTATTGTGCTCTAAAAAATATTAAAAGTACTATTACAAACACTGATTCTATTTCGATTACATTGCACGCAATCGCAAATTTTTTACACTAAACACTAAAAGAAATTTTTATAAAATTCATTAATATCTTTAATAAAAAATAAAATATTAAATGTATCTCTTTTTTCTTGAAAATTTAGTATTAATTATTAAAAAATTTTTAAATACACAAATACATATATTAAATTCACCATTTGTTCAAATCATCGATCCTTATGGCGGCCATATTGAAATTTTTCCCGCCTTTTCATTATTTTATCACTTCAACTGTCAACTAATAATCTGCACAAAAAAATCAAAATTTTCAAATAAACGTATAAAATATACTGAATTAATCAATTAAAATAATACAAAATAATAATCAAGCATATAATTGTACTTTAAAAAAGTCAAATTATAAGCTATGTAATACTAACCTGTAACTCTAAAAGATCGATGAAGGACGAAGAAAAAAGTATAATTTAATCGTCAAAAAATTTCGAATTATAATAAAAAACACTAATTGATGCACAAATATTAAACACGTAATTAAATATTAACGTATAAATAACAAAATATAATTATAGAAATAAAAAACTAAAAAGATAGCAACAGATAAATCACACACCTCAAGAAGCAACTACACTCTACAACTATCGATAGTACAATGACATGTCGCGCTACAATTTCGATTATCGAATTATTGGGAGAGGGGATACGCTCGACAGGTCGAAGCACAACATAAACATCGAACATGGAACGAATGCGAACTAATAATTTTTCGAGAAAGGTTATATACAAAATTAATATACAAAAATATTTTTAATCTCTTCTTAATCTAATTATAACATAAATGAACGAAAAAAATGAATACACAAATAAAATATTTTAAATATTTAAAAAGAAATATACATTTCTGAAATAACACAAAACATAATGTTTGATAAAATAAAATTAATCGTATAAAATCGTATCATATACTCGTTTTAATACAAATAAAAATTCAATAAAAATCTATTTTAAATACATCTATTTTTTCGTTATACTTTTTTTAATAATATAATGTTTGATCAAGTAAAATCATAGGAAATTATATATTATATATTCATTTTAGTACGAATAAAAATTTAATAAAAATCTATTTTAAATACATCTATTTTTGGGAGAAAAAAAAATCTTACCTGATATATTAAAAAAATTTCATAAAAAAATTGTCGTCATATAATACATATAAATGTACATGCTATAAATTTTTTCGATGTAATGCCAGCACACAAACGATAATCTGAACAAATGAAGATTGTAACAATAAAAATAAATATTTAAATTATAATAATAAAATAATAATAATAATATTCAAATAATAAGATATTAAAATAATTTAAGGTAAAATTCAGCCGAAAGATAAAAGACAAGCTACCGATAACCTCAATAATCGAATACAAAATCGAAGACAAAAGTACAAAAAATTAATTAATTAAAAAACTAATTTTTTTATTTATTTCCATAAATAATAGATTATTAGATAATCTATAATAATCTATAATAATAATCTATAAATTAAGTAATAGAATAAAAGTAAAATTACTTACTGCGTAGTTGAAATTCACAAACACGACGCGAGACACATTCTACCACGATGATTTTCGACTAAAGAAACCACGAATTACAGATTCGCCTAGGACGCTTCTAATTGGTTGAAGCGATACAATACTTTATTCATTTAAGACGCGCGAAAATTAAAGTATTATATATAAATTATAATTTCTCATAACATTCAAATCTTAATATAAAAATCAATTTATAATAAAAAATATAATAGAAATTAATCATTAAAATCAATTTGATGTGAAAATTAAATAAATTACAAAAAATTTATAATTAAAATAATAATTAAAAACTTTAAAATAAAAATAAATTATATCTGAAAAAGATTGTAATATAGAAAAGAAATATAAAATATAACTAAATTAAAGAAAACTAAAAGATAAAAAACTAAATTTAAAAATAGTTTTGTTCGATATATAAAATTTAATTTTAGTCAAATATTCAAACATAGGTAATTATAAAGTTATTGTATAAAATTATTGTATAAAATGATTCTAAATTATTATTAAAATTATTATTTTATTTTTTTAAAATTGATAAAAAATAATTTTTTATGTTATTATCGAAGATTGTATATTAATTATTGAATTTTTATTATTATAATAGATTGTTTAATGCATAAATTAACAATAAAAATCTAAAAATTAACAAATTATTGATCATTATATTCAAAAAATCGATTTTGATACTTTCGGCAAAGAACGTATATTCTCGTGGAATTTCGTAATTGTTGCGACCTTTTAAGAATACGAGACGGCTCGAGCGATGTCATTTCCTAACGAACTTAGCTGAGAGAAATATCGATATTATAATACTGACTAAATTTTAATATTATAGAGAATAATTTTTTATCACTTTTTAAATAATATTTAATATTGCTTATATTTATATTTTTTATATTTTTATATTTATTTGTATTTTTAAATTTATTTATCAATTTTTATTTTCATTTAATTTTTTTTTCTTTTAATTTCTAATTTAATTATACTTTTTTTTTAATTTATTTTTCAATTTTTATTTTAATTTAAATAATTTCTTCATTTAATTTTTTATTTATTTTTACTTTTATTTCTTGATTTATTTCCTAATTTTTATTTTTATTTATTTATTTCTTCACTTATTATTTAATTTATTTATACTTTTGCTTTTTTTAATTTATTTCTTAATTTTTATTTTCATTTATTTATACTTTCCTTTTTTAATTTATATCTAAATTTTTATTTAATTTTTCATTTAATTATTTCCTCATTTAATTTCTTATTTATTTATACCATTATATATTATTTGTTTTTTAATTTTTTTTTTACTTATTTATTTGTTCATTTATTCTTTTATTTACTTATATGTTTATTTATTTCTTGTGCATTTATTTATTTATTTATTTATGATTCTTAGATATTAGATATAATAGTAAATAATAAAGATAATAAATATTTCCTATAGTAATATAATATTTTTTATTATGTTTGATAAAAAAAAAGAAGGAAAAATATTAAATATTTTTCCTTCTTTTTCTATTTCCCTATTATATTATTAATACAGTTTTATTTTCAGCAATATATTGTGACTGCGCGCAATGCGGTCGATAGAGTCAGTGTTTATTTCGTAAAAGTTTTTTTAAATCCTTTAATGAATAACGCGAAATTAAAATCAGTGTTTATTCGCCGATTAATAATAATTTTAACGGTGATCTTAATCTTTTTAAATATTCGTTTCGTGTACAAATTAGAGTCAGTATCATTTCTCAAGAGGATGAAACGATTTTCTATCACGCGAAACGGTAATTATCTTTAATTTCATTTAAATTTCTATTCCTATATCCATATAAAATCATTTAGATTTTTAATTTTTAAATTTTCAGCCTTTATAAATTTCAATTAAAATTTTAATTTTTATTACTATCAGAATCCATTACCATTTCATTTTTTATTAATTTTTATTAGCCTAATAATCTTATAAGAGCAGGAAGAAGGTTTTTTCAGCCTCTTCTGCCTATTTTCTTTTCCTTTTCAACTTATTAATGAAAATATTGTTTACGCAAATATTTTTTAATTCTTGTAGCGTTGCTTAAAATCATTGTAATTATGGAAAAAATGTTAATTATTTATTATTTACAATATACATCGTGTCATTTTTATCAATCATTCTGTTACATATACTTTGTTATATTTTTTACAGACGGGCCTCGTATGCGTAGTCACCTCCTCGTCGGTGAGACCCGATAATTGGCATCACTTTTCAAATATTTTATTCAAATATTTTATTTAAAAATTTTAAATGCAAGAAATATAAGATATATTTCATCAATCAAATAATTTTCGAAAAGCGAAGAGCTACGCACCCCTGTACTCTACTCCAAAGCATATTTATTAATTTTTTAATAATTAATAAACTAGACTGCAGATACTAGTAAAATCTGTACAAGGATATTCTCGCTCTCATATTTCATATTTATTTTACATTTATATATTTACATTAACAAATAAAACGATCAATATCCTTAGCACAGATCGTTGATCGATTAATAAATTAATATTAGTTCAATTTTATAAAATTCTCAATTCCTTATAACTCTTATACTCTCCCCTCCGTTTCCATCACATTCTTCTTCACATTATTCGAAGCATCCTATTTTCTTCCTCAATCTTATCCTCATTTTATGCTCTGTCATCGCTTATTCCAAGTGACTATGAGCCACGCGTCGCGCAACGATGGCAGGAGTCCTTGAATAGGCGCTCTACTTCCGGTCGAAGGTCGATCGATCTATTGGTACTCTCGAGTACTCGATTGGAGTCAGATTTCGTAGTGGAACGTCGTCTTTGTAATTCGACTCCAGTGATCCCTAAATCCCTTGCTCCTTCCTGTGTCGTTAGGAAGGCGTTCAGCCACTAGAAGATTACGCTGTAACCCTGGATTGGTCACGACTGGTGAATATCATTCGGTGATCCTCGTGACACGATCAGTTGTTCAGAAGAGGGTAGTTTTTTGAGGGTAATTTCTTGTTTTCTTTTTAGTGTCTTCGATATTATTTCCGTTTTTGTTTCGTTTTTTCCCTTTCGAGCATTCGTGTTCATTATTTTTAAATTAAATTGCGAATGGCAAATATTTCAATGTTTTCTTCTTTCGCTTTAAGTTAAGACGAGAGTCTTATTCTTGATACGGTTGTAGATTTTAAATATTGGTATTAAGATTAAGTTAGTATTTTTTAGATTTTTTATTGTAATTTATTTATAGTATATAAAATTGATAAATTGTAAAAATTTATTGTAAATAATTTTTATTGTATTAATTTTTTCTTTTTATGTTTTAGGTTTTTCTACACGTATTTATAACTTTAAGTTTATATCATATTCTTTTTTTATATTATTCATGTTTTATGTTTCTCTTTTATTATTTATGTTTTAATTTATGTTTCCAATTTGTTTAATTTCTTTAATTCTTTTGTTTAATTTTTCCTTTATTTCAGATTTTTATTTAACGTTGTAAATTTATTTCTATATTTTATGCTTATATATTTTTTCTCTCTCTCTTTTTTTCAGACGGATCTTCTCATGGTAATTGAAATCGATCTTCATAGATTATTCTTCGAAAAATTTTCAATATTATCTTTGAAAATTGTTCAAAGTTTAATTTTCGAAAAATCGATTTCGAAATAAGAACAGTAGCTGCAATCCAATCTAAACCACAATAGATTTAAATCTTAGTTTTAAGTATACGATAAGATAGATAATTTATATTAGAATTACTATGAGCACATTCTGTACAAACTTATATAATAAAAAATAAAAATCTCGTCAATTATCAAATATCTGTTCGAATAGTTTTTATAATATCTAGTTCTTCGCTTTTTCTCAAGTTCGAAATTTAATAATCGAATATTCCCTCGAGTTCGAAATCGAATTTGAATTTATTGTCGATCACGTGTCGTGCAACAGTTGCATGGATGAGTGATCTACTTCAGTGTTCAATCGATGGTGGCGCTTTTACCGATCGATGGTATCCTCGAGCACTCGATCGGAATCGGATCTCGTGGTCGAACGTTGTTCTCGTAAATCGGCTCTAATGGTCGAAAATCTATCCCTTTCTACGTCTTCAGAACGTAAGTCGTTTCCTCCTTCGTTGTCGTAATCCTCGACTGGTCACGAGTATCATCTGTCCATCCACTCTCTTGAGTCAATTGACGTAAGCGATATTGGGGGCGGCAGTTGATTGTTTTACTTCTTGATTGATTTGTTCCTTTCATTTTTTCCTCTCTTTCCTTCTTCTGGACTTTATTTTTCTTTCATTGGACTTCTTTTTTCTCTTTCTTTCCTTTTTTCTTATTCTCTTCTGGATTTTATTTTTCTTCCACTGGGCTTCTTTTTAATAAGAGAATAGTTTTTTTTTTTAATAAAAAATAGTATTATTCTTTGTTGTCAAAATTAGGATATTGATATCAATATCATACGGATGCTAATTAAATTTTTTGGATTTTAATATATAATATATAATTTTAATATTTTATTATAATATATAATTTTAATATTAGGATTAAATTATATTAGGATAATATAATTTAATATTAGGATTATAAGGATAATATATCAAAGATTAATTTTTGAAGATTTTTGAAGAAAATTTTTCAAAGATTAATTTTTGGAAAATCGATACCAAGAACTACGCAGTATCTGTAATCCAGTTTAAACATTCCATAATTCGATTTAATTATTTTCAATTATTATAAACTCGACTACAGATACTAAAATTTATATAAAATTAATATTTTAAATAATTTTTTGTTTTAGTAGACAGTTATAATAGACAATATTAATTTCCAAAATATTCGCAAAAATTTTTTGATAATATTGCATTGACTTGTATCTATAATATGAAAATATGTATCAAATAGACTGTTTAAATTTTTAATCAAGAAATTTTAAGCAAAAAATTTAAGTAAAAAGAATAATGAAATTAATCAAATTCGTTTCTTCCGCGCAAAGCAAATATAAATAAAGAGCAAATAGTAAGAGAAAGATAGAGATATGATAAAAATTGTACAACTAGCGCCATCTCTGGAGTAAATGAAATTACATATAGACAAAGAGAACAAATAATGAAAGAAAGACAGAAATAGCAAACAAGTAACTACTAGCGCCATCTCCTGAGTACCAAAATTAACTCTTCAAAAAGTTTTTCTTAATTCTTAACAGATGGCGCTAACAGTCAATTCTTATTCTATCTTTATCCTTCTCATATTATTTTCTGTCCTTCTATAATGAGTTTCATTTGCGGCACTCTAGAGATGGCGCTGATTTCAATATTTTTATTCTATCTCTGTCCTTTTCTTTATCATTCTTATTCTTTTCTTTATTTCTGTCATTATTTAATTGATTTTCTTTGACTTTAACACATGATTACATATACGAAATATTTAATTTATCAGAATTTATCGTTCTAGAAATATTTTTTCATGTGGAAGAAAATATTACAGCTGATAATTCAATTTTAATGATTTATTTTCATTTAAATTTTAATTATAATTTTTGTTTAATTTTTTAAATGAACAATTGGCATATTTTTATTTATTTAAAGCTTGGAAAGTTTAATGAATAATAGAAGTTCAGCAATTGTGATCTGTGCCGACAAAAAATACGTGATCTGTGCCGACAAAAAATAATTTTTAAAATATAATATACATTATAACTTTTTAAGTTTTTATTTTTAATTGTATTATTTTTAGCATTTTATAACAATAATAAATGTAATAATTGATATTGATATTAATATGATATTGATTGTTATAACTAGTTTATACTTCTTATAATATTTTTGATTTATAATTGTATTAAAATATCCAAAATATGAGAATAATTAAGACGGAAACAAAATTTTAATTTGTACTAAATTTATACTAATTTGTATTAATTTTGTACTAAAAATACAAAAATATATAAAAATAGAAAGAATTCTTATAAACTATTAAATTTTTTTGTTTTACAATAATGAACACAATAATTTTATAAAATTAATAAAAATTTGTAACTTTTTTTAAATTCATCTGGTGATTTGAAGCATTTTATTATATTATATTAATATTCAACTTGTTTGCACATTTCTTTTGCTATTATTTGTTCCTCCAAAAGTAAAAATACTTTGTATGCATAAAATTGTTTTGTTTCAAATGGTTAATTATGCTTTTCTGCCTTAGATAAATTTCCTTATAATTATTTTGCACAGGAAACATGGGATGATAATGTATCTGGAAAATAGTCACGAGGAAATCGTCACCAGAATATATTTCGTTTACAAGAATTATTTTTCAATGGCAGCTGCCAGTTTGATAATACTTAATAGTTATTACATTCTTCTCACTCATCAACACGCACGCATAAGTGCTATACAGAAAAAATTGTGCTGAACGCTCAGGATACATCGTTTATTTCATCCATTTAAAAATTGTAAATAAATATACACACAATCTTTTTTTTTTTTTTTTTTAACAATTAATCGAATTCGTTTTAATACTATGCGATTAAAAGCTTTTTAAGATTGAAATTCTCTTGTCTATTGTATAAAGAATAGCATGCAATTCTTCCAACATTTAATATATGTAATTTACACTTTACTTTACTATTGTTTTCTGAATAGAAACTTTTATGCGAGTTTCTAATTTCTCAAACTATTAAAAAACTGTTAAAAAATTTTCAAAATAGATGAGCAAACATTATTTCCTTTGCGCGTACAAATTGACCTGCAATCATACTATACGTCCATGTGTCACGATATTTTAACATAAATGGGCGATCAAATAACGAAGAAGAGAAACACTGGTGGAGAATTGAACTTGATTCACATGTGCTTGTAAAAATTTTTGATGAAACCATTTGATTTCATTTCTCTTTTGTGCAATTAAAATTATTATCTTATTTCACAAAAATTTTATTTTCTTCTTCTTTTTCATCAAGAACATATTTCATAATAAGGCACGACAGATTCTTCAAATTTTGCGTTTGAAAAATTGGCTCTCCCTGCTGTTGCGTTTTGGTTTTGATTTCTATTGAGCAGATTAATTCTTACACACTATCCATAGATCGTGAAAAATCATTTTTGTTATTTTCCACGATCTATGGATAGATCTTTGACTAACTTGCGCGCGGTAACTGCTGTTGCCTGTTGATATAGTTAGATTTCTATTATTCTAAGATTTTCACGAAACTAATGGAGAAAAAAATTCATTATCATGCATACAGCTCAAAGTAAAAATGTATCAAATTCACAGTTTTAATCGCGTCAGCCTAAATTTTTAAAATTCTACGACAATCTATTTTTCATTTTTTCTTTCTTTCTTTTTTTTTCTTTAATTTAATCACAAAGAAACAGATTTAAAAGATTTTAAAAATGCAGG
The DNA here is from genome assembly GCF_029169275.1 of Apis cerana. Taxonomy (NCBI): domain Eukaryota; kingdom Metazoa; phylum Arthropoda; class Insecta; order Hymenoptera; family Apidae; genus Apis; species Apis cerana. Next base: position 7,314,023 of record NC_083859.1, on the reverse strand, counting down.
CTGATGTAATTTTATCTATTATGTTCTAACTTTTTATGATATAGTTCCTCCAACAGTTTTTTAAAACTTGAAAACACTTGAAAAATAGTCTCTTCCAAACTCACTCAAGTCTCTTTCCAAAATAGAACACGACTCGCAGAGTTTTCTCCACGAGAAAAGATCCTTTCTTCAACAAAAAAAAACCAAATGATTCACTGATCTTTCAGACACCAATTTATATTTACAACCATAAAGAGAATCAATAGTCAAAAAAAAAAAAAAGGAAATCATACCTCCAATAATTATCCTAAGAACAGAAAGGAAAATTCAAGATATTGACTTCCTTCCAAGAAAAATTTTAAATTTGTTACTTCTGCGCCGTACAAAAGCTGTTTAACACTTATTTTACTCTTCATTGAAAGATATCATTAAGGATAACGCGAATCACTCAGGTACCTCGACGAGTAATGAAGATTATGGTACGATCTACTTCTTCTATGATCTCTGTGTAATTGATTGGTGGGCCTTTGAGCCGGATATGGGCCTACATAAGACACTGTCCTAACCGCTCGTCGCTCCTGCTCATTTGAAACTGGTTCTGGAAGTGTTCCAGAATAATCCGGAGGTGGTGCAGCCGGTGATGAAGCGGTTTGAAACTGAGACATCCCATAGAGGACGCCTATGGATTTTCTGCAGACATCGTGCCGCCTTTGATTTTCTTGTTCCAGCTGACCTTCCTTTCTTCTGCTTTGAGACGATCCACTTTCCGTGGAATTGCTGTCCTCGCTGGTCCCCAATCCAGGATCCCTATCGTCGAACGCAGCTAAACTGGTCGCAGGGCTGCCTTGAAAATTCTTGTCGGGCCCGGAAGAATGATGATAATAAGTTAGAGTTGGATGTGGAATCACGTAAGGATGTTGGAGTTCGCAATTCAGATCCTTCTCTGAAATCTTTCTCTGTTGAGTTTTATCCGTTTCTGTTTTGTCATCGTGATAAGATGAAGGGCCGAATAATGATAACAGGACAGGAAGTAGAAACATTCCGTGCATGGCTCCGATAAATATCACCAGAAACACCATCTTGAAGAATACCATAAAAATGTACGTTCCGGCAAGAACCAGGGCTATCAATCCAAGGATCGTGGAAGTGGCCCCTTGCACTATGGGAAGGCCAAGGCTGTATAAACTTTCTTTCACTCTGTCCTCCGGTGTCTTCTGCTTGGAGCTCATATAGGCGTAGCAAATGTGAGCAGTGAAATCGACGCTGAAACCTATACACATGATAAGATTAATCATGGATATGCTGTCTAGGCTTACATCCCACAGAGCCATGTAACCAGCGACTCCCAATTCGATTGAAATGATACAAAAAGCAACCCAGAGGCAACACATTACATTGGGAATAAAGATGAAGCTGATCAGCATCATGACAAGGGCACCAAACACCATACATTGAATACTAGTGGGTTTAACAAGTTCGAATTGGTCGAAGAACACAAAGTAGGGATGGAACACGCTGGCGTTCAAAGGAGATTGGGCGCAAATCTGACGGAGTTCTTTCACCATGTCTTTCTCCTGATTGGTCCCGCTTACATTCACCGCCTGAATGAGAAATCTGCTAGCTATAATGTGTTCTTCGCTCGGGTCGAACTTCACATCCAAGGAAAAGCTACTTTTAGGGGACAACCAAGTGTCTTTTAATTCTTTGATGAAACTTTTCTCGTCCTCGATATCTACGTCGGTCGCACTGTTGTTGGCGTAGCTGAGGAAATTTCTGAGCCAGCTCTCCGTGTAGATAGGAGCGCTGCTGATATACTTGCTGGCTTCCAAGGATCGAGTTAAATTCTCCATCTGTTCCTGAATCACTGGGTCGCTGTAATTATATTCTCCGCTTACCACCACCTGAAAACGTGATATTTTTTCTTTTAATACTCTAAAAATTAGTTTAAACGATTTTTCTATTAATCAATTTAAGATCTTTCTATGACTCGATAAGAATCAAGCAAATCCTCAAATATATTAAATTAGAAGTTATACATAATCATATACAGTAAAGAATGTGGTATTTTCAACATTCGAATATTTAAACGAACGTTCTGTAGCCTGAATCGTGATAGTGCCGTCTGACGCAATGCCAGTCACTTTTCTTCGACTGGACTCTAAGAGAAAGTCACTCACGTGACATAATTGCGAGTAAGAAATTATTATTGGAACGACGAATCTTCGAAAATTGATTACGATCCGAATGGAAAAATTCTTCGATTAAAAAATTTGTTACATCCCAAGTAAAATTTTATAAATTTTATATTAAAATATTTTTCAATATATATATATTTTTCTTAAGCATTATCGCATAATTTCTTTAAAAAAAAATCACACGAAATCCGATTAAAATCCTGATTGTACCTGTATTCTGTATGGGAATTCCCGAAAATAGTAATCTTGACGGTCATAGAAGACAATCGAATAAGAGTCATTCTTGGAGAGCTTGCGTCGATCCAAGCCCTCCCGAAGAGTCGTCAGCCCGTAAAGAGCGCCGGCTAGATAACAGCCGAATATCAGAATTACAATGATTTTGATGGGTCTGCAATTCAATGCGGCGGCCAAATAATCCCGGAACCAGCTCATGCATCCGTGTTCCGGGTTGTCGGTAGGATTATAAGGATCGTCTGGATCCACGCCCCCGGTGCATAATGCTCTATAGAACCAAGATCTGTTTGCTGAAAAATATAAAAGATATTTGTTAATTCATAAATCAATTGATGTTTATGTACGAGACAATCGCCGTTTTCGTAAAGAAGCCATTGTCTTTGACTTTGAAAGCATAACTTCTAAGCATTGTGGGAAAAAGAATGATGAAGCCATTGTGTGGTGAGAACAAAGGCATCGGCGAATGTCGGTACAATGTCACGCGCCAACCGACAATGTTAATTACATTAAGATTCCAAGTACGCATTCGTGATGAGGATAATCAATTTCCAAGATGCGTTGACCATATCTTCACCTTTACCGATTGTTAATTACAATTCTTTTCGATCAAATCGATTTTTGTTTATAAATTCGAACAACTTATCTACGTTTCGCGTGTATTAAATAAAAATTATTAAAACCATCTCTCTGAGATTACGAGATTAGATAAGGTTAGATTAGGTTAAATTGGACAACGCAGATCTCTTGGAACACTTGTACACCTTTTACTTCCTTTCTTTGAAAAGAAAAATTTTATCAAAAATTTTTATATAACAATATTATATAACAACAGCGTAAAATTGATTTCCATTCCAATTTTCTGCCCCGTCAATTTCCAGGATTTGTTCTCCAAATTTCCGGCCAAACGACTAAATGAATCATCTTCCAAAATACAGTTTTCCAATGAATCTTGATAAAAAAGAATTTTTCCAGTCCATGTCCTTTCATGATAATAAGCTAATCGGCATCGATTTTTCTAAAAATTTCAAGGGAATTCAACAAAAGAACTGATTTTAAAATGTCATTTTTTAATAATATTACAAGACAATTTCGGTTCATAGATAATAAAATGGAAATTGATGTATTTGCTAATATTTTTCGGTGACAGGAAGAAATTACGTAAAAATGTGACTAAGATGACATTGTTCGTAACTGTTTACAATGTCTCGAGAGAAAGTGACATGTTTACGTAATAGAACGGTGATCTAACAAATTAGCGAAGCTTGAACATAACGCTTTTCTCACGTAACCGGTGGTGTACCACAAGCGATATATCTTGAATTTTTATTAAATTAACTAGACACATGTGGCGAATGTGTGTACAAAGAAAGTAACCGAATTTAAATCTCACAATAATCAATTTTAACGGGAGCCATTTACCAATTATAACAATATTATCAAAGTGTTTCATTGATGTATAACCATTCATAATAAAAGACTTCCTGATGCGATCAAACTACAATTTACAAATCATTTCAGAGACTTAACAACGGTTAGCCAGGATCTTCCGGCTTTCACGATCGAAATGGTAAACCATTTGCAACAACTTTTCCCTTTTAATAATCATGCATCGATTTCTAGAAATAAAGCAATATTGTTAAAAAATTTTAACAAAGAATAGAAATCTGTTCTGTGATTTTTAAAAATTACATCATTTTAATTAAATTAAAAATAGTAAAGAATTATGATTCCAAAATTCGAAGATTTAGTTCTGTTTAGGTTCTGTAGTGTAGAAAGTTTTGTGTCATGTAGAGAATACATGAAAGTTTAAACTTAAGATACTGGCAAATGATACATTCAACGTATACTCTGTCCGTGAAAGTATTCCGGATAACGTCTTCTTTGGATATTTTTTGTTACCTATACATGTATGCAGTATATTTAAATGTAAAATGGTTACATTGGATGTAGTAACCTAAAGGAATTCTCCGATCGCCAAACTCTTACTTTTACCACGTGAGTTCTTGGACAATTACGTAACGAGAAAACATATATCTACTTCCTTCTTCTTATTCTTTTTCACCTTTTTTATATTCAAGAATTCTTATTTTTTTATATATATATACTTCTTCAAAGATTGTATTATATAAATTACTTAGATATGAATAATTTTGTCAAATTAATTTGAAATATAACAAAATTTAAATATATACAATTTGAAAATATATTATGTTAGATAATTTGAGAATATTTATCGCGAATATTTATTGCTTAATTTCGTTAAAGATATATTAGATCTAATACTACTAAAGGATATGAACTTAAGAAACTAACTAAGAGAAAAGAAATAGAGTAATAAAAAACTCACAAGACTTGGAGAGAGGTTGCACCTTGCAACATACTACACTATGAAGATTCTTTTGCTCGCAATAGCCACTGATGGCTACACAGCCTGTGAAGAAGGTCAGGTGAAACACGAAGGTGAAGACTACGGCGAATCCTGAGACAAAAAAGAAATATGTCACATAACCAGTTTCCAAGTTTAGCTTTCAATTCTCTTTAGTGGATGTATCTGTTACACACCTGAATAAATACAGAAAATTTGAACAGAGGGAAAGGGTGAGAGAATACCAATGAAGAACGATATCATGTCAGTCAAGGAAGTAATAGTAATCGAGACAGCAGCCTCGCTGAGAGTCGCAGCCATCCTTTCAGGTACCGGTTTCATTATACTGGTTCGTCTCCAAGCAGCTAGCATCACAAACGTATCGTCTATTCCAATACCTGCGAACAATTAAAGGATTGAATTAATCGTTTAGAGTATTAAATCGCTTCGTCATAAATTATTTGGGATAAAAAATAAATAAATCATGACACTGATGAATCATACGAAGAACGAATTGTCGGCGCAAACACCCCTTATGTCGGTATAAAAACGACCACGGTGTCATTATCGTGATAACAAGGCGGCAGTTAATACGTCGAATGAATCAGAATGACCGGCTTATTCGTGATTCAGCCTGTCTACATTTGGATGGCGATTTATAACCGCTAATAAACGCATTTATTCAATTTCAAGCAAGGACGACCGATTTTCAGAACCCTTTCCCGCGTTATTGTTCGAATTCAACTATGTTTTTTCACCTAAATTTTAAATCTAAATTTTAAATTCACAGTATTCGAATAATTTCTTGATTCGAGAAAAAGTAATGTACTCTTGCATAACTCTGATATTAAAAAACATAGAAAATATCGTACATTATCGAAATATAATTATATTTTTCCTTTACAAATATACAAACTTCATTTTTATTATTTTAATCGTTTATAAGTTGTACATTTTACAGTGTAGATTAATAAGCACATTATATCTATACACTATATACATCACTATATGTAATACTTGATATTCTAAAGAAAATTAAAAATTTCACATCCACCATTTTCATCTAATTCAGATGTGATTATCGATATTTTTATATAACGATAAATATCGATAAATATTGCTATGTTATTAATTCGATATTACTAGAACACCGATATTACTAGAACATCGATTACAAATAAAAATGACTAGAATTTCTATTTTTTTTTATTCAAAATTATTAATATTGTTAACATTAATATTATTTAATTGATTTTTTTTGAATTACATATTGGAAATATTATTAAAATATCAATAATACGAAGTGACTTAATTTAATTACAATATAATTTTTCATTAAAGTTTATTTATTTTTAATAACTTATTAAAAATAAATTTTTACAATATTTTAATAATAATTTTTAAAAAATGTAAATCCAATCATTTTTATCCATTAATAATATTTTGCATAAATATATCGAATATCATAGATATGTCGAAAACTATTAATATTAATATGTATCGATAAAATATCGAACATTTCAGTATATTTCATGGAACGAAAAAATTTGTTTTGAAAAAAAATTTATATATTATCCTTAAACGGATAGTAAACGATTAAAAAATAAACATACAATTCAGAAATCTATTTCTATTTAGATTTTTAAATCTAATCTCTTTTCATATTCGAAATATAAGTGAAAAAACATTATTTCCTAGCTAACCTTCATATGTATGACTGTTTTAAAAAACATAATAATCCAATTAAAATATGTGTATTAGAGAAACTAAATGATTCATAACGTAATAGCCATTGACGAAAGTCTTTTGCGAAATTATGTTTACTAGCTTTGTTCGACTCGAATGAATGATCACGAGTCAAGCAATAGGATCGACAAACACCGAGTGATTTACGTGAAAAGCGGAAATTTCGCTGCAACTTTTCCCTTTTGTTGTTGTATTTGCGTGTATCAATCATCGAGCAATGTGACTATTCATTATTGCACACGTTTGACTGGATTGTGAAATTTTTTTTTTCGTTTTGAACCTATTCTTTTTAATTTATATCTCTCTAATAAAAAAAAGATATGCGAATCATATTGATTTGTGGTTTTATTCACCTCATTTTCAGAATTCACATAATAATTCCTCTCATCAATCATTCACTCCATGCAGAAATGCGTCACAGGTTTTTCTTGTAATCTAAGAAATGTAAATTGGAATTAACATGATTCAGTTTTATTTTTTCTTTCGCATTTAATTGGGAATTCCACACCTTTAAAAATAAATGGCTGATGTTTTAAACACCATTATTTTCTTAATATTTTGTTAACCATAATGTTACAGAATCTATTTAACCTACATAGCATTCCTGCATGATAAAAATTATATTATATGGAAAAAGAAAGTGCAGGTGCACTAAACTTTAGTGAAAAGCAGTAAATCATTCTTTTGTCAGAATTCTACAGAAACGCATACTATTGAATTTATGTCCAAAGAATAATTAATTATCATATTACAATTCTTCTTCAGTTTCTCAGTAAAATTCTATTAATTCTATAAATTTAAGTCTTATTGAAGCTTACAAATCTCTTTAATAATATTTCACTCACCAATCATGAGAAAAGGTGCAGCTAAATTGAGACCAATAAAATCGACACCTAGGTATATACAAAGACCAAAAGCTGCCACCGTTGCCATTGCGGCGGAAACATTGCCAAGAAGTCCCAGCCATGGTTTGCTGCGCACCCAATCGGTCATCATGCAAGTGACCACGGAGAACAGAGCCATCAGTATGAATGTGCTCGAAAAATAAGGCACTATAGTTTTGGTATTCTCTTCCAGTTCTAGTTCCAAAGTCCTAGACGCAAACCTGGCAGTGGTAATATGTTTGAAGATATTCTCCTCTTCCACTTTTCTCAATGTCTCCAGGAATGCTTCTTCCCAGGCTGCTCCTCTATTTCAAAAATAAGACGGAAAATGTAAAATAAAAGGATGTAAGAATTTTAGAGATCGACTTACATCGCATCTTGACGAGCATTGTCAGCTGTGAGAAAATAGGCCAATTGCATAGAGGGTACAGACTCGATCATTAAATCTTTGTCGATCACGCTTCCTCCAAAATAGACCGGCAATATGTAAAAATCCCAGGTGACAGGATTCAGCGTGACAGGAAACGTCAGATTGAGCTCTTTCTTCTCCACATATCTGCAAAATGCTACCGAGTACTTAGACCCCTACTACTATTATATTTTTTATTCAATTTGCATAAAAGGACAATGGGTATTTTTATATTTATTTTTAGCCATGACACATAAACAAAAATAAGTGATATTTTATAATGGTCTTCCATGTACGATGAAACTACATATGATCTTATGAAACATGTGTTATGCACGGTATTTTTTTTTAATGCCTTTAGTCATCAATCATAATGAATTACAATAATTGTAATTATATAAATAAAATTATTAAAAATATTTATATATTAAAAATTTATTTAAAAATATATATATTTATATATTTTTAAAAATAAGATGATATAAGATATTAGAAAGTCATGTGTCATGTTTCATATAAACAATCGCGTAATGACGCTTACTTATGAGCATATTTGGTAGCTATTCAAACTCACATATGGATGATACCTGCAAGTAATTGGCAAAATCACATATGCATCATATATAAATAAAGAAAATTTCAATTTAATTTGTTTAATATAAAATAGATTTTTAATGATTAAATAGAATTTCAGTTACGTTAGTATTCGCTTATGATTAAAAATGCCTAGTCTTTTTTAACATAAGGCAATAAATATGCCATTATTGTTGTTTGTTTTTAAATTTTTTCTTAATTTATAATTATAATGATACTTACTCTATGATATGATGTAGATCTAGAATATCGTTGTTGAAACATGTATCTAACCATCTAGCACAAATTTGACTATAATTAAATTCTTCTCCTTCGTACATCGCTTTCGTATTTCTTATAGTCTTATCCAGTTCTCTAAGCTCGTTGAATACCACTGTTCTCAATAGATTTTCATTCCCATCCTTAGATGTGATAATCACATGCCCGAATCGACCTAATATCATGTCCAAAAATAATATTCAATTACAAACGAGTAGAGAAATTCTTGAAGGAAAAAATATTAACATGGAAAAAGAAAAGAAGAATGCACATAAGAAACTACATTAATTATGTTGTTGTAATCAAGATTAATTAGCAATGGTTCAATGAAACATGAAAGTTCTCAAACTAATAGCAACCCATGTTCAATCGCTCTACAGCACGAAATTACACATAATGCAAACAAGGAAACACTGTCAGAGTAATTGATGTAAGCGTGCACTTTCTCCTTGAACTTCGCCATCGCTATTATTGTTCTCCTTGTGGGATCATATAATAATATGTCATTAAATCATATGTAATGTAAATCATACGAATATATTTCAATTGGAACTTAAAAATTTTTAACGAATATTTTTAATATATTCGAGATCTCACTGAAAATTGATTACGAATATTAATTTTCGTTTTACAAAAAAGAAAAATACGTAAAAAATTGAATATTTAGAAAACTTTTTTTCAGTTATAAAATAAGAAATTTTATAATATATTGCATCATTGGTCTTGATAAGTTAAAGAATTATGGAGTAAAAAAGGTCAAAAATCTAAAACTGAAATTATGAAATTGTTTTTAGTTTCTCGATGGAAGAACTTCCCTTTTCTCAAATTCAACTTACCTGGCCTAGTGATACGACCTAGATTGAATCTATGACTGTAATTGACTTTAAAGTACTGTTCGACAATCGCTCTTTCCGTTTTGCTTGGTCCATTAATCGGAGAAAAGAGGTATTCCGGATCTATCTCGTAATGGATCCTCTGATATCCGGTAAAGCAGATGCAGGCCAGGAGAACTGGAACTATGACGAAATAACCGGGATGATGGCCAACTATTAGACCTAATTTGTGAAAGGCTCGATTCAAGAAATCGTCCACACACGTCAGATTGTTCCACATCTAAAAATATTATTGATACAATCACAATTTTGTTTCATATTTATATTTATCAGAATATAATGCTTATAATACTATTTGTAAAAAGATAATGAAGATGCTTTCAAATTTTTGTATTCTATTTTTATTTCTTATTGTTAGAAATATATATAATAAAAGATGAAATTCTATTTAATATTTATAATTATCAGAGCACAAAATGCTTATAATATTATTTATAAATAATAAAAATGTTTCAAAAATTTTTTATTTAATTAATATTGTTATTTTCTTTTTATTGTTCTTTTATTGTTAAAATAATTGATACAAGATGAAAAAAAAATGAACGTGATCCTTGTCTGTCTATGCTATTATAACTGAATTCGTTCCATATAGATATAATTGAAGATTCTATGACGACTAACAGTAATTCGAAAATTAGTTCCTGTTAAAAACATACGTGAAGATATTTACGATTTGTTGATTATTATAATTTCATAATATTATTTTAAAACGAGGAAAAAATAATAGAAAGTGAAACCTACTATTCGTTAAACAAATAATGAATTCAAATGTTAAAGATAGATTATATCACAATACGGCGCAAAAAATTACAGAAAAATAAAGCGAATAATGATATTATAATTAATTATAATATCATTTCGGAATCTTTCGGAATTTAAAACTATAATTACGATTATTTGAGATTAATACAGTCTTAATTTTAACTCTCCCATTGTGCAAAAATTTGTATAAATTAATAATTTATATTATTAAATGAAAAATTCATTTATATTTTCTAGAATATCAAAAACTTGATTTAAATAAAATTCAATATAAAAGAAATTTACATTAATTTAAAAAATGTATAATTTCTAGGAATTTAATTATTTTTACAAACTGATTACAATTTTTAATTTTTCAATTTTCTAATTTGTAATTGTTTTAATATAAGATATTTCCAATTATTTTTAAATATTATTTTTTTATAGCGATAACAATAAAAATTAAGAAATTAAACAATAAAATTGCTTATGTTTTCCACATGTTTATAGCGTAAAATATGTGAAATTCATCACACGGTCCGTTTGATGCGTGACGAAAGATTTTAGAATTCAAGATTCTATCAATCTTTTCTTTCCTGCTTGTATAAATATATAATGCGCGAAAAATTATACAGTAATTGTAATTTCCCACAAACAATTCCTTATCAGATACAGTAAGTTGAACAAGAATATAATTATAAAATTAATATAAAAGTCAACCACTTGCAATTTTAATATCGAAATTAGTATTAATACTCCTAGTATTGTAAAGGAAAACATCTGATTTAAATAATTTTTTCAAATGGAATATTTAATTTATAATAAATAATCTATCTTTTGAAATATTTTTATGCAATCTTGATTATATCAATGATTTTAAATAATAAAGTTAAGTGAAATGCTCGTGTATGTATATTCTACTCATATCTATACCTAATCTAGACTCAACTGAATGCACAATTTCTAAACAACGACAACAGACCAAACATTTTCCAAAGTGCATCAAGAGTTATATGACGGTATTGTAGTTATGTCACAATGGAAAAACATACTTAGTCTAATAACACAGACATCCGTCCCTCTTCTTAAGTAATCATCCGCGTCTTCACGCTGAAATTCGTGTTCAATTTTAACGATGAAAATCGCACACATCCGTCCTCTTCGGACCAATCATACTATCATGAAATCCACTTTCGCTATACACCAAGATCATTATCTTTCTTGTATCCTAATCAAGAAAAGAAAAGGACGGATTAAAAATTCCAAACGAGAAATGGGTTAAACGAATTCAAATAAAATGTCATTGAAAAACGGGGAGTAAAAGTGACGAAAACTTGACCCAGATAATGACAATACGCGTTTAGCATAGCGAAATCATCACTGTGCGTCGATCTTCGGATTCAAGACGAGATTGCAAGTCGTTGTAAATACTTATAAGGAATGATCCACAATTTCTAGAGAGCTCATTGATTTGCAATTCTCATTACTTCAAATTCCGTTGAAAAACGTATATAAAAGCAAAATACATGAGAACAGAAGCTCGAAGAAATGGAATAATCCCGATTACTTGATAAGGAAAACATTTTTCACAATATTTTTTGCAATATTCAGTTCAAATACGTAAATATATTATATTAACGTAAATACTTAGTTTGGATGAAATTTTTTCAATATTTATATAAAAAAAAACATACTATATATATACTATACATGTATTTGAATAAACCGGTAGCTTTAGATCAAAGTTTCCTATTTCATACCCTGGATCAATGTCCTACGTTCATTGTTTGTTCGGGAAGAAACTTGTTCTTTCTGGATCATCAACCCGCATACAGAATAAAGTAACTGTACACCGTACATTCTTCCTTAGCGTCTCATCATTCTCACATGTCTAGTGCCTCCCACTCTTCCTTGGTAGCTCGTGTGCATATATAATAGTTTGGATTCTTTCCCAGCATCTCATCTAAATAGCGTTTCATATTTCACATTTTTGAAGGAAGATCTACTTTGTATTTAATTCACACATCCTTCTGCTACCCATATATCTTCCCTCATATAATTCAATATCATTCTAAAAAATTATGAAAGGATTCCTCCTAAAAGAATATTAGAAATGTTATTTTACTCGAGAAAATTTCGAAAGAAAATTAAATAAGATCGAGGAAATACAAAATATTATCAATAAAATTCAATCTGAATGTCTCGTATAAATCGAAATTATCTCAAAACATTTTAAAAAAATATCTTCTAAAAGAATATTTAAAAAAAATTGTCACTTGATTCGACAAAATTTTTAAGAAAATTAGAATAAGATCAAAGAAAAATATAAGATACTATCGATAAAATTCGAAAGCGTGGACGCGGTTATCCGTAGAAACGGAAGGACATTGGCTCCGGACATGGCAGAATCGAGCGTGAACGACTTTCTAAAACCACTTGCACTCGATTCCAACTTGCTTCTCGAACGGTGGCTGGTGCCGATGACGTGGTTTCCAACATAGTAAATACAGATCTTTGAGATGGCCATCTTTCTCTTCTCATCACGGAGAAAGTAACCGATCCTACCAGTCATTGGGTAACAGAACTCGCTCCTTATTCGATCGCTCGATTGAATAACCAATCGCGTAACAATCGATCCAAGCTTTTGTTCGAGCTGTCCAACGGAATAATAACTTCGCGTACGTAACCAATCTAATTAGATTAATTAACAGCCGTTACACAAGTTTCACTAGTTTTACATTATTTGGAAAGTAATCTTTACAATGTTATGTAACATCTTTCTCTTTTGATACAATCAAAAAAATGCAGAATTTTAGAAAAATGATTTTTTTGAAATTATATTTGTGTTAATCGGTTTTATTTAATTGATTTAGATATATTAATTATTTAGATTAATGGACTTCATAATTCAGTTTTGTTTAGGTTAATATTAAGTTTATTTAGTATTACGAAATAAATGAAAGAGGATAATAAATAATATTCGAGTTTGGATTAAAAGTAAATTTATATCATACGAATAAAAAAAAAATAGAATGGCATGAAGAAATACTTTCTTAAAATTTTTCAACATTCTTAAATAATTTCGAAAAATTATTTCTCTTATGAAATTATGAAGTTAATCTAGATTTCATTAGAAGTTTGATCAATAACTCTATGGTGATCTTCTGATCTTATCCATTTTTCTTACATAATTAATATATATATATATATACATATATATATATTTTAGATCTCAGATTTTGAAAGGATTTAATAACATTTGCCAGACTGTTACATATGTGAAATAGTATGATACTCATGCACCGGATTGCCTAATTGATCAGAATGTAGATTGGTCAACCGATGTGGTAACATAATATATTGAATAATAATCATCAGATTAAATCACAATGTCGATAGCAATGAAATAGCAGTGATATCTACTAGCGGATACTCAACTTTCAATTCGATGAATTGACTAAATCGCTCTAATGACCAGACGGAAATTTAAATAGATAACCCCTAACGCCAGAAATAACTTTTGATAAGTAAGAAGGAAATGAGAAACTGTGTTTATATTACGTAGAAAATGCGTAACTAATGTTTAAACACATATTTGCGATACTTTCACTAATTTTTTGATATTTTTTAGCGAAACTATCGATAGTATAGGTTACGTAGAATCAATTTACGTAAGTTTTGTAAGAAAGTAATAAAAAAATAATAATATGTTTTTCTAGAATTAAGCGATTCCTTGATACCTTTGAACTTCATAACGACGAATGATGAAGGAATGAGATTTAGAATGTTTTGAATTATTTTTAATTTATAAAATAGAAAAATCGAATCATTATTAATCATTAAAGGTGATTCAAAGTCTAAAAGTCTTGTTGAAAAAAAATTCTTGATCAACTCGAAATTCTTAAGAATTATTTTACTTGCATTACCTACTTTCCATTTTTACCTATTTTCAAGAATTGACCAACATTATCGTATTCCGATTCAAGGACAAAAATAAAAGGTAATGCGAGACAAAATAACTCGCAAGAATTTTAATTAAAAATTTGTTTTAAAAGAATCAGTTGAAAATGATTTAAACTTGAATTTTTTTTCGTTTGATGTACAATATTTATTCTAAATCCCATCATTATAAACGATATCTTGAAAAATGACTTAAATAATGTGAACGATCTCTCGTAACGTTGTTTCATCTGAGACGCAGGTCACGCGAGTTTGCATTGAGAATATCAACTCGATTTCGCTCCATGGACCTTGTGCTCGAAATTTGTCATATCCCTTCGTAATCATGACTGCCCTTTCAAAGAGCTGTTATCATTGAACATATCTGAAGAATTATTAGTTGAAATTTGGAACCTAAAAGAATATCGGCGATTATTTTAATTATAGTAAAATATATACAGATAATTTTCTCGTTAATGGAACAAAAGGAAACATCGATTAGATAATTTTAAAGATTCTTAATCCCCAAATATTTATGGATAGCAATTCTTTATTTATAAAATAATCATTGATTGAAAATGAGTCTCAGTCTATAAATATTTGAGAACTATTATCTTATTCGTCGATAATTCCTGCATGTTACATGATACTGGCGACAAAACATTTGGTATTAACTTTTGAAATTATCTTATATGTGTTTTCTTTAGATCTACTAGCGAGAAAATTACGCTATATAAATGTGAATAAATTTAATAGAATAAAATAACTTAGTGTTAAGATAAATAATTAATTATTATATATAATTAATTAATTAAAATAATTTGAACAAAATAAATAAATAAAATTAAAATAATCATTCGCTAATTATTGATTAAATCTATAAATAATGTAATAAAATTAATAATAAAATAATAAAGTTAAACGTGTGTTTAAAAATTTAATTATATTAAAATTCAGAAGATAAACTCTACAATTAAAAAACTAAATACCATTGCTTTGAAAAAACCTTATAATAGATAGACATAATTCTATCTAATTCTGATTGAACTAATTCTGTTTGAACTTTCTTTAAATCCTAAGATAATGATTAACATAATTAATCATGATCTTAATTTTATTATTATTAATCGGAACTTTATTCTATAATTTTCAATCGATTAAAATTGAAATCAAACAAGTTCAAAATAAGTCTGTGAAATCATAACCGTATCGTATAACGGTAAACGTAAACCGATAAAGAGTTACCTAGACCTGATATACCTTCACTTGTGAATTGATAAATTATGAAACGACGTGAAGATTACATCTAGGGGACGATTATTTTGCTCGAGAATCAATGTCGGGTTAACATATCATCATTATATCATCACAAGACAAGAAAATTGCGATCACGTTATTGTAACGTGTCCAAATTATCCTTTCTCCTTCGAAAAGAAAACTTTTAATAAAAAACTTTTATATGAAATTATTATTATTTTGTATCAAATCTTTTAAAATTTTTATCTTTTAAATATAATATTTTTACATTTTATAAATAATCATGAAAAATTAATCTATTATTATTTCATATTCAGTATTCTTTAAATGGTTAATTCATATTTTAAAGTATTCTTTAAACTTTAGATCTTATTATTCTTTTAATTGAAGTAACAAGAATAAATTTAATTGCCAAAATAATATTTAACTCAATTTCACATCTCCAGAGAAAGTACATGCAAAATAATTTATAATGATATGTTAACAATCGATCTAAATATAATTAGATACCAGAAATTACAATGTTAGAATTGATTCTAAATTCAGGTTGGCACGTGGCCGAGAACGAAAGTAACATTTATAAATAAAAAAAAAAAAATGGAAAATCCTCGGGCTTGATATGCTTTCTCGTCGACACGGTGGTTGCTTGCTTCGAGGTACAAGAGCCGCTTCACTGCGGCGATGCCTCTCTGTTTTCTTTCTTCTCTAGATTCGACTTTGCAACTCATTTCCACATGAGGGGAATAAAAAATAAAGGAAAATTAATAAACAGCGCGTGTACTATTCGAGGAAAGAGGAGGAAAATTACGGAAAAAACCGTAGCTAATACTTAAAATGCTGACGTAGATTGCAAGAAAACAACTAGTGGAAAGCTATATAGGATTTTTGCCGCATTCTCTTGCGAAATTCATGTTTTGACGTCGTAGTTATTCTTTTTCTATCCCTTGGCCGATAATAAATTATTTTGCACAATGTCCTCGACATTTTCACAATCTGTTAAGTATTATTGTACTTGTGTATGTAATTTTTAAGATTCTCCTATAGATTCAAACACTTATAATATTAATTTCCATAAATATTAAGGTTACTGACAGTCCAATATTAAAAGTAAAGTGAAACTAAAAACTAGATTTACTTAATACTTTGATTTAATGATTTTTATAATATATATTTTTTAATAATATATAAATACTTATAATATTATATTGCAAGTTGATTTTAAATATATTTTGAAAAACATTAAATCATCGCATTAAATAATTTTGATGACAATTATAAAAATTGTTTCACTTAAATTTGTGACATGAAATACTTTTGATGTAATTAAGATTGAAAATATCTCTCACAAGTAAATTTCTCACGCTAACATTTAATTAACTCCGAAATATTCATAAATAATGGTGAATTCAGAAAACGAGTTTCCTGGAGGGTAAGTTTCACAAGCTAGTATTTACGTCACGTTATACCGGTTTTCCACGCGGACTCGTTTGTTAATTGACCGCGAAAGTATTAAAACCTGATTTTAGGTCAATTTCGTGTGTGTACAAATATGGATGGATGTTACGTGAAACGAAAGTAAGTGCGATGAATGTTACCCAATCGTCCCTAGTCGTAATTTCGTCGATCAACCAGTGACGAAACAATTCTTTCAAAACAATGAAGAAGAAAATTATGGCCAGGAAATAAGAAGAAAAGTGACCAATTCTTCATCCTAATATTTAGTTTAGAATTTATGTGAAAATTCTTCGAGATTTTTAGAATTTTTTGATTTTTATATTTTTCATTATCTTTTAAAAATTTTTAGAATTTTTCAAAGATCGTTAGAATTAAAAGATTTTTATAATCTTTCAGAGCATATATAAGTTTTTAAAAATTTCTGCAAATTTTTAAACATTTACATCGATATTTAAAGAATTTCAATATTTTAAATCTTCCCTGGATTTTGATAAAAAAATTATTTTCAAAATTTGAGATCAAAAATATTTGAAAATCTTCATAGCTCTGAATTTTAAAAAACTTTCAAGTACTTTCAAACAGCGTGTACACATAAATCTATCATTCACATAATTCAATACTGCATAAGCCAGGAATGCAAAATAATATTTCACGAACATGTTGTGTTTCACAGTAATTACTCGAAGAAATTTCCTCGCATTTGTTACTTTTTCTAAATCATATTAATAGCTGGAAATAAAGATAATATTTACGTGAAAGATTTAGAGCAATTAATATATCATTGATTTTGTTTATTCTATTTGAATTTCATTCTTGTTTGATTGAAGAAAATTTCATTGAATGTTACGAGAAACCGATAAGGAAACGACAGATTTTAGTTTTATGGAGCATTAGTTTTGCGTAACAGAACAATAATTGTTACTTTCGTTGTTCACTGTTGAAACTATGCAAAAATTACGTCTTCTAAGAATCTTAAATCAAATTGCTTTTGCAATTCTTGCAATTCTCTTTTTTCTTGATTTTTCTGTTCATATATAAACTCCTGTAAAAAAAATTCATGGAATAATAAATGAATCGAAATAAAAGAATTATGTTATGTTATAAATTAATTTATATTTATATTTATAAATTAGCTTTCTTTAAAAAATCAATACATCGTATTTTTAAAATGAAAAAATGATATTTTAAAAATTGAAAAATAGTTTTTTTAACATGAATAAATTTTTAAATTTTTAACATGAAATAAATAAAACTTAAACATATTTTATATGATCTAGAATGGAGGTTTACCTAAGTTAAATTTTTTAGAAAATCATAGATTCTGATAAAATATTTTATGTATTTTATATTTTAAGGGAAGAATTAATTCTTAATTCCATCATTTTCTTTTTTTCTTTTTTTTTATGGTGAATATATTTCTTATTCCTAGAAACAAAAATAATTATATTTATATAATTATAAGAATTTTTTATGGGGAATGTAATATATAGATTTTAGGAATCATGAAAGCAAACAAATTGATTTGAAATTTTTCTAAAAGAAGTATAAAAGGACAAAAGTACATATAATATATCCTATATTATAATAAATCCATTATTATATTTCCATTATTATTAATATATATATAAATGTATTTTATTCTTTTTTCTGTTAAAATTGTTTTCAAAAGATTATTCTTCTTAGTTTCATTTGTTGATTAAAATAATAATTCATTTTAATAGATGATTAATGTTCAAGAAGTCTGATCATCGGTTTATCGGACCTTGAAATTTTTATTCCACGAAATAATCCACCTGTGTGACCGCACGTTTGATGAAAGAAGGGCTATTAATCAAACAAAACTGTTAGCACACAGTTTCCTTGCTCGATTATCAATGATAGTCACGTTGCTCTATTCATCGTGACGTCAAAGCAGTATGAAACTATGATCTATAGCCGATCGCGAAAAAAGGTGTCACAAAGTGAACGATATTAGCAATATTTAGATCTCTATTATTCATAAAATTAGAAAGACAGAATACGTTCAGAATAAATAAAAATATTCATTTATTGAATCCATAAACATTATGCATTTTTTTGGTTTCCAAAAGAATTATAAAAAAACTAATTAGAATACTAATTTTATATGATCAATATATATAATTATATAATTCAAACTCAATATAAATCTAAATCAAAAACGAATTTAGATTTAAGAAAATTTAATTTATTATTAAACTTAAATTCTATCCTGATCCTCAAAATCAAATCTAGATCAAGTTTAGATTTAATTCAGGTTTAACTTTTAGTATAATTTATATTTATAGATTATTTCTAAATTTTTAGATCTATTAAATTTAGATTAATCAGATTTAAATACTAACTTTAATTCCAATATAATTTGATTAAATTTTAATACTTTAATAAATTAATTTTGATTCGACTTATATCATATGAATAAAAAGAAAAAATATTCAGATTAGATACATAGAACTAGTGATACGAAGGGAACAAGTCGACCTCGAAAGCATGCTACTTACATTTACGCTGCAAAATTATGCAGTTACGTGCCCTTTTTTTCGCATCATCCGTTATGCGTTGCAAAATCAACGGGTCAACCGTGAAAAAATCAGAACAAGGCCGTATGCGTGAATTCCAT
Source organism: Apis cerana (assembly GCF_029169275.1). Classification (NCBI taxonomy): domain Eukaryota; kingdom Metazoa; phylum Arthropoda; class Insecta; order Hymenoptera; family Apidae; genus Apis; species Apis cerana. The sequence continues at coordinate 7,294,436 of NC_083859.1, read as the reverse complement.
GTCTCTTTACTAGAGATTACATGCAATTATATTCTCTTATTATCAATAAATTATTCAATAGATAATCTTTTTTTTTATTGTTATCTGTATTATGATCTATACATATATTTTATTAGACTTCTATGATCATAATAATTTTATATTTATATTATATATGTTATATTTATTAATAAATCATAAAAAAAGAAATAATAAAATACTTCTAAAGTATATCAAACAATTGAATTGTCTGTCGTGAGAGAATAAGTTATAATTAAATCTAATTAAAGCAATTTCTTTGTGCAAGTATTTAGTTGGACTAGTGCGTTTGTGTAATTGTCTCATTCTTATACATTCATAATTTTTTAGTTTAGAGCAAACTTAATATAGCATACATTTAAATATATACTATTTATTTAACATCTTATACTACTATAAAAGTAGTGGTTTTATTTATAAAACTCATAATTTTCAAATATATATATATCAATAATATAATATTTCAAAAATATATATAAATATTTGCAATTATTTAATTCTAAAGAATTTTTTGTCAATTGAGTATCAAAAATATCATTCTGATATAATATATACATTTTACAAATCATGTGTCTTTTTCAATAAAAATCAAATATATCATTCATGAACAATGATTCAAGAAAGTTTCACTATAATTGCATTTATATCTCTCTATTTTTATAATATTCAAGTGCATGTTACATAATTTCAATATGAAATCTGCGTATATATATATATATATATATCGAATCATTAGATTCTTATTTTATAATCAAACCAATCGATCATATAAACAAATATATTAAAATTAATTAAATCCATCGATCTTTCCTAAAATCGCGCTTTCTCACAATTTACACTTCTAGAAGCATGCATTAATCGGATATTCGGATTGATCGTTAAAACTCGCGACATAACCCGATTATGCAAACTGGACGCGTGTGTACAACATTTGTAGAAATTGATTGGATGGATTTAGATTTGTTAGACAAGTTAGTAGTAATAAATCTCGTTTAACACTTGCTTTTTTGATTCAGAAGTCAATTTTTCTTTTACTCATTTCTTTTCTTAAATTTGAAAAATTTTTAGTATTTCTTCTTATATTATTAACCACATTCTATCGAGATTTTTAAAGTCCTTTTGTAAGTTCTCAATTAGAAAATAAAAGATAATATAGACGTGAAATCGATATATGTTAATGTAATTAAATAGTTGACTAATAGATAATTTTTTTCTTAAAATTTATTCAATATCTCCTAAAAAATATTAAATGTTAAATATTTAAATTAGAAATTAATTAAGTTATTAAAAATATTTAATTAGATATTTATTTATATTAAATTATTGTTTTTTTATTCTCTTTTATCTAATAAAAGATAAAAATTCCATGAGTCATTAATAAAATATTTTACTCTACATCACAGGCAATATTTAATTATTGATTATTAATCTATATCTTATTAAATGTTTGTTGAGACATAAATATCAAAATAACGTTATTTATAGTTTTCATAACTTATACAAATTATATTATTTTATATTAAATATAAAAAATATTAAATATATTAAAAATAATTAATAATTTCACCTGTCTTTTTATAAGTCACTTACTTATGTATGCAAAAAGTATTAAAATATCAATATGTTAGTATGAATAGTTTAGAATAGTAGTCCAATGCTAATTGAAGGAACTTCGTCGTGAAATCAGTTATCCTCGTGATCGATATGTATAGAGATAACAAAGCATGCTGCAGCCAGCCAGGATGACAAAAGTAAGTTTGTACGACCAAACAAATTCGTAATCATAATTCAAAAAATATTGTATTTTATTTCAATATTAATTGATAAGTTGTAATAGTTTAAAAACCAGAAACTTAAAACTTTTTATCAAATGAAGTCTCATTTGTCACTAATTGTAACCGTCTAACAACCTGAACTTCACTACAAGAGAATGTAAAGAAAATATCGATTATTCGAGTATAATCGATTTCATGCTTCGTGTGGTATTCATACCGTTATTAATTTACTTAGGTAATGTATAGTAAATAAAAAAATTAATTGATCCTTATAACTTAACTTCCTGTATATTAGCAGAATATTTTAAAGAGTTTTTAAAATTAATATAATTTCCATTTTTAATTATTTTAATAAGTTAATATTATAAACTTATAATAATATTTACTACCGTAATAGATACTTTATGCGAGTTGTCTAAAAAAATCAAGAACACAAAAAAATTTCCATAAATTAAAATAAAAATTAAATAATTATAATATATTATAACTCTTTAAACTTTGAAATGAATTATGAGATCTAAATGAAAATAAAAATATCGATGAATAAAGTATTAAACATGTTTTTCATTCTAAAATTTCTTCTCATAATAAGATTCTTAAAAAAATAAAATTTAATGTAAATTGAAAAATTGCAAATGAAATTATATATTGATGTAATATTCATCCTTGAGAGTTTGAATATGAATTATAAATATGAATTATATTTAATTCATACTCTTATACTTAAAAACTTATACCTTCCAGAATCATATTTTTGATCCTGCTCGTGCAAAATATCTTGCAGTTTGATATAATGTAGTTTTTAAAATCATCAGCATATGACTCATGTCTAATCAGGTGTGTTACATGATATAGATATTATACAAAAGCCAATACAAATGTGCTATCTTATTTAAATTAAAGAAATAAAAGATACAAATTTTTCTCTTTCCTTTCAAATTTTCTTTACTGACTTTATTTTTTTTGTTTCTAATATCATGAGCGACTGTATCAAGATGATTCTCTGCAATCGATAAATTAAACTCTCTGATATCTCTTCCGGTTCGAAAGCATGTTCCAATGAAGGGAAATGGTGAGTTCATTTTTCGTGACAATGGAGAAACCATTCATTTCCTTTCATCCTTTTTTCCCTTCTCTTGGCTTTCCAGGAATTTTATTCCTTTTTGCGAAGGTTTGTGAGTGGAATTAAGATATAATAAGAAAACATATTTTTCTATAGGTTTATTCTTTTATTTTATTTTATATTTTATTTTAGTTTATTTTTCTAGATAAAAAGATTAAAAAATAGCATATGTTATAGATTACAATTAAAAAATAAAAATTAATAAAATATAAATATTTAAAAATTAATGAGAAATATAAATATAAATATAAAAATAATGAAGACACAAAAATAAAGCAATTTAAATAGAAATATGAGACTAAATATCATATATTCATATAATATCATGAATAATTTTTTCAAATAATAAAAGTAATTCATTCAAATAAGATTAATTATTCCTAAATAAATGCTAACTTCAGAATTTTTTAGAAAATTCCAGAAGATTGTACAGCTATTATTTAAGTTCGACATGATTTCCAATTTCAATATCGGAACAATAACCATGGAGACTTTCTACCGATTTTGGTCATTTGCTAGTGATTTATGCGATCGAATAAAATTTATGCGCCATTAACCACGCACCTGTTTCCAGAGTCTTTTACAACCAATCGCGATAGTTGCGATTATGAGAGTACTTTATTGTGAAAGTGATTTGTATTGTGAAAACTCTTCTGTATTTCCGAATATTGTAATTATTTCTTAAGAAAATAGTATTACTCATATTTTTTAGGCTTCTATATTTTGATTATAAGTATTATAAAGTAGAAAAACATTTTTGAGAATTTAAACAAAATCAAAATTTAAATACAAAATTTAATTTCAGGATTCCAATTTAATTCAACTTAATTTTGACTTAATTCAACTTCATCTTGAATATTACAATTAGAATATAATTAGAATTTTGACATGAGACAGGAAAAAAACATAAAATTAATAAACTTATAATTCACTTTTTTTTTAAATTTATGAAAATTTTCTTTCTATTTCTAATTTTTATAAAGTATTAAAAATAAATTATAATATTATATTTATGCAACTTTTTTATAATCTATAGAATTTTTAAAATAATAATCGCGAATTTTGCAAATCAATTCATTAATAATGAGAACATATATAAAATATTTATAACATAATATTAACTAATCTAAAAAATTCTGGAAAATTTATTCAATCTATTTAGATTTAAAGAATATATTTAGGAAGTACTTATATTTCTTCCAAAAGTAATAAAAGAACGAATAATTTATCATTCAAAATCCTAGGCTAAATTACATTCTAGAAAAACGAGCGCAGAACCGTTTAACTCATTCAACCGATGTTAAAAATGAAATTGTCCATAATCCATTGCAAGCCATTAAACGTTCACGACGTAATAGACTTTTCTCCAGAGAAACAACATTGATCACACGCTTCCTATTTCATAATGCAAAATATAAAATAAAATTTTGAAATAAATAGAAAATAACAATACTATATATATATATAAAACTAAAATAAAATTATAAAAAAAATGGCTTAATCTATTATTTACAATAATTTTCTTACTTTCTCAATTAATATTAATAAAGAATATTTTCAAGAATACCAAAGCATGATTTTTTCATTATTTTTTCATTTTTCTCATTCTGTCGATTAATGTTGAGATTTATATGCCAATCGACACAGGTTTAAAAAATGATATAAAAATAGAACCCCCTCGACTTAGTGATTCGCAAGTTCCCCTCTGAACCGAGGTCAACAGTTTGTTACGGGGATCGTCCCTCAAGGGGATATAAACACCCGCGGTTGATTGACCCGTCGCCGCGACGCACATTCAACAGCTGCATACCTTCGCCGCGTAACAAGAACAATCGAGTGCATTAAATGTAATGGCAACTTGATGATAGTTCAGATACGATTCACTAACCATCTTCTATAGAAAAATGGTATATATAATTGATAACAAAATGAGAAATTCATAAATATTGAATTGAAATGAAGACTTATGAAAAATTATAAAAATTTTGAGATATAAAAAATTTTAGAAAAGTTTTGAAAAATATAAAATTTTGAGAACATTTGAATTATACGATGGATTTTTTTAAAAATCTCAAATTTTTGAAATTTTTAAAAAATAATTTTAAAAAGCTTTAAGAGAGAAAATCTTTAAAAAAATACAAAGAATTTTTAAATTGTTATAGAAAATGAATCTGAAAAATTTTTAGATTTCAAACAATTCTAAAAAGACAATTCTAATGTCTATTCTAAAAAATCTTAAAAAAATTTTGAATTATAGTAAAAAATTTTGAAATATTTTAAAAAATTCTAGGAAATATATTATTGAAAAAAATATAATATATTACATTCTTAAAAAAATATAAAAAATTATTAATAGTAATAATTAATATATAATTTTAGAATATTATAGAATATTTTGGAAAGTTTAATAAATTATTATAAAAATTATTTTAAAACTTTAAAAATATATTAAATAAATATAATAAATTTTTTAAGTAATCTTTAAGAAACTTAAGATCTCAAGAAATAGAGAGAATTCAATATTGCATAATAGAAAGGGTAACGTGGAATAAATTCAACGTAAAGTTCTCATAAGGCAATAAGGAAGTTTCCTGTTTATGCTTGATAACGGCAAACCTGTTAAATTATTAGTTACAGACTTAAAAACGATGTGGTTTGTTTTTGAATAGTAAAAGTCTACATTCTCTTAACGAGATTGAAATAGAAATCCAATATTTAATAAATAATTTATTATTAAAAAAAAAAATGTCAATATGAACAAATCGAAGATTTAGATAATAATGATAGTTTATTCTAGATATATTCATTTCATTTGTGATTTTTTAATTTATATTTAGTTTTTTATATAAATATAATTTAAAAATTCGAGTTTAAGATAATATTTATTTAAAAATAGTTTTTAATTTTAGTTAGTTTTAATTAATTTTTAGTTAGTTTTTAACTTTAACTTTAACTTTAATTTTACTTCACTTTGATTTCTAGTCAATCAAGATATATTCTCACAGTTAAAATCTCATTAATTTATCATCATATAGTATTTTTACTCTATAATTTTTTTCACAAGAGTATTAAAAAATTTCATAAATAAATTTCATATACAAAAATATCGGAGCATCCTCATTAACTTTTGCAAAATCATTTTCAAATTATTATTTTAAACAATTCAAATATACAGATGTATATTATCTAATACCAAAAAGAATTAAAAGAATATTTAGAAAAACATATTTATACACATATAGCGTAAAGTATAATTAAAATATTAAAAATAAAAATTAAAAATTTCTTAAATATTAAATAAAATAATTATATTCCATATGATTTTTTCAATATTTAAAAAAAAAATATCACAAACCTTATTTTACAATGATCAGAATCCCGTTACTGAAGAATCGTCGTTCCACGTGAATTGTTGATTACTTTCAAAGAACACTAAGTACGAAGAACACCGGAAGTATAGTTAACAGAATATTTCCTCTTGCAATAATGTTTCACCTGCACGTTTTCTGGCATCGGCGTGTCATCATCGACGATGCAAACAATCAGAAACGAAACACACCACACAAAAAAATCGAAACGCGACTACTCAACTTGCTTCGCCGCGGAACGCTAAATTCGAACTGATCACCGCGCGCTTCAAGTTCTCCTACTACAACTATGAGTGCGCGGCGATCGTCGACTTTCGTTCGGTCTTGAAACCATTCGCCCCACTTTGTAAGTTTCCACCATAATTTCTCACTTTCCTTGTCTGTGAATTTCTTCTTCCAATTAGATATGATTTTCTTTTGGATAATTATAGATGTTATCAATGAAGAAAATATAATTTTTTTCCCTTCTTCTCTTTATTTTTTTTCAATTTTTAATTAAAATTTCATTAATTTTATTATTTTTTCATGAGTAAAAAAATAAGGAAATATCAAAAATAAACATTTCGATTTTTTGTTTTATTTTATATTTCCATTTTTTAATTTTTTTATCATTTTAAAAAATGGCTTTTTTCTGTCAATCCTCTTTTGTCTTTTAACATGTATTTTGTTTAAAAATACTTGCAAATTTGAAGCTATTTAATTTAGTAGAAATAAGAAAGAAAATAACAGTGTAGAAAATGTTAAGAATGTATATTTATTCATGAGAATGATTGCACAAATGCGGTAGAAAAGGACCAATTCACGAATCTCATAGCGGACGAACGAATAAAACGCACAACATCCACACTAGACGGAAGTAATGAACGTTACTACGCTTATCTAGTTTGATACTTCCTTCCCAGCTTACAAGCATTTATACAAGAGCGTAGGCAGACTTTCTATGGATATCATTGTAATTACTATCATCATTTAGTTCAATTAATATCTCTAATTTGTAATTTTTCTTATTCTAAAATATAATTTTATATTATATTACGTTACATTATTTGTATTACATTATATTTCATTTTTAATAAATTATCGAATAATATTAATTATATTATACAATTGATAATCTTGGATATGTTTTATAAAATATTATTATTTTGTAAAATACTTATTATTATTGAAATGAAAAATGCTGCATCTTATTGAAAATAAAAAATATTTCCCAAAAAAAGAATAAGAATAATACATTACAAATTTATACATAAATAAAAATAATTATTTTTTATAAGTAACTGAATTCTTAACTTACATTAAATCATGATAATTTCCGTGAGATTTCTATTTTATTATTGAATAATCATTTCAATATACAGTTCCTGACATCATTGTTATAAATGATCTATAATCAATTCGATCGATAGGGAGCATCGTTAATATAATTTCTATGTAATCCTAATTAAAATTTCAAATTCTCATATAATCGTAATAACATAATGTTAACATCAATTTTATTATTCATTATATTATTTTCAAATATTTATAAAATATGATCTGCATCTGAAATTGTATCTGAAATATTAAAAGATTATTTTTTAATAAATTACATTACATTTTGAAAGAAAAAGATGATACATAATCACACATAATCATAAATTCTTGTATAATAGATATTTAGAATAAAAATTAATATTTCATTTTTATTCTAAACATTTTTTATTTACTCAAATATTTTAAACATTTTTAAAAAAGAAAATTGTCTGTATTACTATATCTTTTTAATGTTGATTTTAAAATATAGTGATAAAATAATTTTAAACATTATATATTAAATAAAATTTCATTTTAAATATCCATATTTTGATCACGAAATTCCAAATCTATGTTAACTCTGTTTATTTATTTAAGCGTATTTTATTAATTTCATTTTATTTTCGTTTATATTTTAAAATAAATATTCGTTTATATTTAAAATAAATATTCGCTGATTGGAATTTAGATACTGCTCAAAACATATTATTATTTAACGCAATAATTCGTATTTTATTAAAATGAATTTTGTTGAAATACATGTTCTCAAAAATTGTAGAGCATTGAGAAATTAATTAAAAATCAACAGTAATGTCTACGAGAATGAATCAGCACATTTTCATATGATTTCTTTTATTTTTTTCAATATCAAAAATTTATGATTTTATAATTTATTGCTTTTTGAGTCAAATCATTTTGCGAAATCTTCATAATATAAAACATACTCATTTATAAAATAAAATAAAATAAAATAATTTTTTATTGTCATAAGTTGTTGTCATATGAAATTTATATATGAAATTTAATTTCATGATGATATAACTCTGTTGATTATCCATCACAATAATCATAATCATTATCCTTGATCTTGTAACCTTGACAAGATCATTGCCACTGTAGCGATGACACGAGAAACAATCAGTGATTATTTGCGTCTCTATTATGGAATGCCCTGCATTTAATTGTACTTAATAGCTATTTATATGAATGTGCCAGATCAAATGGATTTGATATGTTTTACAAAATGATCGGTCAAGGATTATTATATTATAATTTTTTATGATTTTAATATCTTTTAATATCACATTATCTTAATATCATTTTATTATTAGTATTATTATATTTGATTTTATAGTATTTTTTTTATATTTAATTTTGATTTTATTATCCCATTCAATTATTCTGCATAAATCCTTGAAAATCTAATTCAAAGATTCCTATATTCATGATTAAGAAATTTTTTAATCAAAATTTTCATGTCCTTGTATCAATTTAAATTTCAATTCAACAAAAAAAATCTTGATTTTTATTATTTCGCAATACGTGCTATTTTTTTCAATCACTCTTATTTCAAAAAATAATAATAAATTTAACATTAAAAAATAAAAATTTGTACAATATCATTACTTCTTTACAATAAATTTCTACAAAAGAGAAGTTTCATATTTGATATCAATTTTTCAAACATTATTCTAAACTTCGATAAAGCTACGTAAAAAGTAGTCTATATTTTATTTGATTAACATATTCCTTTCGATTATTAATTATATCTTTTAATGATCTAGAAACATAATAACATATAACATAACAACATATAAAATTTCATTTTTCTATTTTAGAAAAATCTTCAGTATCAAACAGCGATGAGGAAACGGACGTTGACATAGCTTTAGATAGTTGACATAGAAAGAACATACGTGTTTAATATATTCTATTTAAGACTGATGTAGTTAACAGTCTAGAACTCTTATATCATACCATTCAGCTCGAGTTATCTGTGTAGTTCGCCTCGTAAAATCACAGATCTATATTATCTGCCTAATTGTTAATTCATATATCTAGAGATTCCTTTTCTCCATAGATGGATGTTTAATAACTAAAAATAATAAAAAACGAATCAATATTAATCTAAAATATACATTGTACAATTATCTTCTAGGCATTTCAATTATTTGATGGATTCGTTTATTATCTATTTCCTTAGTTAATAAATATCGAAGTATAAGTTTTTTCAAATTACTAAAATTAACTTGAAAACATCAGTAGAATAGTTTCTAAAAATGTGATGAAATTCAGATATACATCTGAAATTGGAAATAGATATGGTAGCGCCTGCGCTCTTAACTCACCTATTATTTTCATTTTTTTATGAGGTAAACCTCATAAAAAAGATTTGATAAACATTTACGTAATAAATACTATCGAAATTAATCCTAAATTTGTATATATATCTATATAAAAAGACAATGTTACGATAATTAAAAATTTTTTTAAATTAAATTTCTTATACAAATATTGTAACCGAAAATATTGAACAATTAAAAAAGTTTCATTTATTTTTAATGATTTTCTACCGTGGGATAATCTTATTTTATTCTATAATCACTTATAAATCATTGGATGTCGCGCACTTTCATTGAAATTTTTTCGCAGCTTTCTCAACCGCGGATCGAAATAGATTTAAAACCAAAAGACGAAACCAATCAGGTTGCATATCTTGCACGCATGCGTACTTTGATAACCTACTCTTGTAACAAGGAACGCGTATCTGTCGTAGACACAGAAAAATATTTTAGTAAGTCGTAGCTTCGGTTAATCGTGAATGATTTTTTCAAATTTTGTTTTATGAAGTAAAATAATAAAGATGTGAAAAGTGATAATTTCTATAATTTGTAAAATGTCATTGAAATGCATCTCCGATAATCCACATTTCTCATATACTAATTGAACTTCAATTCATCAATTCAATCAATTCAATTAATATTATTGTAAAAATGGATAATTGTAAATATAAAAGTTTAACAATAACAATTGAAGAAGGATAAATGATCTCTAAAGAAAAGAGAAGATTTATGTGGAATCACTTTCGCGATAAAAAAATTTTTAAGAAAAAGATTGTTCATTGATCCTGTCAATTTTTTTCCACAATTATTTACCAAATACAGACAACGAATCTGAAAGTATAAAATTAAAATATGAATAAATAGCTTTATGAGAGAAAAAAAAAAGTTCTTGTATTCGATACTAACCTGTCTCAACAGAATGCGAATATTGAAATACTCGATATGCTTTCCATAGAAATTCTTAAGGTATATATATATATATATATAAACATTAATTCGTAAAATATTAAAAAAGATTCATTCACAAAATTAAAAAAAAATCCAACAGAATTTGTCAATATTATATATATTTACATTCTTTTAACCAAACGTGATGAGAAACAATAATTAGCTCAGCTGTTCAACATCTTTAACAGCAATAAATCAAAAAAATAAACGAATAATTAATAATAAAATAAAATTAAAGATTAAAAGTATAAAGAAATGTCAAAAAATAGGCAATTTGCGTTCACCAATGTGTTCTGGTTGGAACCATGGAAAGTCATAAAAAATTTGCTTTATAATATCATTTATAGCATTTTAATTCCTCTAGATTTTTCAAAAATTATTGAGATAAAATGCAGGATCGCTGAACAAAAAGGATGCAGTTTGGAAAAGTGTCGTTGAACCGGATTTATTCTGGTTATTTGATTCGGTGTTATTATCAACGTCCTCGTTGTCGAGGTTCAAGAAAGACCTGGCTGGATTCAAGGTCAGCCACAGGATGTTGGCGGAAATGGTCCGTCTTTCGTATCAGCATCGAGCATTTTATTGCTATGTGATTCTAAGTGTGTGGATTTTTCTTCTTGTTGCTGGTAATAGTTTGAAGAAAATCTCGGCAGTTATTTTTTTTATTTTTTATGTTTATTTTAATTTTTTTATGCATTATTTATAATTTTATTAATTATATATTTAATTTTTATTAAAACTGATTACTTATTATATTTTTTTATTTTTTATATTATTTTATGGAATAACATGATAGTTTAATTATGATTTTTTTTAGAAAATTCTTTTAATATCTTAATGCGCTATTTTATCTTAACATAAGCGCTTAAAAATAAATACGCGAGACAATGCAATTAACTAGTACATACACGATTTCATGTTATCGGCTTCGTAAACTTGGTGTTAAGCATATATATAAACACTTTTAAAATTCCTTTTGTCATCTAATGTTTTTTTTTCTATTTTTTTCTTAGCAAAAAATTGAATGTGAATTTATTTCTTATATGAATTTATCCATTATAAATATATATATAAAATTTTAAAATATAATTAGTAAAATTACATTATTAAATTTTATAGGTATGTACAAATATATTGGTATAGATGAAAAAAGTTCTATGCAAGCTAGAATTATAGAAAATGATATTTCTATAAGAGAATTCCCAAGAAATTTAAAAATTGATGTGAAAACTAAAAAAATATTTCGATTTTGTAATCCTCCTAGTGAAATTACAACAGAAACAGAAGGTAAATAAAATGTTTGTAATATTAGTAAATTATAAATAATTATAATATTATTAAATTATTTTAAATTAATAAAAAATTTAAATAATTAATAATTAATTTTCATTTTTAGGAAAATTAGATGGAAATTTAACATTAGGAGGAATTTTAGTGTTTATTCGACATGGAGACAGAGGCCCTTTAGCACATATTCGAAATATAAGCTTAGTGAATTGCGGTGGAGATTTTAGTTCCATACCTGAATTAGAAAATTTATATCATAATTATGTAAATTTTTTGCAAAATGTTTCCAGCTATTCCAGAACTGCTTGGGCACAATTTTTAGGACCATTTCATGGTTTTCCAATGTTGCCTAGCAATTCTAAAGATTGCAAAATTGGCCAACTGACAACCCTTGGCATTGGACAATTATTAAAAACTGGAATTATACTTAAAAATGCTTATTATCATAAACTGAATCTGGGAAATAATTCTATATCCAATAAGGATATTATTGTATATAGCACTAGGTACCGAAGGACAGTTCAAAGTGCAGTTGCATTGTTATATGCTCTATTAGAAACAGATGGTTTCCAGAACTTAGCTAAAATTACTATGCAAGAAAGTCAAAGCTATGCTTTTTGTAATACAGACTGTGCATGTCCTGCTGCTGAAAAATTTTACAAGCAATATCTAAAGGTAATTACATTTTAATCTTTTTCATGAATTTGATATTGAATTTCTTGAAATATTGATATTGAATTTCTTCTTACAGGAAATGTCAGACCACTTGAAATCTCATCCAGCAGTGGCTGATCTTATACGACAAGCTTCCAATGCAGTCTTCGAAATTCCTGATCAAGCCCAGATGACAGATCCTAATACCTTAAAGGATGCATTGTTAACTTATATCTGCCATGGTGCTTCTCTGCCCTGCATAGACTTTAACACTCAAAGAATTTGCGTGAAAACTGAACATGTAACAAGCTTGTTCACTTATACGGAATGGGAATCTAAGCAAGTGGCAAAAAATAATAGTCGCAAAAAATATGGATTGCTAAGGGCTTATGGGTTACTTCGAAATATTGTCTCTTATATGTTACGAATTATTTCTGAAGCTAAACCGAAAATAGTTTTATATTCTGGTCATGATAAAACATTAGAATATCTCGCAACTGCTCTCGGTATATTTTCTGATAAATTGACAATGCCGCATTATGCTTCTCGTTTCGTAATCGAAGTTTATCGAATAAATCCAAAAAATGAAAATCACGTAGCTAGCGATTTCTATTTTCGAGTAGTGATTAATGGTAAAGATTTTACTCAGAAAATTCCATTCTGCAGGAATGCAAATTTTTATAGTATCAGTTATATCGAACGCAATGAAATGGAAAAACGCAAAGATTCAAAATTGTGCCCAATCGAGACAATCATCAGACAACTTCACGATGATTATTTCGGACCATTTAATGCAACTAATTTCAAAGATGCATGTACTAATCATAAATATGGATAGTTTAAACGCAGAAAATTTATTAAAATGATATAAATTATCAATTATATAATAATTTATTTAATTTTTTTGTGAAATTGGTGAAATGAAAAATAACCAAAATCAAAATTGAATATTCTATAAGCTCTCGCAAACTAGAAGTGAAATATAATCGGTGCAAATTCAAATCTTCATGAACTCAAATAAAATAATACTTAATATTCTAATATTTTATAAAGAAAGTATTAAAAATATATTATAAAGAATCTCAGCGAATTTCTTTTATTATTAAAGCTTTATTATGGAAATCTCAAAGTATAAAATATAAAAAATGATAGTAAAATTTGCACTGTTTAGATACTGTTTTCGAACAAATAAGAAAAAGGAAGCCTTATATTCTTAGATTATATCTTACAAAATCGAATATAGCTTTAAATATACATACAAAGCTAAATGATCGCCATATATATTTTATCACATGTCTTAATGTACATATGTAAATAACTTTTATCAAACGGAAATTATGTTTGTTTTTAAAATTGTTGAAAAAATTAAAATCCTATGTAGTTCTCCATCTTTGCTACAATTAAATAATATTATTTTCCTTGTTAAAATTAATTCTTGTTATACTTAAAATGGACCAAAATCCTTATATAAGAATAATTATCACACTCAAGTGCTGTTAAATTTATGTATCTATTTAGAAAAAAATTGCACGATTCAAATTTATTGCAAAGTTGTACAAATCAGTATTTATCCAAAAAATATACAAAACAATGTTAAATTAAATTATAGATACATTTTTTGTTAAAATACATATTTATCATAAATTATATTATTGAAGGATTTATTAATTCCTATTACTGAATAACAATCTGCAAAAAAAGACATTTTATATTTTATTCACAATACAAAAACATACAGATTTTTAATAAATAAATATTAGAATACTTATTACAATGTACAAGGCACAAATTTGTATTCTTATAATAACAATGTATATATAAGAACAATATTTCTTTATCCATTATCTATTATCAGTAACTTTGGTAAAACACAATATATAAACGCTAATATAACATAATTTTGTTCAATTTGTTAAAAATATTAATAGTATTGAAATTATAGCACACAATATATCATTATCTAATAATGTAGATTAACGCGTGTTCGACAAATGATAATTTCTATACTACAGTTCTATATACATTTTGTAGAAAAAATACAGTTAAACTTTCAACAACATGTTTTCCAATAAAAATGCCCAGTTTTGAACGTTTTTGGTTGATAATACAACCGAAAACAGCAATCCCATGCGGTTTATACAATAATAACCGCATTCACAAAACAATGATGTGATATTTAAATCACAGTCTATAATAATTAGAAAAATTAGATACAAAACATAATACTATTCTGGAATAATTTGAAGATTTCCAGTTTCTGCCATGGCTAAACCCAATTTCTGTTGAATATTTTTCAAACGTTGATAATACTGTTCAAGTGTAAACCCATCGAAACCACCATCCCCGCTGAAAATTAATAAATAATTACAATTTAAAATAATTAAAATTAAATTCGAAATAATTCATTAATTTACCTACTTTGAAGTGTTTTTATCTCGAACAGGAGGCGAATGATTCATAGCGGTTTTCTGAATTGGTAAAAAAGATTGATCTATGTTCCATAATAATGTTTTTACACCTATTCGTTTGCCAGTATTCCATCTCACAATTAACCATTTCATTCTACAAATACTAATCACAACAAGTATTGCACTCCTAAAACGTACTTTTGGCGATTTCTTATTGCGGCCTATTACTGCATAGGATCGTTGCACTTTAGTCAATTGAGCAAGTACAGATAAAGTATTTTCTTCAGACAATTGATAGCCACCAACAATAGATAACAAATAGCGTTTCTGATAAGCTAGAGCCTTTCGTCTGCTATCTGCTCGCAAAAATTTTCCATAAAAATGTTGCAACTGTAAAAAAAAATATCATTAAATGTGTGTATATATATATATATATATATATATATATGAAAAGTAGAAATTACTTTTTCTGTATGTTCTCGAGTGTTCAAATCTTGAGGTACTTTACTTCGTTTCACTTGACCTTCAAGTAATTTAATTCGTTGATTCAATTGCTCTTTTTCTTCCCTTGCTTTCATTAATTTCTCCTGAAGAATACTTTTCTCTGTCAAATATTTTTCGTTGATATTCGTAAGATCCTATAAATGTAATATTATAGTTATAGAATGTAATGATTCATAAAATGATTAAGAATTTATTATTAAACTCATTACTTCAATCTTCTGTAAGAATTTAGCAGGAACATTTTCGTTTGAGAACCTATTTTTCAATTCTTTCGTTATTTCTAATTCTCTTATCGTGTATGTTTTTATATCTTGCTGTAACTCAGTGATCATATCTTTAAAATTTTTTTCCTCATCTTTGGCAGTAGTTAGTTTTTTAATTAGATCACTTTCTCTTTCTTTAAGAGTTTCCACAGTTTCAGTTAATTTTACTTCACGTTCAAGGGATTCTGTCAATTCTCTTTTTAATTGCTTCATATCGGCTTCTAGATCCATCTAGAAAGACAATTAATTATTTATTAAAAATGATAGAAATCAATCGTTATAAAAATATATCTTTTAATTTATAAAAAAATTATAAAAAAAATCTTTATACTAACTATTACTTCTCTAGCATTATTAATTTCTCTTCTCGAAGCTTTAAGATCATTATGTTCAGAAGTACTTCTTTCCTGTCTTCTAGTTTCTGCATCAGACATGGTCTTGATTCTTTTCTGTAACCATTCACATTCTTCTTCTTTCGCTTTTAGTTCTTCTTTGGTACGCCTGAGATCAGTTTGCAAATGATCTTTGGTTCCCTCTATTAAAATCAAATTACTTATTAAATTCTCTCTTTTTTCTTCCTCTACTTCAAGTTGTTTCTCAATGCGATTCTTCTCCATCTGTAATTTTTTCAAAATATCTTTGAGCTCTACATTATTTTTTTCTTCTTTTTCAAAATTTTCCATTAGTAATAAATATTTCTTTCTTTCATTTTCCAAAAGATCTGTTAATTTCGGTAAATCATCGGCTTTTTGGGATTGTACATGTTCTTTCATCAAACTCAATTGCATCTCTAAATTTTTGTATTCCTGTTGTAGCAAGTTCAATTCATTTTTAAGCTTTGCCTCATTATCTAAAGAATTTTTTTGTTTATTTTGAAGGAAATCTATTAATTCTGAATTCCGGATATGTTCAATTTGCATTGTTCTATGTTCTTTTTCAATTTCAATCTTTAACATTCTCATCAATTTTTTCTCAGAAGATAATTCATCATCTAATTTCACAACTTTCTTTGATTCTTCTGTCAAATCTGATTTAAGCTGGAAGATACGATTTTCATATTCTGCTATCTGACATTTAAGCATTTCTCTTTCAATTTCCAAATCGTCTTTTAATTTTTTCAATTCTTCATTGATTTTGTTAGCTTGAATTAGTTTTAATTTTAATTCCATATCCTGATAAGGAGCAGAATTATGTTGTTTTTCACATTCAGTTTTATGTGTCTTTGTATCACTTTCTATGGCATTCATGATCTGCTTGTCTAAATGAACTGATAAATTTAATTCTCTTTGTACCATGTCTTCAATATCAGTATCATCCTGTGATCGTTCTGCAAGTACATGATTATTAAAATAAATAATATTTTATTTTATATATCTTATATAAAAAAAATACTTACGCGCAATTAATTTTAAATCAGACAACTCTTTGCTCATTTTGTCCATCATATCTCTTAACTCAGCAGTTAACTTCTTTTCATCCTTCAACTTTTTTCTCAATTCTACTACATTTCCAGATTCTTTCATTTTATTTTGTATAATTTCTAAAGCTTTGTGTAAATTCTTTCCATCATCATTCATTTGTCTTATCATTTTATCTTTTTCTTTTAAATATTCCTGCAAATGATGAATTTCTTGATCCTTTTCATTAGAAGGTGATGATGTTTCCGACACGTTAGTGCGTCTAGCCATTTCTTCTAATCTTCTAATGATCTGATCTCTATTGTTTAGACCTTCAGTCAATCTCTGAATTTCGTTTTGACATTCTAATAATTCTTGTTTAATCGATTGATATTTGGTTTTAAATTCGTATAATTGTTTGTTTTCATTTTCGATCTCAATATTGCGAGTTTGAATTGTTTCAATGGTAATATCTTTATCGAGAATCATATCTCTAAAATTTTGCATTTCTTTTATCTTCTCATGAAGCAAAGTAGTATATTTCCGTGCTTGTTCTAACTCTTGTTCCTTCTCTTCTATATTTTTCTTCAATTTAATATTTTCTGAATTCAGCTCCATTATAATTCTTTCATTCATTTGCATTTTATTCTTATGATCTTGTATTTCTTCATCTTTTAATTTCAAAACATTTTCTATTTCTTGAAGATCTTTCTTTATTTTATTCTCTGATACTCGTGATAATTCATATTGATTTTGATAGAAATATTTGTCTCTAGAAAGTGTTTCTATTACATCTTTGAATTCTGTTTGTAATTCATCATAATGTTTCTGTAAAGTAATTAAATCATTTTCTTTTTTATTTAAAATTGCTGATTTTGTATTTAATTCCTCTTTCATTATCTGCAATTGATTTTCTAACTTCTCCATTTCATTTAAAGTTTCATTAATGGATGTTTGAGTATATTTTATTGATGTTTGAACACAAGATTTATTACTATTACTATCATTTTTCTCATCGATATGTTTTTCTGGAGATTTCTGCACTTGAATGTATTGTTGTCTTGACTGGATAACATAATCAGTTTTGTCATTGGAAAGATTATTTTCTGATGAGGAAGTCTTTAATTCTAAGCCACTGTGTAACAAATCTAACATTCCAGATTGTTGACTAGAAGTTGCAGATAAGCTCTGAGAACCAAGATCCAAAGGAGGAACTTGAGGATGAACCATTTTAGCATTGTCCATCAAAGGCACAATTGAATCATCTATATTTTTGAGAGTAAATGGAACTTTAAAAGTAGATACATTAGGTAAGTTTTGAGTTGTATTAATTCCTCTAATAGCTTCTGTAGTCTCTTCACATTCCGAGTGAATTGATAATATATCACTTAATGTACGTGCACTGTTCTTTGCCTCTGTTTGACGTGCTAATTCTCTTAATTGCGTTTCATCTAGATTTAGCGAAGAATACATTTCAAGTTGCTTTTCTTTTTTGGATAATTGTTCTTTCAAATGATCTATTTCCTCGTTTTTATCTGCTAACATACTATCTATTAGTTTTGGTAATTCCAATTGAGCATGTTCTTGAACGCCAACTTTCGCCTAATAATAATTTTATTTAGTTAAATACAATATTTATAGATATTTAATTTAAATTATGTACCTGGAGAATTTTTTTTTCTTCTTCTACTACTTCCAGATGTTCTTTCAACTTTTGAATTGTAACACTTTCTACTTGTACCACATTTGCAATCTCTGCTTGTTTTTCTTGTAATAATTGGTTAACTCTATCTAATTGATTCTTCATATCCTTTAACTAAAAAATAAAAAATATTTTATAGAAAGTGATGATAAAAAGAAATATACTATTTAATATTTACTTCTAAATCTTTATCAGCAATGGTTCGTTCCAAAGATTGAAATTTTGTATTAGCTTCATGAAGTTGTAATTCTAAACGAGATGTTGCTTGTCTTTGAGCAAATGGAGCACTTTGCTTATGCTGTTCCAATCTACCACGCATTGATTGTATTTGGAATAATTGTTCAGAAGCTGTTTGTTGAAGAATTTCTTGTTCTGCTTGTAATTCCTATAAAAAAAAAAAAAGAATTTTTATTAAAATTATAAGAATCAAATTTTTTTTATTTAATTTTTTTTTCTTTACTTCATTTTGATTTCTAAGTGCCGTCACTTGCAATTCTAAGTCTTTGATTCTTTTGAAAGCTACTTCTTCGGCTCTAGCGTGTTTTAACATTTTCTCTTTAAGTTTTAAAAGTTGATCAAGAGGTAACATAGGTGGAGCAGTGGGATCATCTGGTGTGGGACACCGTGTGGCATCTATTTGATCTCTGATAGATACATCTTCACTTGGTTGGCTTAAACTTAAATTAGAACTGCACATGTGCGCAGATTCTAATTCTTTAATTCTTTTATCTAATTGATTTTGCATATCACGAAGTTCCGTTTTCATTTGTTTCAATGCAGCAGAATTTACATTGAATTGTTCAGAACTTAATTTATGTTTTCTTAATTCCTCCTATAAAAATGTATTTTAGAAACAAATATTCTATACAATTTTCGATAATAAATTTAAACTTACCTGTAAGTGAATAATGTGTTCATTCAGTTGTTTGCTTTCACTACCCATTTTAACAGCATCCAATTCTTGAACTAATTCATGCTGATTTTTAGTCTGTGCAGCAATCACAGTCTCTAATTGATTGATTTGTAATTGCAGAGATTCTTCTTTCTCAGTTTTAATTTGTAACTGTTGTTCTAAGTCTGTGATAATCTCTCTAAGTACCCAAATTTTGTCAATAGCTGCTTTGAGTTCACTCTCAGTTTCATTTTTTTTTGCTTCTGTATCAGACATAAGAGAGGACATCTCTCTCATTTGAGATTCCAGAACTTCTACCTAGATTACATTTAATCTTTTAACAAATTCTTCTTTTTTTAAATTTAATTAATTACCATAACCATAATTAGCTGCTAGAAAGCACCAGCAATATATAAAGCACACAAAGATATATAACATTTGTTCAAAGTGAAATAAAAATTACATGCATAATACATTTGTTAAAATTAAATATATATTATTTTAATTTATTTTTTATTCAATATAGTATAAATTTGAAATATTATTAAATATTCTTATAATTCTTATAATATTACTTATAATTCTTATAAGTAAGTAACCACTCACAGTTGCATCGATGTCAGATGCTTGAAGCGTAGGGATGTCTGATGTTGCTTCAGGTGATAATGTGGACTGCTTTGTGCGACAAACAGAAAACCAAAACCAAAGTGCAGAAAAACTCGTGTTAAGAGATTAGTAAAAATGCGTGTTAATAATAAGCTGCTTAATTATTGCAATATAGCTAATGACAATTATAAAAAATTGATTTAAATTATATATGATATCTTAAAATTTTTCTATTAGTTTCATCAATTTATAAGAGATCAGTAAAAATTGTGAAAATATCCCAATCCAAAACAAATAAAATTAATTATTTCTATATCTGAAAAAGTTTCTATATCTGATTGAATTATTATTCAAATGAATTATTATTATACAAGAAGAGTTTTCAAAAAAGCCAAATGCCTTAAATGCATAAAACAAATATTTCATTTTTCGAATTTGTTGATCATTTTTTTAAACAATATAAGATTTCTTGAAACTCACTTCAGATGTGATACGTTGATCTCTTTCCTTCTCTCGTTCACGCTCTTTAAGTTGTTCCTGTAGAATATGTATTTGTTTTGCAGCTTCATCTCTCTCTGCTTCTCTTTCACTTGCTTGTTCATCCAAAAATTTACGGGTTGCTTTTAATTGTTTATCTGCTGCCTCGATCTACACATATTTTCTTTCAATTAATATAAATAAAGATTCTAAAATGTATTAAAATAGGTTAACAAAAATCTTGAATTAAAAAATCAATAAAATATATTTTTTAATAATTAAAATTAAAAATTTTAATCATATTTATATTAATACACATTCAATAAATTATATTATAGAAAATGAAATTATAAACACATTATATATAAAAAAAAATACCTTTATACAAAACAAACATCAATCTAATAAAATAATATGTGTCTACAATTTGTAAAAAATATTAATTAATTCTTTTCAAACATATTTGATTCTGTTTTCAGATACTTAATAAAACAATCTGAAAGGATAAGGAAAAGTTAATTACATGCATATAAACTAGCATTACAGAGAAATACATTTTTAATATAATATATGTCTTCAATATTCATCAAGATATTATTGTTATTTACATATAGCATGAAATTATTTGTATATGCCACTTATAAACTTTGTTAAAATTGCAAAAAATTTATAAAATTATTATTAATTTATTATAAAATATTGTGCAGTTTTAAAGTTTAGCACTAAAATTAACTTACGGAGCAGATTTTTATAATAGTATTAGTAAATCTATAATTTACCTTTCGGTGGCAAACCCTGTGAATGTATGGGGTAGGAGTAGGTTCTAAAGGCACCTGCTGCAGATAACAGAACGCTAATCAATCGTTTTAAAACTGCATTATAAAGCTATACATTTTTATCTGTCGTTCTGTTTTTTCTATTTTTTTTTTATTTCATATACTTCTTTTTGAAAATTTTTTTCTTTTGATTTCAATCATTTAAATATTAAATAATAGGAAAATTAAAATTAAATCTCAATAAAAATATTGATATATAGAAATAAACACTCTTTATGAATTAAATAAAATTTTGTGGAATATATATAAATAATTAAGCTTAAGTACATAGAAAAATTAAAATAATAAACTACCAAATACTAAACTCTCATTTTCAATATGCAATACACCACAAATATTTCGTATATAGCATACCAACTCTATATAATAAAAATACATGCAATCTGTGCATTCTTTAAAAGAAAAATGTTTAATTTACCTGTTGTTGTAAATCTTCCTTTTCTTTTTTAGCTTCTTCCATCAATTTATCACTCTGTCTAGATAGTTCATCTATCAATTGTAACAATTCTGTACAATCTCCTCCTCCATTTGATAATACATGTCTGACTAAAAAATAAAATATAAATATAAAAATATATACTGAAAAATTATTTTATTTTTCATACCTTTCTCTTGTAATTGTGAAAAGTCTTGTAATGTGGTATCAATACCCACATCATAATTTTCCCCATAACCTTCTGTGATTGTTTCTTTTTTATTCTCTGCATTAACTAGCTTTCTTTGAAGATCGAAAATAGTCATTTTTTGATGATCAATTTCTTCTTGGTAACCCATAATTAAAGTTTCAGCGTGATGAAGCTTCAAATTTAGTTCTTCATTCATTTTATTCAACCAAAAATCTTTCGAAGATAATTTTTCTTCAATCGATGAAGTATTAAGAATTTCAGCACTCTCAGATTTCAAACGAAGTATGCAATTGTTTAATTCTTGTTTTAATTTTTCTGTTATATTATCATCTTCTTCTAGAATAGTTGGTAAAGTTTCAACATTACTGTTTATTATTGAAATTATTTCTGTAGTTTTTGGAGCAAAATGCACCTTTCGAACAATCATCTCAGATAAATTCAATGTGTCCTTTTTTGAACTCATTTTTAATTCTTTACATTTCAATCCCTCAGTTTCATCAGTTGCACCCTCAAGTTGCATGATTTTTTCATTATTAACACTATCAGATAATTGCTTTTTAGTAATTTCAGTAAAAAGAGTGTTATTAATTTCTTCTTCACAAACAATAAAGTATTTTATCAATTCTTCAATTAAAGTTTTAAGAGTGGCGCATGTTTTAGTTAAATTATTTCTATTTAATAAAAATAAAATATATTTTTTTAAAATAAATGTCAATAAAAATAATTTTTAATTTTATCGAAATATAAATACCTTTCTTCAAAAATCTTATTATCTATTAACAAGCTTCTATCACCACAATAATTTTGGAAATATTCTGATTTAATTTTATTAAGTTCTTCTCGATGACAATCAATCATCCTAGTTATAGTTCGAGAATGCTCTTCTTTTAAATGTTGCATTTCTTCAATATGTGTATTTTTGAGCAGTTGCATTTCTTTTTTTACATTACCAGTTAGTTTATCTCGTAATTCTAATAATTCTATTGGCCAATTGTCTTCTACATCCGACTCGATCGTTAAAAGTACCTATTCGTTAAATTACAATAATATGAAAATAATAAATTGAAAATGATATTTCAATACAAAATTAAATTAAATAAATATTCTAATAAATTTTTGCAAGTTCTATAATACATTGTAAATTGTAGCTAAATCTACAGCTACCTGAATTTGTTCTTGAAGTGCATTAATAATATCCAATTTAGCTAGCGCAACTTGTTCTTCCAATTGATGGTTGTAGGCTGCTCGCAGTTGCGTTAATTCACCGTTTTCCAATGCACCCGCATCCCATTCTGTTTGACAATGCTGCATGCACACGATCACACAATAGCTGTTAGTTACAAGAGAAACTGTACATTGTGAATCTATTTAGTTTGGACTAATACTTCTATTTTCCAATTGATTCATATCCAAATTAATTCATAATCCAAAACTCCTATTATAATTTTTATTAATTGGTAAAATTTATTAAAAAATGTTTTAAGAATTAAAAAAAAAAAAATCAAAAAGAAAAACATAAAATACATTCAAATTAAAAAATCATGCATTTTTTAAAAATATATAAATATATAAATGCTGCTATACAAAAAAACATATCATTTAAATTAAAATAAAACATTTAAAGTGCAATTTAATATACATAAAGAAATAAAATTCGATTTTCATTAGCATATTTCTAAAAAAAAAAAAGCAGTTGTATTACACAAAAATGATATCCAACATTTAATATAACAAATAACAAATAAAGTGCATTAAATATACAAATAAGAAGTGCATAAAATGTGATAATTTTAAGAATTTTACTTGCCTGATTCACCATATTTTTTAAAAATCTATGTTTCCTTTCTTTATTATTGTACAGTTCTTTTTCATATATATTTTTCTGATCTTCCAAAGCTTTTTCATAATTTAATTTCATTTCTTGTCCCTCTATTATTTTGTTTTGCAATTCTTGTTGTAAAGTTTTTATTTCATATTCTAGTTCAGATTTATTGTAAGTATTAAAATTTCTATTAGAATATTTAGATTGTTCATCTCCAATTGGAGAACCAAGTCTTGAATTATGTTCAGATATATTAGAAACATTCAAACAATCGCCTGCACCTCCGAAATATAAATCTTCAGTTATATCAGCAATTTCACTATCATTATCTGACATTTTTTTGGATTGCTGACTAAATATTTCTTCAGAATATTGTTTTTCCATTAATAAACATTTTTGTTCGAAATACATGCGCAATTCTTCCATCTCTTTTGCGTGTCGCCTTTCCAATTCGATTTTAAGATCATTTAATTCTGTTGTGCCTTCTTTTAAGCCTAACATCAATGATTGTACTTTTCTAATTTCAGATGTAGTTTCAGTTTTTATAGCATTTATTTGTTCATCATGAACGTGAATCAATGTTTCAATTTCTTTGCGTAAAATTTCCTTTTCTGATCTTAATTGATTTATAGATTCTTTTAATAAATATATATTGTCTAATTTCTTTTTCAAAACTTTATTTTCTTCCATTTTTTGTTCCTTTTCTGTGGTAAGATTTTCTGAAAGACTAATATAATATTTCAATTTGCTTTTAATTTCTTCATAATCTGTTTGTTGGCTTAAATGTTCTAATTCTTTTCGTAATCGTTCATTTTCTTCTAGTACAAATGTTAATTTTCCTTGCAATGATATTCTTTTATTACTATTATCAAGATTTTCATTTTTCTCGGATAAAGTTTTATTTTTATCTAAACTTTGATCATGCATCATACTAACAGAATCATCAACAATTCTATCTAATTTATATTGCTTCATCAAGGCACTATTATAACTGGATGATGGCACAGAGATATCTAATTTACTGTCATTTAAAGCTAAGGTTTGATTCAATTTCTCCTCTACCTCTGCACATTGAGCCCATGCTGTGGCCAATCCATTTTTCAATTGTTCACGTTCTTGTTCAGATTTTTTCAATTTATCTGTTAAATCATACATTTTCTTTATACACTCTGCAAACTCTGTTTCTTTTTGTTCAAGAATTATTTTAAATTTCTTAATCTCTTGTTGATCCTCTTCAATTTTAAGTAACAAATCATTAACAGTATCTTTCATATTCTGATTAGATAACTTCAATTCCTCTTCTAATAGTAAGGAACTCTGATCATCTAGCTCATTTTTTTTCAAGGAAATCAATTCAGATTTATATTTATCACACACATTTTTCATATCTTTAAGTTGTTTCTCATATGATTTCTTAATTAAATCTGTTTGCTCCAATTCCTCTTTTGACTTGCGAATATCCTCTTCAAGACCTTCAATTCTCTGAATTAGAAGTTTTTCTAATTCTGCTTTCTCCTCGAGTTTTTGTTTTGTTAATTGATATTGAACTGCCACTTCATCGAAAGTCTGATATGTGGTTTCATTTAATTCACTCAAAGTACTCATATTTATACCACTAAGTCTAGATAATGATTTTTCTAAATCATGTATCCTATTACTCAAAGTTTTTTCATGAGTTTGGCTGTTTTCTATTAATGATTGTGCTGCTGAGTATCTTGATGAGAGATCATCAAGCTTAAATTTTAAACTTTCATTTTCTTCTTTTAATATAGCAGCATTTGATAAAGCCTGTTCTAAAGAACGTTCAATACTTTCTTTTGATTCAAGAATTGCAGTCACTGCAATATATTTTGAAGTAATCTCTTCTAATTGAAGTTTATGTAACTTAATCTGTTCGCTTAGCATCTCTTTTTCTTTTTGATTTTCTAGATTTAAAATATGTCGAGCTCTTTCTGATTGTACTTTAAACTCATTAAACTTCGACTTATATTCATTTAATTCAGTTTGGGCAATTTGTTGAGATTCTGAACGATTCATTAATTCAAGTTTCAAAGCTTCTACAGTTTTTTTATAATGAGTCAACTGTGTTTGAAAAATGGAAAGTTCTTTGGCATGTCTAGTATCCAAATCTGGCAGCTCCTTGTTTAAACGATCAGCTAGAATTTTATTCTCTTCCTTCATCTGTTTTATTTCTTCTTCATACTTATCTTGAATATTTATTATTTCCTTTTCATGTTTAGCAGCTAGATCTTTCAATTCCTGCTGATGACGTGTAGTATTTATATTTGTTTCAGTTGTGAATTTCTTTAATATGTGTTGCATATCTTGCTTTATTTTATCTACACGTGCTTCATATTGTTTCTGTTGCTCTAAAGTCTCAGTAATATTTAAATTTTTATCAGCAGCACTTACACGAATTTGTTCATTTAAATTATTAATTTGTAACTTATAATCATTGATTTCTGCAACTCTAGTTTCTTTCTCCATTTCAAGTGTTTGTACATGCTCTAAGTTTTGAGCCAACTGACTATTTAATTTCTGTATCATTGATCTTTGATCATTTAGAGTTTTTTCTAAAGTATCAATCTAAAAAAAAATTCAAAAAATAAAAATTTTTCCAATCATTTTTTTGATCTGAAAAATAATCTTACCTTTTCTTGTAAGCTTTTATTATTCATAGAATTAGTATTATCTTTACAAGGTATCTCCATTGCATTCAAAGCATTCAATTGACTAGCAAAATTATCTCTTGCAGATATTGCTTGTTGTAAAGACCACATTAATTCTTCTATTAGGTTATCTCTTTGATTCACTGCTTTTTCAAATTCTTGTAACTGTTTTATAAAACAAAAGACATAACTATCTACATATACTATGTCAAAAAAAGAAAAAAAATATTTCATTTACTTTTGTATGATACAAAGGTATAACATCTCTGCTAGGTATACTACTATTCTGGCTTTGAGAAGAATTTGGAGATGATGCTTCTGCTCTCAAATGATCTATTTCTGCATTTAAAGCTTCTACTATGGCTTCTTTTCCTTGTAATAATTCTTCTAATTGAGCCACTCTTCCTGCAAGACCTTCTAAATCTCCATCCGCTTCTCCTTCACTCATACTGACACTACTTTGTGTCACATCTCTTGAAGAAACTCCTTCATGTACCTATAATTAACAAAACTAGAATTTCAAACAAATTAATAAATTTTTATTCTTACGTAAGATTCCCTATGTCCAATAGATTTGTCATTTTGGAAAGATTCTTCGTCAGATATTTCATCCCTCTGATTATAATTTGTACCTTGAACTTTGTTAGCCTTTTCTGCCTTATATTTTTCCAACTAAATCAAAATCAAATAAAATGTTTTATATACAAAATAAATTTTCATATAATTTTTTATTGAAGGAATTAAAATTTTTTTAAGTATTTTATTCATTTTTCAAATTCATTATATTAAATAAATTTTCCGTTGTATATAATATAGAAATAACTTAAAAATAATTAAAAATACTTGAGACTTGATGTCATAAGAGAAATAATTAATCTTAAGAAAAAAGACCTACCATTTCTCTACCCGCCTCCAAAGAGCGTCTTCTACGCTCATCATCTTCTATTGCTTTACTCATTTCATTAAAAATCTGACCAACAATTAGTTGTTTAGTAATTGACGATAAAAAGCAAATCGATTATTAATTGTTGGACAATCTACAAGTTTATTCGATATACACTACATTTCAAACCCATGTGCTCAAATCGTTCACTACAAAACGTTTGACCGTTGTCGACTTATAAAAATACGAATTACTATAGCGTCTGACATTATACCATAAATTTTTCATGAAATAGATCGTGATCTAACATTGATCAGAAACACTTCACGAACTTTATATTCAATTTTCAATCATTCAATCATTGAAAACTACCTTGAAATTTTTTAAAGCTTTTTTTCCTTTCTTTTCCTAATATGTATCTATGTGTGTATATTATAAAACTTATTAAAAACACTTGCATAATTAATTTCAAATTGTGTTTTAAATTCTTGAATGTTCCAATATACACAATTTCATATTCTTTTTAAAATTGTTATATATCGATAAGAAAAGTTTTAAATCAGTGTTTGATTTTAAAAATTATATTAAAGTTCAGAAAATTGAATTAAAATGGAAGGATCCGAGGTTTTGCACGTGGAAATCTGTCAAAATATTGATAGGTATTATATTTTTTATTTACAAATTTTATATATTTTTTTTAATTGATAATTGTCTCAAGTTTTTAATTGAAATCTAATTCTTATATTATTTAATAAGTTATAATTTAATGTTTTATAACAAATTTTTAATATTTTTGTATGATTTATTATAATTTAAAATATTTAATTTTCAGCACACTTTCTATTGAAAAAATAGAAAATTTAATATATGCTGAAATAAATACATTAGAGGATATTATGTTAAACACTATTATCTATGCAAAGGATTTAAAAAATTGCATTTTACAGACTCATATTGATTCAATAATATGCACATCTAGTCATGGAGAGGTAATAATTCAAAAGTAAACTTAATTGTACAAAATATATTAGCAATATAAAATTTGTTGTTACAGAGAAATCATATGAAAATACAAAATGCTACTCTAAAGTTTCATGTATATAGGTTAACTACAGAATCTGCAGCTACAGAAACAATGGAAAATGATGGAGAAGATCTTGCAGTTTCTTCTCATTGGATATTACCAACAAAAGAATTTCATTATTTGTGGGAGAGTCTTTATTTTGATTCTAGCATAAAAGATTATGTTAGTTGAAAATATTAAATTTTTTAAATTATAATTATGATTATAAAATATTAATGTTTTATAATATTATTTTAATTAATTTATTCTTTATTAATTATAATTATAATTATACATTAATTATCAATTAAAAATTTAAGAATCTGTATAATTTTTTAGCTGCTTCATTTTGTAGAAACAGCAATGATATTTGCAGATCATAATGTTAATACAAATATTATAAGTTGGAATAAAGTAGTATTATTACATGGACCACCAGGCACAGGAAAAACTAGTTTATGCAAAGCTCTTGCTCAAAAAATTATTATTCGTTTAAACAAAAGATTTACTCATGCAGAATTCATTGAAATAAATAGTCATAGTTTGTTTTCAAAATGGTTTTCAGAGGTAATATTAGAAAAAATATTGAATTAAGTAACAATAAAATTAAAAAATTAATATTATTTACAGAGTGGTAAATTAGTTATGAAACTATTCAATGAAATAAAAAATCTTCTAGAAAATTCGCATGCATTAATTTGTATTTTAATTGATGAAGTGGAATCTCTAGCGCATGCTCGGAAGTCTTGTAGTAATGGAATGGAACCTACTGATTCTATAAGAGTAGTAAATGCTTTACTAACGCAACTGGATCAAATAAAACAATATCCAAATGTTTTGATTTTAACGACTAGTAATTTATCAGAAGCTATTGATTTAGCATTTATTGATAGAGCAGATATAAAACAATATATTGGACATCCCACACATCAAGCTATATATAAAATATATACTTCATGTCTGAAAGAATTAATGAGGGTAAAAAAATATTCTTTTTTATATAATATGTATTTTATAAAATATGTTTATGTTTGTTTATTTCAGACAAAACTAATGGAACCAGAAGAAATATATGATTTGTCATATTTAAAAAGAATGGGCTATGAAGAAACATCTCAAACAAAAAATAGTCTTAAATTGATGGAATTAAGTCAGGAAAGTTTGGGTTTTAGTGGACGTATTTTAAGAAAAATACCATTTTTAGCTCATGCTTTTTATTTAAGAACAAAAAAATGTACTTTAACACGATTTTTAAGAGCTATGCATTTGGCTCTTAAAAGAGAAAAAGAAGATAACACTGAAGATGTATCTCAAGTATTGCAACATTTGGAATTCTGAGGTATTTGCTCCAAAATTTTTAAATTCATTTTTTATTGTAATTGAATTTATTTCAATGTAAGATTCAGTATTATATTTATTTAATCTTTTTCTAATACGTGTATGTTTTGTTTAAATTTCCCTAATATTCTATTTTTCCTTCTATTTAAATTCCTTGCAAATATTTTGTTTAAAAATATTTAAAATCATAATCAATTTCCCGCTCTTGTACCGATTGTCGAAATGCTGCAACTTCTCTAGTCTTGAATTAGTCTATGGCGTGCGGTGCGCCGTACGTTTGTTACTTGTTACGATTACGATCAATGCGACCAGTTGTTGTCGAGTTGTTGAAGGTGAAGGTGATATTCGTTGTTTGTGTTTTCTCATACAATTCGATTTTCAAAAGAAGAATCGAGTTATACTGTCGAAAAAGTAAAGCATTGCGGTTGAATGTAGGTTTTGTGTATTTCACGCGTGTGAATCTGTGATTTTTAGTTTTGTTTCTTCTTAAAGTTCATGCTCCCAGGGTAACAGGGTCGAGTGGAAGAATGTTGGATCGCGATACCGCGATACATCTCATTGCTGGAGGGTGGGTTTCTTATTTTTTTTTCTTTTTATTAAATTTTCGATTAATTGCAATTTATATTTATTAAAATAATCAGATTAAAAAATGTGCGTCATAAATTTGTACCGGTGATTTTGATCAAAATACCAAAATGATTCATTAATAAATGTGCATTTTGCATAATGTTTCTAATTTATAAAAATATTATATAACAAATATATTTTCTAAAAAAATTTTATATATCATAACATAGGTGAATTCTAGTGTTTAATGCTGCGACATAGTTACCGGTTCATGTGTTACATCATTCTTACAGCTTTCGTGCGTATGTTGCATGTATATAACTTATCGTCCCAATTTAGAAACTGCGATGTATTTTCGACTTATGTCAATGATAATTTTTCATTACTACATCGATTATTCAATCTTCGATGATCGATAACTTTATATAAATCGAAATAATATCATATATTGTATAATACGCGCCATAACCGGCTTTCCAACAGGAAGATATATGTTTTCATAACGAATGTATAATATACGAGTTTCTTCGTCGTTTCTGAAACGTACATAAATCGATTAGATTTTATCGTAACCAAGTTCGATTATCTATTGAAAGAATTTTTATATCATAAAAAGATATATTATTTTTTATTTAGTGTATAATATTCAAATTATTAATTTGATAAATTAATAACATTCCAGTGTCATATAGGTATGTATACAGGAGAAAAATAGATTAGTATAAAAATGTCTATTTTTTTTACTACGTCACTACATCAATTTTTTCATAAGTGCAATGATACGCATAAATAATACAAATACATTTTTTCTTAAATTGCATTTTTGTATTTTTTATATATATTTATTCTTTGAAGCATAAAAAATTGTTAAAATATAATGCTAAAGAATTAATATTTTTTAAAATATTTCAAATTTTTAATTAATTATATGTTTCAAAACTTTAATGATTAACAAAATTCATTTATTTTATTATGAAAATTTGAAAAAAATATTGTTATTCATTTGTAATGAAAAAGATAATGTGTTTATTTATATTTTTTATTAAAAATAAAATTTATCCTGATGGACAATGCAAATGTGTTTCTAAAAATTTGAACATAATTTATAAAAATAAGCGATTGATTTTAGGAAGAATATATTAAATTAAAATATTTTATATTAAAATTTAACAAAATTTTTATTTCTAACCAAACTTTAGATTGCTTAATTATTAATTATTAAATAATTAATCATATTGAATAGCATATCAAATAATATAAGTTTTATATGATTTATTCATTTTTTATTTTGTTATGTTTTATTTTAAATCTTAAAATTTTAAAATCTTAAATATAAAATATATATTATC
Source organism: Apis cerana (assembly GCF_029169275.1). Taxonomy (NCBI): domain Eukaryota; kingdom Metazoa; phylum Arthropoda; class Insecta; order Hymenoptera; family Apidae; genus Apis; species Apis cerana. The sequence continues at coordinate 7,262,223 of NC_083859.1, read as the reverse complement.
GAAATCTTTAATCGATTAAGTAAAAAATTCAATTTTTTGAGGAAAATCTTCATATTGGATGCATTTTGTGTTTTATAGAGTGGCTGGAACTACTGGTGCTATAGTTACTTGTCCCTTAGAAGTGGTTAAAACACGTTTACAATCTTCTTCTTCTGGATTTTATCCACCTCCGGTGAACAAGGAACTTACTTCCGGTCATGTCACATGTAAAAGTTTTCCGAAACCGGAACAAAGGAGAAGGCTTTGTACTGGCGGCTATACAAGGTAATTTTTTATTTATTTGATGTATAATATATGATGATCATATATATAATCTATATATAGTATATATAGTATATATAGTATATCAAAATATTATGATATATATATAATAGTAAATGAATATATAGTATATGAATATTAAAATATTATGATATATATATAAAACATTCAAATATGTTTCTGAAATCTCAGAATCCAGTGTTAACTCTCAACTAATTCCCGCATTCGTGACATAGCTGGTTAAAAATAAAGCTTTAACGAAACGCTTACTTCCCATTGTCGATTCTAGAAATTTTACCTATTTTTCTCGATTAAAAATTATAAAATTTATTTTTATATCAACTTTGTCTTTTGTTTTAGTTATTAATTATAAAGTTCATTACAATACAGAGTTTTAAATGATTACTTTTATTTAGTTCAAATAATCTCATATTCATATATCTAATACACAATAATCAATGTATACTTTAAAATATGCTATATTTTAATTATTATAAATCTGTTATATCAATTTTTTATAATTTTTAATAATTATAAAATAAAAAATGATAATTACATATAATGGAATAAAATTAATTAATTGAAACTTCATTTTTACAATAATTTGTTTGTGTTTCAGGCATGCTTTAATTGCTCTCTCTCACTTTGGCGCGTTTGCTTCTTCAGGAGGTTCTTCTCCTCACAGTCATTCTGCGCCAGGTGTATATCAATGTATCAGATATATCGTTCAAAACGAGGGTATTCGTGCCTTGTTCAAAGGATTGGGTCCTAACCTTGTAGGTGTTGCACCATCCAGAGCAATCTATTTCTGCGCCTACTCAAAAAGCAAAGTCGCATTTAACGCGATCTTTGCCCCGGATACTGCTCTTGTACATGTATTCTCCGCATTCTGCGCCGGTAAGTCGAACATTTTACTTCCGCTTTTATCGATTAAACTCGTATTTTCATCGGCTCTTGTACCATATTTGAATGTGAATAATTTTAACCATTGCTGTGGTGTGACGTATTTTTTAAAGTAAAGGAGCAAGAGAAATAATAGAAAAATACTAATGTTTATTAAAAGTGATTATATGAATGTTAATTGATATATAAAGTATAAAAATATTATTATATCAATGCAAATAAAATCAATTACATTATATTTTTTCAATTATATTATATTTTTCAAATATTTAGTACTATTTAAATTAACAATTATTATTGATTTACTATGAATTAAAAAATTTTCTGATGATTAATTAAAAAAATTAAAAAAATAAATGCAACATAAAATTCTTGAACATAATATTATTGAATATGGATTATGAAAAGACAAGATATAAATATATAAAGATTTAAGCAAAGCACTATTTAATCAAAGCGCTGGATAGCGTTGTTCGTTTCTTTTCTCCCGGAACAATCAAATTGACCATTGATAAGGAACTTAGTGGGGTCACATCTCATGTTATTCGCTGTTATCTGGTTGAATAGATTGCCATAAATAACTGATTTTTAATCTTCTATTTCTGATCATTTGTAATATGATAACCCAATTTAACTTGATTTAATTTGATTCTGTACTTTTAATAATTTGCATATATTTAAATATCATATGATTAAAAATATTTATATTAATCTATATTTAAAATTTCTTGTAACATTGGTGTTTTTATCATTAATTTATTTTATAAATTTTTACATAATGAAAAATTAACTGTCTTAATGAAAATTACTTGTTTGATATTATGAATCTATCGAACAGTGTTTTTTTTTTTTTTTTTTATAGTTTTCAGAGATTATGATGTGTATGCAATTCAAATTAATTGAAGTGTTTACATAGTCAGTTAAATGGATAGTGTTTATCAGAAGAGGGCTGAACTTCAACCTCTGGATTATATATACGTATATTGCATATTGTTGTAGATACTGATTTCTCTGCAGGGGTGCTCTTAAACATTCGAAGTATTCAATAAATGCATTGTATGAGGTCAGTAATATGTGAAGAAATGATTCAGAAACTAATTCTAAAGAAAAATAATTCAAATGGATCAAAAAAAAATAAAATATATATTTCGATTGATATTACTGATCACATCAAATGGTCCATATTTCTTCTTTCTTTCTTTCTTTTTTTCTTTTTTTCTTTCTTTCTTTCTTTCTTTCTTTCTTTCTTTCTTTCTTTCTTTCTATCAGATTAAACATGTTCGATTGTGTAATTGCCCAACGACTTTTTGGTTATCTTGGCTAATGACCTACTTTTTCTCACAATTTAAAAGCGATATTTTATTCTTTAAAATCTCTATTATTTTAATTTTAATTTCATCTATTAAAAAATATTAATATTATATGATATGATATAATATTTCTTTACAATATTATTTTATTTAGATTAAAAAAATCTATTTTTTATCTATTGTCTATTTTTTTAAATTATTTTGATAAATAGGATTATGTTAAATGAGAAGTTTAATAATATATTTTAAATAATCTTTAAAATTATTTTCCTATTGTACATTATTCTCAAAAAGTAAATATTTTATATTTCTTCAAAATTTTAAATCATTCTCATTTTAATTTTGCTTTCAGCTATGCAAAAGATCTATTATTCTCAATTGTTGAAGATCTATTTTATACGTAGAATCGTATTCAAGTACGACTAACCTTGAGACACTCGCTATTAGGACAATTATGGCTTATTTATGCTACATCAACGTTGTATGCAGCAAGAAATATATAAGAGATTAATATCTTCTTAAAGCTGCGTGTTATTTTCATCTGAATCTTTCGAAAACAATATGTCTTAAGCTCATGAGTATTATACGATTTTATGAATGAAAGATAAAAAAAAAGGAATGTTTTTAACTACTGCCTGATTAGACTATAATAATAATTATTATTATTAAATATTGAATTAAATATTTTTTATTTGCAATTTCTTTATATTTAATGCTTCATATTATTTTAATTTATATCTTATATAAAATTAAATTATATTTTTTTCTCATTTTATACTTTTTTTTCATAAAATAAATTACGTTTACTATTTCAATAATTGCAACAGAAATTTAATTATATTAAATCTAATAACAAAGATCAACTATTTTACAATAAATCATCATTGAAGAAAACCAAGTTTATAAGTTGTTTACGTATTTCATTGCTTATAAATAATCAACAAGAATTATCATTGAAATTAAATGTTTGGCTAAAAATAGAAGACTCTGTTATAGAAACTCTCGAATCTTCTCAATAGAATTCAATGAAAAATCACTTCTACTTGACTAGCGAAAGCATTGCCTTTTCACTTTAATTTTCAATCTTTTTTATTCTCTACTATTTTTTGAAATAAGTTCCTCTTAATATTTTTCGAATTATGCAAATTTACTTTTAAATTATAATATGAAAATTTTCAGCAAAAATGATTGCAAGAAATTTCGAATTATAGTTAAATTATTTTACAGGGATTTTTTACAATATTCATTTTAAAATGAAAAGCAAAAATAATTTGTAAATTAACTATTAAAAATACAATTGTTTATTCACAATAAATATTTCATTATATTAATCTAATTCATGGTCAATGTATACAATGTTTATCCAATGTATTGCTTGTAAACATTTATAAAATTACGCAAGTATTTCATACGCATTTTCTAAATCTCAAAATACTAATGTTAATCTATATATTATATATTATTTAAACATTTAAATTAAAAATATCAAAGATATTTGAAATATTAAATTGGATATTTGAAATATTAAAAATATATAATCATATAGCATTGAGATTAAAAAAATATTTGAAGCAGACAATGTGGTATCTCAATTATATTTGAGATATATGAAATAGATATATTTGAGATTATATTTGAAATATATATTAAATATTGGAATTTTGAATTTAAAAGTATTACAGAATTAATACATCTATTATTTCTATTACTATAATATTCTGAAAAATAAATTAGTATTTTCATCTTTAAATCTAAGAGGCAAATTCAAAGTGTGTCATCGTGGAATCCTTTGCTTGGAATCGATATACTGCGGTTCTAGTGTTTCCACAGTGAGGTAGGTCAAACAGAAACAGTCAATACGTCCACCAGGTTCCTGTTGAACTCAAGAATCCGTTTATTAAATCCGCTCGAAAGAATGATAAACATAGGAATTCATAAATCAGGTCATCAGTTTAAAATTGTTTAAAATTTAATATTTTCTGAAACAATTAATTGTTTGAAATGCATAAATATTAATTAATAAAAAATATTCAATAGATAAAAATAAATTTCACTACAAATATACATTTTATTTATATATCTACGTTACATAATTGAAAAGGTGAGGATAAATTATTGCGTAGCAAGAATTTTATTTTTTTACAAATCAACATGATATATATGTATACTACTAAGATAAGATAAATCCATAATAATTTACGGAAGTAACGAATACTCATTGCTCGTAATCTTATTGATTTGTAATGTTGTAAGATAAAAATAAATGAGACGTGTTTACGATAGAATCACGTTGCATTTACAACGACGTGTACGAGTACCCCACGTGGGAAATTGCGTGTCTTCATTGAAGTACACGCATATCGCCCACGCAACATGCACTATACTCGTTCAAAGTCTATTTTAGTAACCAATGACAATTCTTATAATTGCCATTTGTTCATTTATATTAACCTTGAATGCATGTGCAATTTCATTATGGTGATGTACTTATGAATCTTATACTTAAATGGATCATTTAAAATTTTTCAAATCTAAAAATTAAACATATTTATTTTAATAAAATAATCAAGTACAATATGTAGGTAAACCTTCTGTCTGTAAACATATAAATTTTACATTAGGTGCATCTATAAATAATTCCTTTACAATACCATTTACGGTAGCCATCGAGTATCTTCTACTTCTTCTTCCTCCCAATTCTGGAATGTCTACATCCATTCCAATAGCTGTGGTATAGGATCCCATAGGATCTGCTAACATTCTTACCTAAATTAATTTTGTATTATATTTTTATTATATTTGTTAATAGTTTATTAAACTTTATTAAACAAAAACAATCGATTTTTTTGTTTTGAAGATAATTTTAAAAAATTTTTTTAAAATTTCTATAATTGATGCTATTACTTTATCAGTTGCTCCTTTGGCATCTCCCCAAGCAGTCATCACAAACGGATCATTCACGGACACGCAGATTATCTCTTGAAAGCCCATGCATTTCAGGTCTGTTGATCTAAATCATCCAATTCAAAAATAGGCTATGCAAACAATTTTTATGCATTCCAGAATTAAATTATATCATTAATATTATATATTCAATTTGAAATTTTAAAATATTTTTTCTATATTCTTCTAAAAATCTTCACAAAGTTTAAAAAAATAATTAGTAATTTTTACTTTTCAATAAATCCCTTCAAATGGACTCTAGAACATCCGGGAACATATGCTCCAGGAATTCCAAAAATAATAGCTTTCTTATTAGACACTAAATCTAAAATATTGATTTCATTTTCCGGTACAGCTTCGTACAAAATTATATTAGGCAATTTATCGCCTTTTCTAATTTGTGGCATCTCTAATCAATATAGTTTCCTATATCGTGCTTCTAATTTCAGATAGATTAGGAATACATGAATTGAATATAATTTCATTTATTGATCAACAAGAATTGTGAATATCGAATATATAAATTTGTTTCTGACTTCATCCAATTTTGTTGTTGATTTTAGTTGACAACAAGATTGTCTGTTGTAACTATGATAAATTTAGAAGTTGGCATGTTTACAGGAATCGGAGGATCAATCAGAGAATTTCTGCCAACGCTTAACTAGATTTGGAATCGCGAAAAAGAATTCGACCAGTCGGTTTCTTGGCTCGAATGTGTTTGTTGTTTGTTAGATTGATGGCGCAACTCTTATTGAATTACAATTTGTTGGTACAAGGTTAAATCATCTGTGGTTATAACTGCTTTATTTTTTGTAAACAAGAATTTTTTATTAATTAGTAGAGTTTTCATAGTATTCGAGATTTCAATGTAAACATAACATTCAAACCAACTCTCATATTTTTAATAGAATACTATAAACGTGAAAATTATTGCAATTTTAAATTTCATTATTTTTAATAGTAGGAAATTATATAAAATATTTTTAATTTTTTTAACTTAGCTTTATTAATTTTTCTTAGGTAGATAAGTCTTCAATCTGATTCTTCAAAAATCATCTTTCGGAAACAACTTTAGAAAAACCAGTAAATTGACGAGAGAGCTCAGACAGTCGCAGTACGCTACACACAATCCCTCCCCCCTTCCTCCACATACCGCTTGGATTAAAAACACATAGATTCATTTTTCAGGTTTCGTCGCATGCACATTGACAAATCCTATTTGGTTCGTGAAGACCAGGCTGCAACTGGACCATCGAACCAACAAAATCACTGCGATGGAATGTATGCAAAGGATATATCAACAATCGGTACGAAAATCCTGTTTTGAGGAAAGAAACTCTTCGTTCCATGAGACATGCCATATTGGAACATCTTGGAAGATTTTTTTAATCCATTATATCATTGCATATAATCAGTAGCATATCATTGGAGAATTTTTCTACCCTTAAAGTTAAACATGCTGGTATACAGCTTATAATAGATTTTGTTGTATCTTGAATTATTTTGAATTATTTTATCATTTTGAATTTATAATCATCAATTCATTGAGATAGTTTCTGTAATATTCTGGGGATGAGACTTAAACTATAATTCTAGATAGTAAAATATATATATGAACTTATTTTGATTTTAGGAAACAAAGTATGTTTGAGGATAGAGAGGATAGATCCTTTTTGGGACTGAGAGAGAGAATAAGGATGATGAAAGAGCTTGATGACAAATGTAGAACAGAGTGAATGTGAAATTTTTTTTTTTTTTTTATAATTCAATTATTAATTTAAGAATTTTTTGAGTACATTGATAAATCTGATTGTTTGTAGTTTGAAAAAGAATAAAGTCTCGAACTTTTGTCAATCAAAAGTCAACATTCAATGTTGTAATTGTTGTGATGTACAATGGACAAGTCAATCCGGCAGCCAAGAATATTTTTACAATCGTACATGCATAGAAACTGTGCGTTAAAATATTCACATCTACAATTTTTATATAATTTCATATAAAATAATAAAATTACAATTATTATATAATTTTTATAATCTTTGAAGAATTTAGATAATGATTTTTTGGATAACTGAAATAGATAAAATTTATTTAAGTTATTAAGTTATTAAATTGAGATTTTTTTTTATTATTATTCGATTGCGTTCTTCAGACATTTGCATCGCAATTGCAGCAGAGCCAGATTTAAAATTGTCTCTGCAATCTACAAATAGTCAAAATGTGCCGAAAATATCTCGTAGATGAGAAAACATCGTTCTTCATAGTTGATTTGTTGAATTATTGTATATCATTTTGTCACATTTTTAACTGTGTCTTAATTACATTAATTTTGTTTTTATTTATTATATAAAAATAGAATAAAATAATAGAATGAAATTGAGATATTATATAAAAATAGGATAAAATAATAAAATGAAATTGAGGATATTATATAAAAATAGGATAAAATAATAAAATATAAGAGATATATTTTAACAAATAATTGAAATATTTATTAATCATTAATAAATTTAAATTATTCTATCATTTTTAATAGAAAGCTTCAAATTTTTCTAATTTTTCATTTAAATAAATAAGAAAATAATTTTTATAAATAATAGTTGCAAAATAAATATAATAATTAAAAAAGAAAAAAAAGAATTACATAGCAAAATTTTTAATTAATTTTTAGATAATTATATTAATATGATTACATAACATGCGTATATATATGGCGATAAGATTTATTAGATATTAAATTTTTTGCAGGAAAACCTTTCATTCATTATAATTTTTTTTTTCATTCCAATGTTTATACTCTTTTTCACTTATATTGTTTAATCATAGCTATTGTGACTCTTATTTTCACCTATATTGTTTATGAAAATCAAAGCATGTTGTTTATTCAAATAAGAAAATCAATATTTTGAGAAATATTTATCGTACAGAAATTAATTATTACAATATCATAATTTTTTTTTTATTATAAATTCAGCGATAAGTTTTAAATTACGGAATCTTCCATTATCGCATTTTTGCGAATTCAAAAGTAAAATAAATGAGTATTTACTAAAAGAAGTCAATGTGATAATTTAGTCATAAATTATATCAGTATATCGCATATTCTTGAAATTTAATGTCTTATCTCTGAAAATATATCCCATATATATTTTTCAGATAATTTCTTTGTTGGTGGCAAGCGCATATCTTAATCTTTTGTCAACAAAATATGTATTACAGATACATCTTTTGATCGATATCTTCTTTTAAATTTGTAATACTTTGAATTTTTTTTTTAATTTCTTGCAAAACAAAACTTTTATTTTATCAAATATATATATAATATATATATATATATATATATATAATATATATATATATATATTAAGAATATTCTTTAATTCATATTTTCATTTAAATTCATTATTTTAGACCATTATTTAAATAATTATTTGTTCATTCAATTATAACTTGTTAGATTGGGTATTTTGAATTATTCAAAACTAACAATTAGTGACATTAAACAATATTATAACAATCCTTTCATAGGAATCTAGGGTTACAATTTGAATGATTGATAGAATTCAAATTAAAATTATATGTTATTTTTTCAGGGTATCCTGGGATTCTACAAAGGCATTATGGCCTCCTACATAGGAATAAGCGAGACTGTGATACATTTTGTGATCTACGAGGCTGTGAAGGCCTCTTTAGCAACATACAAGGCTCCCAATGCAGATCGAAAAACATTGCGCGATTTCTTAGAGTTCATGGCGGCTGGCTCGTTCTCAAAAACGATTGCCTCCACCATCGCTTACCCCCATGGTAAGGTTGGCTGTATTGTGCAATTTTGCCATCACAAAATGCAAGGCTTCTGCTTCCTACTTCAATTAAGCTCTATTTTTAAGGCATTGCTCAGCGAGTTGGCTGTGGTTCAAGAGTAAAGCATCAGTTTGCACAAACTTCTTTACTTGCAAAAATCTTTATAATTCTTGCAAACATCCTGCACACTAGTACGACTCATCTTCATTACGCATATGAATGACTAATGTATCAGAATATCAAAAAAAGAAAAGAATTGATTGGAGAAAAAAATAACTTCTTTTTAAAAGAAGAATTTTATTGTTTAGCGACACTATGTTCTTCATACTTTCAAATTTTTAATTTCTTTTAAAATAATTCTAATCAAAAATCAATTTCACTTGTCATAATAATTTTGACATAGTTAAATTAAATTATATTAATTAAAATTATTTTTATTGTTTCAGAAGTAGCAAGGACGAGACTTAGAGAGGAAGGTACGAAATACCAGACTTTCTGGCAAACATTGAGCACAGTCTACGCTGAAGAAGGATTTCATGGTCTATATCGTGGTCTTGGTACTCATCTAATTAGACAAATTCCAAATACAGCAATTATTATGGCTACGTATGAAGCGGTGGTATATTTGCTAAGCAAGCACTTTCACGAACGATCTTTAAGCATAAACAATGAAAGCGAGTCCAAGTTCTATACAGATCCAAAGGGTAAACGAGAATTGGCCTAGGACTTACTCACGGCCCCTGAGTAAAGGGCCAATAATTCGCATGCTGCGGCGAGTCTTGAAATTGCATCTGTTTTGAAAAAAGAAAATGAACCATAAGAACAACAACGCCGTCCAAGAGAGAGTCCATACGCCGGGAGAGAACGCATTTCCGAGTTTGGGGCCATGCCGGCCGGCCAGGTCCAATCGAACATGTCGAAGGTAGCAAAATAGGTATCACAGCGCGTTGTACGCTGCTGTGTGCTCTATAAGTGTAGCAAAAAGTAGTCCTTCCTCCTTTCAGGTAGCGTACCTACGTACGCGAGGAACAGCCTAAACTGTCTGTCTGTACCTTCGTCGACACATTCACACACACATACACGGAGGCGAGGATCGTGAAGCTGGATTAAATGAGTCAATTACGTAGACTCAGAATGCTCCAAAAGTAAGATTATGTCAGCTTCTCGTTACTATTAATCTGTTAACTGGTTTGTTAATGAAAAATTTGTATAGATATTTATGTTATTTTTAGCAAATCTGATTCAAGGCAAATTAATTTGATTTATCTCTTGAAAATTAAAATTTGATAATGTATTTTTTATGATTAAATTAATTAAATTTAAGTCAAAAATATTGATAATATTGTTTTTTCTTAAGTTAACAGGTTAATGGAATCATTGACATTATCATTGATAATAACAGGTATCATGGGAAATTCATTTTAGGCGTCTTAATTCTTTCTAAAGATCTTCGAAACACGGGAAAAATGGATTTTAATTCTTAAAAACCTATAATAAATTTAATTTTTCACCAATTGGATATTATATATAATAATATTGATATTCTTATGAATTTAAACATTTAAAATTCATACCTCCCTTGTTTCGATATGATAGAAATCATTTTTCATTATTCATTTTTATGCAGTATTGTGATTTCTTTAGAGCAATATGCACTTATACTAATTAAAAATTATTAAAATATAGTGTAAGAGATAGATTGCTGTTGAAGAATTCATTATATTCATTTCTATATCATCAATAGCAAATATATTTCTGAATTTAATGGTTATTAAAAAATGCGATCATTGTTTTTTGCAATTTCTTTTAACAAAAAGAAAAATAGAAAATAATCATTATAATTACAAATCTATATAAATACAAGATAATGAAGGTGGACGATTGTTATGTTTATTTTTATTAGTATAAGGAGATGTATTATTATCATTATTGTTGTTGTTCATCATTACATAGAATTTGTATTTCATATTAAATTTTATTTTCGAAAACGCTTCTTCCATAAAATGCTCAAAATTTATGCATTATTGATTAAAATCTAATTTTTCTGTACGTGAGAAATCTATTTTAAAATATGTATTGACATCAATTTCTTTTGCAACGAAGAAAATATAAAAAAATTAAAAATGCATGAAAAATTGCATATCAATTTCATATATAACGTTAAATTAAGAGAAAAAAAATTTCATTGTATTGAATATATCGAATAACAATCAATCAATTCTATAAAATTATAATGTAGGAATCATGTATGTAAATTAATTTAGATCAATATCAATATAACTGTTTGTATATTTTGAGAGTGCGTTGTTACGCCAAATGAAAACAATATAACAAAAATGTTACTTCCTTTCTTTTTTGTAATGTTTGGAGAGGAAACTATTTATAGTTATTATCCTGTTTTTGGAATCAATAATATCTATATAAATACTGTGCACTTAGAGAAATATTATATTGAAGTGCGTTTGTTGTTGTTCAAAATAATTATTCGTTGAAGAAGAGAAAATGTTAAAAAATAAATTATATCACATATATACACGTACATAAGAAAGAATTAATAATTTTTTGTTACTAAGAAACATTCATAATATTTATAAGTTTGATTATATTTGCAATCTAATGCCATACGATGATAAAAAATGTAATATAGCTTTTATATTCTTTTTGGTTTGATGTTATTAATGAATTATTTGTATTTTTTCGTTAGTACCGTTTTTTAAGATGATAATTCGATAGCTCAGGTTTTTTGAAAACTAGTCTAAAACATTTTTGATAAGTCCTATTTTTGTATTCGTGACAAATCGAATAAATCAAAACTTTGCAATTTGAGATTTGCAATTTAATAAAAATGGTACTAAAAAATTTGAATTTTTTCTGTTTAATAATTAATGATTTTAATGACCAGTGAAAAATAAGAGAAATTGTAATTTTTAATTTACATATATTTTCGGCTGATATTTAAAAATTTAATATTGTGCTCTAAAATATTTTCATAAATAACTTTTTTTTTCTTAAAAATTCAAATTTTGAAGTACAAACAAGTAAAAAAAATTCGAAGTCATAAGTCTTGATAAAAAAGACTGAATTAGATTTTACTGTACTTAGTATGGCTCTGAAAATAAGAATTGTAATGTGAAAATACCGATATTATTAAAATAATATATGTATATAATATGTATACACATAAATATGTACATTCATCAATAAAATCAACGAATAATATTTTTGTATTTTTGAGTTTATTTTGAAGTTTAAATGTATATATTAACTTAATTATGATATTTTTAGTGGTTTAATCTTAATTAGCCTTTTATTCCATCTTTTCTTCTGTTGTAAATTTTTTCATTAGACATACAAGTTGAACAAGTACAAGAAACTGGTACAGTGACTTGTTTTTTGAATTTTTTATTGTCTTCACAAATCAATTCAACAATTAGAGGTTTATATTCTGTTGGTTGACAACATTGGCAATTAACTATTTGACTCCAATTATCTATAGTTAAAAAAAATCGAATGATTATCAAAAATTTTTTTAGGATATATGATATTAATATAAAATATAATAAAATATAACAGTAGTTTTTAAATAAATAATCACATTTTCCTCATTAAAATTTTTTGTTATAAAAATTTATTGTTACTATTTCTTTAAAAATTTATGACGACTTTCTTTTTTATTTTTCTTTAAAAAAAAATATTCTAAATAAATAAATATATAATAAATAAATTTGTTTCATGATTATTTATTTGTGTACTACTTTATTTTTTTTTCACCTGTGTCAAAATAACTGTTAGATTCACATATGCCATGACACTCTGTAATTCCATTAATAGGTTCCAAATTCTTGCAAAGACCATGTACTCGATGTTTAATGCTAAACATACCAATCGTATTTTGTTCCTCCAAAACATTAGCAACGCAAGACTCAATCTTATGATTGTATGAGGTTAAATTACATATTTTGCAACAATTTTGCATGTAAAGTAAAGTATCTGGACAATCAGTTACATCAGGACATACTACAGAACTGCTACTAATAACTAATTGTTCTCCTTGTTTTTTACAAGTAAAAATAGTACAGTTATCGATTGAATACCATGTTGTATCAGGCTTATAAAACATATCTTCAATCATGCAATAAGCTTGTTTACATTGTCCACAACATTCATTCTCTTTTTCCTCATATATCCAACCAGGAGTACAATTTTTATTACAAACTTCTATTTCTTTATATTTCGTTATATTAGATTCCAAAGCACAAATTTCTGTAGCACATTTATCATCTACAGACTTCCATTTTTCTCCAGGTTTATATATAATGCCATTATGACGGCAACCAGTTTTAATAAATTTTGGACAACACTGTCCTGGTATGTATTGTTTTTCTATCTCAAATTCACTTTCTTCCCAAGGATCTGGACATTTTTCTATGAAAGATTCTACATAAATACTTTCATTATTAGATTTGCAAGAGTATTTAGTACAAAAATCAGAAGAAAATAATTCTTTTCCCACATCTATTACTTCATTGAAAACTACACAAGCTACTGGAACGCATTTTCCACAACAAGTAATGCTCTTATTATCTGCAGGTTGATACTCAAAACCAAGATCACAAGTAGTGTTACATTCTTGTACCTTAATTTGTTTTTGAATACCATTTTCATCTTTAAAACATTCTATGAAGCTACAAAAATCTTCTAAATTTGGTTGCCAAATTTCACCAATATTATATATTTTATTTCCATCTTTGCAAGCTGTTCTTTTAAAATTAGGGCAACATTTATCTTCTATAAGGATTTCTTCTACGACGAAGTCAGATATATCTGGATGATCCATAATTCTGAGACATTCTGTCGTAAAGCACGTCGGTTTAGGGCCTTTCTCAGAAGATTCACAAATACAGGAAGTACATTTTCCATCCATCCATTGTTCTCCAAGTTTTTTTGCCACTATATGTTCTGTCATTTCTATTTTACTTTCGAATTTAATATTATACAAACATAAATCTTTTGGTGGATCACATTTATAAATATTACAGCAAGCATTCTTTATATCAATTTTTAGCTCATGATATTCTGGACAAGATGGTGCTGAAGGACAAGTCTGAGGATCACAAATAGTCATAAATTTTGGACAGCAACCAGAGGTGTTTGTTACTTGTATAAAACCAGGTTGTAGTTGATCAACTTCTAATGAAATTTCATTGAGTATAGGACATTCTGATGATGGTACACATTCACAAATGAATTTTTTACATCCATCCGAATCTACGAATGCTTTTATAATTTGTCCATAGCCACACTCAGGAATTTGAGGTTCAATGCAGAAGGGCATCATAGTAGTTACTGTTTTTGGAATGCAAAGATACTTAGCACAACAGTCTTTCTCTGTACCATTAATGATCATAGGTGTCATGTTCTCTTCACAAATAGTTTCCACTGCAGGGCACTCGGTTTTTTCGCATTTAACAATCTTTTTGTTGCAAGTGCACTTTGTGCAAATATCTAGAAACCATATATCACCTTCAATATGACCTTCTTCGTCGCATAACAAACATTTTTCTTTTGAAATGCAAGTGTCATTATGAAAGATGAAATTTTCAGGACAAAAACAGCCTTCTTCATAATTCTTTATGCACATAATATCATTCATTTCATTGATCGTATCGCACGTTTGCTTACAAGTAGAATTACAAGGTTGATATACTAAGTCTGAAAAATAAACATTGATTTAGATGATAATATTTAATTTAGATGATAAAAAAAATATTTACGTGAAGGACAAATATTTAATTTGGAAAATAAAAAAAAATATTTACGTGAAGGACAAGTGTAAGGACATATTTCACTACTTCTCCAAGTTAAACAAACTCCCATTTGTTGACATTTTCTTGAATATGCTTCAAAACTATTACAATAGCTTCCTTCAGAACACGTGTTATCTTTACAAGCCATAAAATATGGCATTGGATCGACAAGATTATGACATAAGCCAAAATCTGCTATATTTAATAACTTTTGACATAAATCCTGATCTGATGAAATACATTTGCTTTGATTATTAAAAACACATATATTTGTATTTAAATTGATATTTGGAGATTCTGTGACCAACCAGCTTGTAATGAAATCTTGTATATCTTTTATGACCTATTTAATCAATAATAAATAATAAATATAATTATTAATTATATATTTTTTCTGTTTATATGTAAAATAATCATACTTTTCCATCTTGCTGTTTTAAATCATCTTCTGGATCTTCATTACAATTACCACAGAGACCTTCAATAGCACCTCCAAAGATATATGAAGGTATGGTTAAACTAAATGCGAAGTTGGGTTGGTAACTAATGATTTCTAATTGGATAGATGGTATTAATAATCGCAATTTTTTTAAAGATGTATGTTCTAAAATCAACCAAGATGTATTAAAAGGTAATTCATATATTTTTGAATCATCCACTTCTACTTCAAATTCCTGGTTAGGTATACTTTCTTTAATTTTAATTACATGATTTTGATAAAGAATTATAATTGTCTCTGTACATGTTCCAGTATCGCAAATTTTATTTGACACCAAAATCTGATAAGTGTACTTTTTATTCCTTTTTGCATTCTCAACAATATTTCTAGAGAGAATATATGTGCAGTTTCCATCAAATTTAATATTTTTTCTATCAAAACTAATAAATTTGGAATTTCCTAACCATTCGCAAATGCAATCTTTGCAATATGTAGGAGGTATACACTCATCTCCATTACGCACTGTTCCGTCAGGACAGAAACAACCGGAAAAACATACTCCCTGCATTATTGGACAAGGATCTATCTGTTGTAAATTATTGCAACTAGTTTCACATTTGTTCCTAAAATGAAATTTTTCATAAAAATATATTAGATTATTCAGTTAGCAGATTATTCAATTATATTAGATTATATTAGATTCAGAATTTAAAAATACCTGAAACAGTCTTTGTGAACAAGAGGTGAAGCACAAATGACTGGACAATCATGAATATTTCTCCAAGTAGATAGATCTATATTTAAATCACCAGCTTGACATTCAGTAATAAAACTGGTTAATAAACGACAACGACAATCATCGTATGAGTGATTACTGTGTAGACAATTGCATATATTCTCCATACAGCTGGATATAAATTTTTCTAAATTAACAATATTCGAACATTCTGTTAATGAGGCATCCTTTACTATGTTACAGATATCCCAACTCTTAGCTTGTAACTGATATGGGCAAATCTTGAAAATTAAATATGTTTTTATTAAATATATTATTATTATTTTGTGATATTAATATTAATTGAGATATATTGTCAAACCTGTGAATCACATTTCGGAGTTCCCTCTATAACCCAACTGTTTCCAAATTCTACAGTACTTCGAGCTTGACTTCCATCAGGTAATTGTTTATCATTTATAGAATATCCATCAAAATATCCGCATAAACCATCCACTTGACGTGTTAATTTTGTGGAAATTCCTATCTTCACATTTGAATTTGTATCCCATATTATCCAGAATCCATAATAGTTTGATACCAAATATATAACATTTCCTATAGTTGATATTTTGAAAGAATGAAATTTATTATCAATTCTATTAATCTGGTTTGATGTAAAAGTATATTCATTTATGTCCATATGCATATCAGGATATAAAAGAATTACATCTTCATCTAAAGTCACTACTAGAATTTTGGTGCATTGGCCCATATTTAAACATTGTTTTTCCACTATAAAAATATGATTAAAAATAATATTTTATATAAAAACTTGATTATAATAATTTTAATTTATATATAATTATAATTTAATATAATATATAATTTTAATATAATATAGACTCACTTGTGATATACCATGTATTAGCAAACATATCTCTGGCCAGAATGTGATTACAAATATCATATTTATACTCTAGTTTATCGAATGTATTAAAAGTTCTTCCTGTAATATTGCAAACAACTTCTTTTGGTGTTGGAGGTTTACAAGAATACTTAGGACATTTTTGATGTTTATACATGCTTATCTTTTCATAAATTATAGTATAATCTGGTGGACAAAATATCTTCGGACAAGATTGAGATACATTTTCATTAAAAATTATCCATGGTTTAATAGGCACACATATGAATTGTGTACATTCTATCTCATTTTTAAATTTCTCATTTTCAGTATATTTTATATGATATTGCATAGATTTTCTAATGATAAATATTTTGTATTATTTATTATTAAATTGAAATATTTAGAATCAGATTTTAATATCTAAGATAAAAATATACCTTAATCCTTTTCTTCTTGATAACTTTGTATGAGGAGATTTTATTCCCTCTTTTACATGTGATTTCATATAATAAAGCGAATTTTGAGGTTGTTTCAAAATTATCTTGTATCCTGGTGGACAAATTGGATCCTGACATATAATTGGGATATCTAACAAAGAAATCATAAGATATTAATGTAATATAATGATATAATTTTTTATATTATCTTACAAATAATTTTTTTAAATAATTTCAATAAAAAAAATTTAATAATAAATATTTAATAATAATAATAAGAAATATAATAAATATTTTAAAATATTATTAAAATATCTATTAAATCTTTTAAAAATTTTTTTAATACCTAAAGTTGACATAATAGTTGTGCTTTCTATTTTCATTGCTGTGATTTCTTCAGATTTTGTTGTAATATTTGGACAATCTTTTTCATCATCTGGACAATCTTGTATTCCATTACACCATGAATTGTCATCAATACAAACATCACTTGTTGGACAATGACGTGTACCATTTGGACAAGATTTACATATGCAATTGCATAGTTCATTAACTACTGGTCTCTTTCCTAATTCTTCGCAAGGTTTACATTTCTTTGGATGACAGAAAGAAATGCCACCTAAAGTGCATATGCATTCTTGACATTCTTTGTTTACATAAATTGCACCTACATTATATAATATATGTTCAACTACACAAGGGCATTCTTGTTTAATAACACAAGTATTTCCATTCCACCAAAGAGATTCTTTACATTTACATGTTATTTGATCTTCATTTTGCACTCCTTTGCAGACATTACATTTTTCAAATGTTTGTGTAGTCATTGATGTTATTTCTAATTTCTCAGTTGTTTTAAAAGAAGGATAGGGCAAAAAGCAACCAAAAACTTCAAATTTGAGGCCTATTTGTTCATGCCATTTAATTGGTTGTATTTTTAGATATCTTGCATTCAACGGTTTGTCAAAATAATTCTTTTTGATAGTATTAGAGTCAAAATTACCTAAGAATTCCCTTTCATTACCATTATCATCCATAACTGGATTCCATTGATAATCATTGTTACTATAAAACACTTTATACACTGTGGTCCAAGTGCCTTCACCACCTTTAGTAGCAATTCCTGTTAAATTGCGAGGTTCTAAAAAATCAATTTTTATAAACTGATGTGGATTATGTAATTTAGGATGCCAGATTTTTGGAGAAGATAATTTTAAATTTGGTAATAAATCAGTAGAAGAAGAGGATACCAAAATTTGATCAGAAAAAATTATTCCATCATCCAATCCCATTGGCTCATCACACATTGGTGTTATGATTTTTTCTGTGATTGTTGTAGTGATTATTGGAATAGTTTCTGTCACAGGAATTACTGTGCTCACCATTTCTTGACAACCAAGTAATTCTATTTTCATAGCTATACCATTATGCCAAGATAATGGATTGATTCTAACTATTTTAGCTTCAATAGGTTGATAAAATTTTTGTTCGACTAACTTGAATTGATCCATAGGTCCTCTAAATATTTGTGGTTTCTTCTTATTATCCATAACATAAGAAAATGAGTGACCATCTTCTGAAAACAATATTCTATAACTGGTTACAAATTTATTTTCTATTGTATTGCCTTGAATAATGATGCCATAGATAGGTTCAGATTTTTGAAATTTTATATCTAACCATTGATTTGTAGTATCATATTCAGGTTCCCAAAATCCAATTTTCTTCAACAATGCATTTTTTGATTGAAAATTAGAATCTTTGATAGTACTAGCATCAAAAGAAACCTGGTTATCCAAATATTGAATTAAAGGAACAAAATTATTGCTAATACAATAAGATGGTGGACTAACAGTACTTGATACTATGAAGGTATGAATCTCAAATAAAGGAGAAATAGTTTCTGTCGATGATTGCGTATTTGGTTGTTCAGTAGTCATATTGTTAATTTCAGTAAAACATGAAGATTTATCACAAGTGTAATAATTCTTTATACACTGACAAATTTCACATTCCGATTCCGTTAAAATAGCACCAGAAATAACTGGATGCCCATTATGAGATCTACAACTACAATCATCTTCATTCACGCAGGTCATTGCATCTCTCCAGAATTCATTTGGTTGACATTGTGGTTTCTCCAATGAAACACATCCTGGTATACAATCAGAAATGCCATTGCATTTTCCTTCCTTTAATAATATATATTTATAATAATCGCAAACCTTGTTACAGTTAATGGCACAATCATTCCATATTTCACCTTCTTTACAAGTTTTGGATATTATGATATTTTTCTCCAAAGTAGTAGATGTAGTGGTTTTGTACTTAATCTTTTTGTCACTTGTCCACTCAATCTTGTTTGGTGTTATCTGTTTCATTCCACACTCTGGTCTTATTAATATAACAGTAGCTGGCCAATCACATACTTGTGTTTGAGGATTATAAAACATATCTTCTCCACAGGATTTCTTTATAAATTCATTACCATTTATTCCAGGAACACATTGATAAAACAAATGACAATCTGTAGAATGAGGTTTATTTGGAAATTCTATATTACATTTTCCAAATAGATTTATTTCTGTTGCAGGCGATATATCTAACTTTTCTGTGGTAATTGATGAACATTGACATAAAACACTGATTTCAAAATCAATGCATGAGAGATTAAAATGTGATTGACAATAAAGACCACGTTCTAAACTACATTCTACATCCAAACCAGTTTCTTTTGGTGTTAGATGATCATTTACTGATCTACATTTTATATCAATCATTTGGTTTTTATCACATATAGCAGATCCTTTAATATTTGATAAGATTAAAGTCGAAGGTAAAGGTTCAATATCTTTAAATTTCTTTCCCTTAATTGCTGGATCCTGATTTATCCAATTTGTCCAACCATTCACACATTTTTGTGGTTCCTCTAATGGTATAGTGCTTGGCATAATAATATTTGTGCAAGGTTCTCCTTTACATAACACTTTTCCACGACTACAGTAGCATGTTCGACAATCATCATTCTTTACATTATCACCCTCATAATATGTTATCTGCAATACAAATCATTATTATCGAAAAGGAAAAATATTTTAATCTTGAATATTTAAATATCTTAATTATACCCCATTGATTTCAGTACAAGGTGTTTTACAAATTTTTTTAGGGACACATTCTGTATAACTATCATTGCTGTATACTTGATTTTTAGGACAAGATTTGATGGAACATCCTTCAACACAAATATCTTGAGAACATAAATGAGATTTATCATTCAAAATTATAAGATTATCGCAAGTTTCTTGAGGACAAGTTGTGATACAAGGAGAATATGAGCTACAATTTTCATCACATTGTATTGGACAAAGTTCTTGATTGCGCCATTTTATAGGAACTCCTTTTGTATTGCATTCTTGAGCATATGCTGCTAAAGCAGTACAAAGACATTCACAATCTCCTCCTAAAATAAAAATAATAATATAAATAAAAATTATAATTATTTTTATAAATTTATATAACATTACCTGTGTCACAACTACAACTATCAAAAATGCAATTGTGAATATAACTTTCAACTTCAACCTCAGAATGACAAGATTGAAATATCGATGATTTTAATATTCCACATTTTTGTGTAGCCCATAATTTTCTCTCTGGATGTTGTATACAAGGATCCTGGATATCTTTGGGCTCAGGACAAAATTCATTTTTTTTCCATGAATCTCCAAATAAATTTGCAGATACTTCTGAGATGCCACCAGAAGGTGTTTTGAAATCATCTTCACTATTATTATTGTAATCACCACAAAGTCCCTTTGTACGACCTTTCCACTTAGGTTCTAATCTTACATATATTCTAGTGCCTATATTATTAAAATATTAAAAAAAAAATATAATAATAAAAAAGGATTATAATAATATATTTATTGAATACAAAAAATAAATCTACGAGGTCATATTTTAAATTTAAATTTATAATTATATATTGTATTATATATTGTATAATATATTATATATTAATTTAAAAAAAAAAGAAATTGATTTTATAAAACCTTAATTGAAAAGAAAAATTTAATTATTTGAAAATTATCATATTAAAAAAATACCTTTATCCCATTGCATAGTCAATCCCATATCTGGTACATTAATAAATAAAAATAATCCTGCTGTTCTTATAATGATTCTTTTAAAATTATTCAATGGAAGATTCTTTCCTCTAGTTAAAACAATTCTTTCAGAAGTTTGATCACTTCCAATAGTAAGAGTAATTGTTTTAGAACAAGATACCCCTGTTGTTCCACAAGGAACATTCTGAATAGATATATCAAAACAATCTTCTTGACTCAAGGAACCTTTCACTAAAATATAATCGCACATTCCTTGAAAATCGTAAATCTTACCATCAAATGTTTTGTAATGAGAATCTCCCCAGACAGAACATATTCCTAATAATATAGAAGTTTCAATAAATAAATTTTATTTAATGATTTATAGAATAAATAGTTATTTATAATGTTTATATAGAAAAAATATTATTTATAATATTACCTGCGCATATTCTATCCGTGCATTTCCATGTTCCATTAGTACACTTACAAGTATTGCATTCGTTTTGTATAACAGATTCTTCTTTATAACTTTGACTTCCATGATGACATGGACAAGTTTCTTCTTTAATACAATTACCATTTGGTTCATTTAAAACATAACCAGATTTACAAACACAACCAGATTTACAAATTGATGGCTTTTGGATTGGTTTATGCATGTTATAACAAGTTCTAGGTTCTGTCTGAATACAATCAGTGATTTCTTGATGGTTACTTGCTAAACATGAGGTTAATAAATTCTTGACTGCTGGATATTTTATAATTTCATTTGGCATGGCTTCTCGACAGTTCCAGATTCCTCCTATTTAAAAAAATTTATAAAATTATAAATTTAACGTAATTAAAAGTCTAACATTTATTAGATTTACAAAAGTTAAAACCTGCACAAGTACAAAGTTCAGGAAATTTATTTCCAGATCTGATTTCTTTGTGTCCTGAACTAAATTCCAATCCTTCATAAGTACATGGACATTGTCCAATTGGAATACATTCTCCATGAATATCTAGCGTTTCTCCTTCTGGACAATTACATCCCTCTACACAATCTTGTTTACAGTTCTGATAAAAAGATATATCTCCACATGATCTAAAAATATTTTCAAAAAAAATTTATAAATATCTTACAATTATTAATATTTTACTAACATTGAATTATATATACCTAGTACAACTATTTCCACAAATTTGATAAACTTGACTTCCAGAACAATGAATTTTGCATTCTTCCACGTTCTGACGCCATAAAAGTTTTATTCCTGCAGTAGAACAATCTTTTGCATATGCAGCCAATATAGGACAAAGACAAGATTCAAGTTCAACTTTACAAGAACACATATCAAACAAACAGTCTTTGTAAAATGTATCCGGATCTACATGCCAATGACAATCTAAAAAGAAGAATTATATATAACTAAAGTGAAAAATTTGTTGAAAAATTATATACTACACAAATTTAAATAATTTACCACTAAAAATATCGCTAAATAAATAAGAACAATATTGTTTTGCGGTAACTCGTTTTTGTGGATTAAGATCACAAGGATGATCCAATTCCTTTTCTGGAACATTAGGACAAACTTCATCACACTTCCATTTGTTGGCAAAAGAAATTGCTGTGTTTTCAATATCACCCTCTGGTGTAATGAAATCATCTTTTTGATTCTCAGAAAATGTGCCACAAAGCCCTTTAGTATTGCCTAATAATCAAAATATAAAATGAATATAAAAATATATTTCATATAAATAAAAAGAACGAAAGCTAATTAACCATGAAATTCAGGAGGAGCATTGATATAAATACGAGAAATTCCATCCCACCATATTTCCAAACCATTTGGTAATTGAACAATTAAGAATATACTACTTGCAATACGTATTCTAATGCCATTCATAAGTGTAGGAAATATTGTTAACTCATTTCCATTAATTAATACTTGTCTATGCTGCTTTAATTTCATGGAAGTATCTTTATAATTAATTGTAACAGTTTTTGTACATGATGGTGCATTAGAAGGAATAAGTCCCATATTCTATAAATAAAATTATAATCTTTATATGATATACTATTTTACAAATAATAATTTATAAGTAATATAAATATTGTAAATATACCTCTGATATTGCACCAGAACAAGGTACATTTTCACCTTCAATACTATAATCATCATCTTTCATCAAATAATACTTGCACTTTCCCATAAAATCATAATGCTTCCCATCAAAAGTAACATAATGAGGATCTCCAATCACAGCACATCTGGCACTGCATTTTAACTGAGTGCATATCCATTTTCCAGAAGAACATGTACAAGTATTACAATCTTTTTGTACAATTTTTCCAGGCTGAAATAGTTTTCCACGTAATCTACAAGGACACTCATCA
This sequence comes from Apis cerana, assembly GCF_029169275.1. Classification (NCBI taxonomy): domain Eukaryota; kingdom Metazoa; phylum Arthropoda; class Insecta; order Hymenoptera; family Apidae; genus Apis; species Apis cerana. Next base: position 7,238,202 of record NC_083859.1, on the reverse strand, counting down.
GGATAAATGCATTTTCCTTCATAAGCTACTGTTCCTTCTGGACAAAAACAACCTTCTTCACAATTTTCTATATTTAATTCCTTTTCTGTCCAACAAGATGATTCTATTTTTGGACCACATGGCATATATACTCGTCCACCACTACATGTCATAGCTATAATATTATAAAATGATTAGTAATTTTTTTATCAATAATATATATTGAAAAAAATTATATTTTAGAAAATTATAACTTACGACAAGTATCATTATTTCTCCAACCAGACACAGAGATAATTTTTTTATGAGCACATTGTCTAATATATACATTCATAGTATTACAAGCACATTTTCTTCTATCATAATCCACGCAAGAACAATAATCCCATAAACAAGCTATCTGTAATTCGGAAACACTAATTGTATTGGAGCAAGCTTTAAATCGATAATCAAAAAATAATTTTGTACAAAATTGAATAGCATCTTTGGTGATTAATGAATCAGATTCACAAGAATGTTTAATTGTTGGATATTTGTCACACGTTTCTAAAAAAATAAAATAAAAATTAAAAATCGACAACTAAAGAAATATACTTTCTATATATTGTAAAATAATAAAATAATACCTCCAATATCCTCAGTTTTCCAAGAAGTTGCAAATGATGCAACACTTTTAGTGTGTTTTCCATTTTTGCTTATTAAATCATCACTTTTATCTCCATTCATGTTACCACATAAACCGATAGTTTTATTCCACATATTTTCGGCAGCTTCAACTTGTAGCATAAGAGCTCCATCCCATTTTAACTGAATTCCTAAAGAATCCAATATTACCACAATAAAATGTGCAGACATTTCAACTCTTAATGCTGACAATTGTGCAGGAATTGGAAGCAATTTTTTTCGAGTTCGAAATTCTGGAACACCTTCTTTATTTCGCAATAAAATATATTCCTTATCCTGAATATAGATCTTAATAACTCTAAAACAATCTTGAATTTCGCATGTTGGACTATTATTTACAGTCACAGTGAACAATCTATTTTGTGCTTCTTGTACTAAAATATAAGAACATTCACTATCAAAAGTGAATATACTATCATCAAAAGTTTTATAGTGTATTCCATTCCATGTAAAACAAGTTTTTGGGATTGGTTTCTTCTCTTCAATAAATAGCATATTATTTTCCAAAGGATTAAACATCATCTATTAATTAGAATAAGTTATTAATATTAATTGAGAAACTATTAATATTATAAATATTTCATATATAATTTTAAGATATTTCTAAATTATTACCGTATTCGTAGTTATATTGGATTTATGATTATTATAATGTTCTTTAATTTCATAATTGCCATGAATCAATGGAAACTGGTTTACATGAGGATTAAAAATATCTTGATAAGTCCAAGTATGATTAGTTTCCTTTATATACGAATTATATATAGTACCCAAAGAAATTATGTTCATATTTTCACTGTAGTTACATTGAGGAATAGGTTGAGGCATAAAAACACCTGTTTCGTAATTGCAAATGTATACAGAAGCTGGTGGAAATTCGAATTCCACTCCAGCAGGACAATTTATAGTACATGAGTAAGTATCGTCTATATTTGAGCAAAAAAAGCCTCCATTGAAACCCATTTTTTCTCCATTGCAGATGTTAGCAGCTATATTAAAATTAATTATTCAATTATTTAAATAATATTAAAATAACTAAATTATACTTACAAATTATACTTACAATATTGGCATTGAGATCCTCTATATGCTTGAGGACACTGACAAAGATTCGATGGAAGACAATTACCACCATTCTGACAAGGTGGTTCACAAACAGCTATAAAAAAAAAATATGGAAGTTTTATAAATATAAAATACAACATTTAAATAAGAACATTTTTTTATTTATAATTTTATGGGATAAATTCTCAAGTCAAGATTACATTATTTGAGAAAAATTATAAAAAAAATTCAAAACATACGTTCACAATCAGGTATCGAGACCCAGTCTTTTCTGGTAGGTTCCCAATTTCCATTTTTGCATAAAAGATTAGTTACAGAAGTACCATCCGGAAACGTAAAATTCTTTATGCAGGATATAGTACATGACCTAATAAAAATGATATTGAAACAATTAAATATTTAATATAATATTTGATTTAAATATTTAATATATTAAATTAATTTTAAATAAATTCAAATTTGAAATTTTTTAGAACATACTGTAAATTGCATGTTTTATGTGCATTAAGCACTGGAGCAGGATAATTTAGACATGGTTTTTTCTCAAATTGACACTGTGGTCCAGTAAAATCTTCAGGACAATTACATTGATGAGGTGTAATACATACTCCATTATTTAAACATTCTGGTAAGCAAATTGCTAAAAACATAAAAATATATTTATCCATATTACATTTTTTATAATGAAAAGAATTTCATGATTTCATGATTTTATGATTTAATGGAACTCACGTTCACAATGAGGAATAGAAATCCAATCTGTGCCATGAATATACCATTCTTTGTTCATACATGTTATAGCTAATTGTGTCATCCCATTAGGAAATTTATAATCATGCTTACAAGTCGCAATACATCCACTATAAAAAAAATTTATAAAATATTTGAATATAATAAAAAAAAATTAGTTATTAATTTATGAAAAATTACCTATCTATAGAACATCTTATTTCTCCATTTATAGGTGAATCTGGTTGCTTGCTACAACCTCCTGGAAATAAAAGCTGTTTTGTTTTACTTTTTACATTCTTCATATCTTCATAATTCAATTTTGAAATATCATTTAATGAGATAGTGGTCCTAAATAATTTAAATTATAATTAAATTCAATCTTAAAGAAATCAAAGAAAAATAGAAAGTTACTTACTCTGTTATGTCAGAAGATTTCAGAAAATTATCTCCAATGACAAATTGATTAGAAATTGAAATGATTATAACAATATTGAAAAAAATTTTCCATAGCATGTTAATGTCTTTGATATATTATAATTAAAAAAAAAAAGTATAAAATCTTTTTAGTAAGTCTCCTCTCACAAAATATATGAATTAATACAATTCTTCTTTTATATAGCCACCTTGAAAAGGAAGCGGATAACCGATAATTAAAATCTGTCTTGATAAATAAATTCGACGAAATATATAGGTCATTAGTGGGATTGATATCAAGTTCAAAACTTGTAAATTAACAGAACTTTGATTCTGAAAAAATTAAGAATTTATTGTCATAGAATTAGATTTACACAATAATTATTAGATGAAAATGCACATTAAAAATGTAATACATATAATACATATAATATGTAATTTATTAAAAATATAATATCAGGTACTATTATAATCCACTTGCAATTAAAAATTATTCTTTCAAACAATTTTCGTGCCCATCATTGCTTTCAAGAATAGAGAAACATGAAGATTATTTCAACATATTCATAACATATATTTAAAATGGATTTATAGTTTTATTATCAGAGTTATAAGCGTTAATGAATTCTTAATTAGTTAGATAAGGCAACAATGGTATAACAACGGAAATAGTTATCAAACAACACCACTTTGCTGTTCCCACATTTATCATAGCAATTAACTCATTAATAAACTATATAAAACTTGATAAACTTTTCAAATTTCCAACAATGTTATTTTTTAAAAATTCAATTGTTTAAATAATTTCAACAATTATAAAACTATATAATGTAATATAGACAATATTAATTTTTAAAATTATTAACATAATTATTAACAATGACGCATAATTATGTTAATACAAAATAGCTTTAAAAAACTTATTACATTGATAAAACACCATTATATAAAAATTATGGAAGAACAATTTATTTAGATTCTGAATCTTTAGTTTGATAATTGTTTTTAATTAATTGTTCTGGTTCAGAATATTTTGAGTGCCATATTTCATAATACATTTCACTAGAAATATTACTTAAATGTGTAATATTAAATTCTTCTTTCAATGCAACTTTCCATACCTGAAAACAATAATATTTGATTAATTCCAAGTTCTTTCTTATTGTAACAATTTTACAATAAAATAATAATTATACATCTTCATCTGATATAGATGTTGTTACTTTTCTATTTCCAAACACAGCTTTCTTCTTTAAGACATAAAAATTATGCAATAAATAACTAAAAGTATACATTTTTTCAGATTCTTCTATATTAAAAGTAACAGACATAAATGAACAGCACTCATTTTTTATTGGATATAAAGCATGAGTCCAATAAGCACTAGTTTTAACAACACCCCATAATAAAGATTGCAAAGAATATCCATGGAAAGTGCCTCTCTGATACTGATCTCTTGTATCAGAAGGATAAATTCCTATAGAAGCCAAATGTCTGGCTGAAAAAATTAAAAATGATAATTTATTTAAAGCTTAGATAAGATATACAGATTACAGATTAATGAAATATTTACCAAGATAATAATCTTCCTGTTTCCAATATTTGCCACTGATTATACATTTCTTTGAATTATCAAACATATTAATTAATTTTTTAAGAACTCCCATGCTAATTACATATCCTGCATTAGCAACATTATACGGTTGACCCCATAGAAGTATTGCATGACCTAGATAATGATCCTGAGTATGATTTAATGGAGCAAGCATATAACGTAAATTTTCAAGAATTACTAATGTATCATCTTTTACAAAGATAAGCCATTCTAAAGTTTCATTATTTCTCCAAATATAATTAAAAGCTTCACAAAGAAGTTGCCATGAGGATACTAATTTTATTTCAAAATTTATAATAGGCACTTTGATATCTTTTAATTGACCAAAAAAGTATATTCTATTACAATGTTTCCCCCAAGTATTTTGGATAGCTCTAGCTAATTTAATTTTTTTTACAAATACAGCACAAGTGATGTGAACATGTGATTTCAACCAATTAGATTCTAATTCCTTTTTTTTTTTAGATCCATAAAGATAAATATCCATATCAATATTATTTAATATCAATTTTTTATTATTCAACCACTCACTATATGTTGATTTATTCCAATTTTGAAAAATAATCTCTTTGTTGATCCATGTATCAGATATGAACCATTTAAAAAGAGTATTCTTACTTGTAGAATATAAATTTAATGCAGATTTTTGGTAAGAAATGTTGCAAAATAAATGTTGATGAGTAAACAAAAATATTGCAAAGAGAAAACCAATTCCAAATCCAATCAGAAACACGGATCGTAATTTAAAACGATGAAGACACATCTTATAACTTTGACATTGATTTAATGAAATACATCTCTATTGTAATACTTTTCTTTTTAAAATGTTCATTTATAATCTAATAACATTAATTGACTCTTGTTAAATTCATAAATACTCAATTGTATTAAATCATTTTAATCATGAAGTTTACATTTTAAATCGTAATATCTAAAATATCAAAAAATAAAAATAATAAATAATATTATTGTATAAAAATTATTGTATAATATTTGTATAAAAATTATACAAAAGAATTGTCAAAAAATTGTTATTACGTTTATTTATATTGTTAATCATTTTATTAATATAAAAATCTAAGTTAGGAACTGCAATAACGCTATTTTTTTATGAAATATACTTTTCTTTTGTACTTTTGTATAACTTTTTAAGTAAAATTGAACGTTATAATAAATTAGGTCAACAGGTGGAATTATATATATACTATTATACGTGACATAACCAATCATTTTGATATATATATATATATATATGTATGAGAAGAATATCTTATTTACATAAGATTATATATATAAATAATAAAAAAAATTATAAATTTAATTAATATATATGTATATTATTTATTTAGATAAAATATAAAATATTTTTCATAAAATATTTTATTTTTAAAAAATTAATTTTTACTGAAAAATTTTTATGTAATATTAATTACCTATAAAATTGATATAGAGATTCTAAAATAAATTAAATACGTATTTATAAAAGATATTGATTAATATAATAAAAAAGTTTATTAAATTTTAAAGATAAATTATTTTTATTTATTATGTATAAAGAAAGGTTAAATCTTATCTTTACAATATATAATTACAAAACATAGTTTTATATTTAAGAAATGAATTACCATAATATGATATAAATGCTTAATATCTATTTTTTGTTTTTTGTTATCCAGGTACTGTGAAAATATTTATCTTATATAATAAAAATTTATAAGATGATTAATAATTTCACAATAAAATCCTTAGAAAATAAACGGAGATCTATTATGTTTTTCTATAGATAAATTATAATTATATATTTAGTTTAATATTTTTTTGTTATAAATATCATAAAATAGATAAATAGCTTTAAAAATTGAAATATAAATTTTAAAAAGTCAAAGATTATAATTTCTTGCAAATTTGATTAAAAACTAACTTTTCCACGAATTTTAAAGAAACCTAAATTATTTCTGTTATGTACTAATGCACCTACACCAAAATAGTTTTCTATGATAATAAGTCCATTTCTTACACTACAGTCTGATGGCAAAAAATCTTTAATACATGATTGGAAATCTTCAACTTTGAACTTTGCCTTCTCAGCTTCAGATCCTATAAATAATATCATAGTTTTGCAAAAAATTATTGATATAGTTACATAAATAAAATATATTTACCTTTGTACCAAAATAATGGATGACTAGAATAAGTAAGCCATGGTATATCTTTTGCAAATGGATTCCATTTTTTTATTAATGGTAATGGATTGCCTTTATTCCACATCAATCTTATTCCAGACATGTGCCTTTTCCTGAAAATTCAATTTAAATTTTGTATAGCGATTATTACTTTTATTTTAATTATTATATTTGACATCTAAAAATAAATATACTTGAAACATAAGTATTATATTTTCATTAAGCAACAATTAGCAAGCATAAAAATAAATAATAATGATGAAATAAATAAATTGTTTTATTATATAATTTGCATTTTAATTAAAGGAAAATTATTTAAAAATAATTACATGAATTTAGAATATACAAAAATATTAATATTGTTAACAAAAAGCAATAAAATAGTGCACAGCAATTCTTTTTAAAATAAGAGGGGTCTTTGTTTTACATAAAAACACAGTGTACCTAGGTTCAAACTGTGCAAGACCTGTACAAGAAACAAGAGAAGACCACTCTTGACGACCTGCACAATGAATTATTGATGATACACCCTCAGCCAATCCACTTAATCGTCTAAAAATCGTTCATAAATTTATAAAAAATGAATCCTAACTTTTGTTTTTTATCTATAATTTAACTATAAATTTTTTTTGTAAATTTTATAATGATACTTACGGTGCTAAAGATGAAGGAGGATAAACTAATTCACCCGAAACAAGTGTATCAATTTGCAATAAAGGTATTCGATTATATTCTAATATTTTTAAGGAGATGAAATCATATTTTATTGAATAAATAGCTTTGTTAGTTAATATTACTAGTCTTTCCTTTTCAATATCCCACAGACTTATTCTATAAATATTTTTTAATATTAATCTATATGTTATATGTTAATCTATATAATAATCCAATAAAAATTTATTATATTAAATCTCTTACTCTGTCAAAAGCCAGTTTCCAACAATATCCTTCTCCTCTTCATTTATCAAACTTTCCTGACAATCTTTTAATGCTCTATCAACAACTTCATTTCTATCAGAGAAAAATGAATGAGTATCTATATGCTTGAAAGGCATATTAGATATATCTCTTGTTGATGGAACTTGACTTGAAATATACGTTTCATTTTCTCTGTTCTTTTTTGTAGTATCTATACCTTTTAAAAAATTAAAAAATGAATATATTAATATGTTAAAATTATAAAAAGATAATTTCACAAAAATCTAAAAGATCAAAATTGAAAGAAACAAAAAATATCAATATTTATATCACTTTAATTTCATTAAGATAATAAATTGACAGAAATATTATAACCAATATTATATATAAAATATTTACCAGCAAAAGCAGCATTTTGAATATTAAATTCATTGCTATCAAGTTCTTTAGTAATTTCTAGTGTAGCTGTTTCGAAATTTCCCGGTAGTCCTTCATCGAAATAAGTTTCATCCATAATTACAGGTTATGACTTTTTTATCTAATCAAGAATCTCTTCTTCTTTCGTTATTTACAATGTTAGATTTAAACAATTTCTAAAATATGTCTAAATCAATATTTTTTTTCGTTCAATAACTTCTGTAACGTTAATAAATTACACTTATATTATATTATTCAATAAAATGCTATGAATAGTTTGACATTTTAAGTAATAGTAAGAAGCGCCATATTTATGAAATTTATATTTCCTGTTGATAATATTATCTGCAAATAAGAAATTTGTGATTTTTCTTTAAAGATAATGTTAACTATACATAAAAAAATGTAAAGAAATTATATATAAAAAAATCTTTAAATATATTTAGAAATTATATTCGTTGTATTTATAATAAAAGACAGTTATCGAACAAAAATAGGATTTCTTTATTAAATATCATTGACAATGTGAAAATTTCAAAGTATAACAAATCTAGACAATCGTTGTATACATTGTTAATACGTTGATTGTTACTTGTTAATTATTATACATATATATATATATATAGGCATTGGCTTTATAAAAATCATATTTGAATAGAGTTGACCATTTTGAATTTTACATATCTGTACAAATTTTTTAAATTATATTCTTTTATTATTTTTTATTTTCGTAATATTAGAAGAAGAATGTATGGTTAATAATACTAATAATATAATTATATTATCTTTATACAACGAATGACATAAAAAATATATAGTTTATAGTCACAAAGAAAAAATAATCTATAAGATATCAAACATGTTAATATAGAAAATAAATATCCTATACTACTATAAAAACTTTGGTTTGTGTTATTTTTTCTATTTTTATTTCTATTCAGTTTTAAGTAGTATTTATCCCAAACAAATGAATTTATTATATCTTACACTTATCAACAATATATATATATATATATATACACATATATACATATGTATATATATATATATATATATATATGTACATATGTACATATATGTATGTATGTATGTATGTATATATATATATATATGTATGTATGTATGTATGTATGTATGTATATATGTATGTATGTACGTATGTGTGCGTATATACATATATACATATATATGTGTATATATATATACATATATATATGTATGTATGTATGTACGTACGTGTGTATGTGTATATATATATGTATATATGTATATATATGTATATACACATACACACGTACGTACATACATACATTCTATAAAAAAATTTTATATTTTCTTTTCAGAATTCCTGCTTGATTTTACTTGTACGTTAATATACAAAATGTGTTGTACATATATGTGCTATCTGTGCGATAACTTAATATTTTTTTTAAAGAATATTGTCTGAATTGCCTTTATATTCGAATTTTTTTGCAGAAATGGTGTTTTGCATCAGTCTTATTATTAAATTAGTTTTAAGCGTAATAAGGCATTATTACATGTGTTATTGAAAAAAAATAAAAAAAAAAGCGAGAAATATACAAGAAAACCAAAAAATAAATTAACATACAAAATATACATTATTAGCCAAAAATTTGGATCACTTATTTGTTTTTAATTACTTCGGAATTAATATTGAAATGAAAATATTTTTAATGCATTAATTTTCCATAAAAATTTTTTGTAAACACATAGTGATTCCAAACTTTTGTCAAATACAAAATAAATGTTCATATATGATTGTTTGTAACTACTTATAGTACTGTACATCATCTAACATATTATCCGAAGAAGAAAGAGTCAAGCTACGTTCCTCGTGCATTCCTTTAGCGTAATTAATTTGCTGCGATACCTATAATAAAATTGAAATAATATAAATATATTAATAATGAATAAATAAATTCTATATACTGACTTTTTTGGCTACTTCTTCATTGTCACACCGAACTTTAGGTCTTCTTAGAAGTTCTGGACCGTCCATGTTAACGGTTATCGTTGAATCTGATCTAGATATTAATTCAATATAGTATAAAGTAACACCATTACTTTCTAGCTTATGCATTGGTTGACAATATAATAAGTCCGCTAGACTGACTTCGGTTACAACTCCTTTGGTACCTCCGGAAATCACTCGAACTCTTTCATTAGAAACAAGAATTCTTAGATTTTCCGTTCCACTACGTAAACACTCATATGCCACAAATAATTCTGAATAATTATGTTCATTTATTATATAAAGAAATTCTTGGCCTTCTGCTTGTTGACGATTATAGGGTGGTAATAGACCAGCAGAACCACTTGCCACACGAGGAGGTCTATCGCGTTTTGGTATTGTACGATGAGCACTGAACATATTACGGGAAATAAATTATATTATATTATATAATTATATTATATTATATAATTATATTTAATACATAAATAAATATTATGTATTAAATATTACTAAATATAATCTAGAGGATATATACCTTCTACTAGTTTCTCTTACAGCAGTAGCAGTTTCTGTGGCAAGATCTAGAACTCCTACAACAGGTTTCGTAATAGTTCCAACAACTCCTTTACCAAATCCAGCAAAAAAACCCTAGAATTATTTATATATTCAATTAGTTTATCACTTTTATTTATAATTTTAATGAACATACAGGAAATCCTTCATTTGTTGCTCCATCATATGTTTGTTTAAAGATGCTAGTTACTCCTCCAAGCAATCCAAAGCCAAAGCCTTTTAATCCAGCTACTAAATGATCACTACTGCCTGCAGTATTAGCTCGAATTTTTTGTCTAGCTTCTTCATGCCTTTCATCCATTATTACTCTTCCTAACCCATCAGAAAGAGACTCTGTTACTTTTGCAGCAGAATTTGATATACCATGAGTAACATTTTTTACTAAAGTCTTTACACTTCCTTCATAGATTAAACCAGAGACTCCTTCTGTGACATCATTCACAAAACCTAAAGGATTACCTAAAAAGTCCACCGATCCTAATATCACGGCAGCTTGCCATTTTAATTCCTATAAAAAAGAAAATATAATAACTCGAAATAAATTAATAAATAAAAAATTGTGATGAGTCATACATCTTTATAGTGTTTTATAATGGAATGTATTAGAAATTGAGTGCTTTCAAATGGATGTTTCTTAATAAATGGCTCCAGTTCAATAGTAGCATCTTCAAATTTAATTAATGTTAAACCTAGTTGTCTTTTTATAGCTTGAAGATGTCGTGGTAGTTTTGTTGTAGTGAGTACACTTAATTTTACCTATGTACAAGAAAATATATAAAATATTTTTCGTTTTATAAATAATTTCAATTCATAAAACTAACCTGACTAGGAACAATCTTTAAAGCGCCAAAATAGTATCGTTTAGCATGTGCAGCTGATACTTCGGAAATAAATCTCTGAGCTTTGAAATCATTCTCATCCATAGGTACTTCCAATTCTGATCTACCTGCCCCGACAAAGGCAACCAGTTTCAATATTAATTTCTCTTCTAAATGTATACATAGTGGCTTAATGCTCACTACAACATGTTTATATATTTCTGCATTTTGATTTTTTGATTTTAATTTCTCTGCAACCACGTGTATAGCTGGTCTATGCTCATTCTCAGCTCTAGTAGGACGTGTTACGTAAAGAACAGAAGTACATTGTGCTTCAAACAGTTGATTATCAATTTGTATATCCTTCATGCTTAAATCTAGAGTGGTATTAATAGGAGTTTGAACTAATTCCAGAGAAATACCGGCCATACGAATAAACAATAACTCTTCAACTGGTCTTCGAGAAACAATTGATAATCCTAAGCCAGTTGTTAAGCTAATTTTTAATTCCAATTCTCTAGAATTAATTTTTTCTGCATCATTATTTATTTGTGTTGGTCGGTGACTGACTGCAATATGGGACCAATCACGTTCTTCTAATAAAGCAAATGTTTTTTTCTGAAAAAAAAAAAAAAAAACAAAATTGATATATTATTATCTTTAAAGTTTTAGAGATATAGAAAGATCACAAATTATTATATTTAGCGATATTAATTAATATTGAAATAATATTGTAACTTTAAACAAGAAAATTATTTTTAATTTTAATTTAGTAAGAATTAAATTTTAATTTATTTTAATTTAAATATTAAAAAAACTTTAAATCCTTTGAGAACTTTTTTCAAAATTTTTATTATTATTAATTTGCTAATAAATTGATATATATTTATATTTTGATTATTTTAAAGAATTTTAATTTTTTATAACCTATTCTTATTATTATTATTTTTTTTTTTTTTTTTGTAATCCATTTCAAATTGACATTCTATAACGCTTTCGAGTGACGCTTTTTATCTCTTTTAAATATTTTAAGTTTTTCTTTCGACAATAACAAAATATATGTAATTATTTATTTCTTTAATATTATGACCTTATTATATTATTATATTCTATTGTATAATTGTTCAATATTCATACCCTTTCTTTGATATCTAACACTTGTAACACTCTTGTTGGACCATCAGTAGTTACCGTAACGGATAAAAATCCAGATCCTGGTCTCAGTTTTTGTCTACCAACACGTTGTTCAATTGGAGGAGGATTAGTATGCGTTTGAGGACCTAATACTGCTTCACTCCCTAAAAAGATATGCAAAAGCTGCATACATGTATATTCCTATGAAGATCCAGTTGCTGTATCAAGAATTCAAAATTAAAATAATATTTCATGCATTTTATTATCCGATGAACGTAGCGTTAATAAAATAAAAAAACAAGCAAAGTTCGAGCACATAAAATATTTATAATTGATGATTTTAATGTACTCCGAATCTATACGTACACATTTGCCAACGGGCGACACTGCCGCCTGCAACATTATCATTATGAGTATAAATTTACAAGCATGATATAATTCAAATAATAAACGGAGAAAACAGCTTAATATTTCATATTAATTTATCCAAATTAAATAATATAAATATTGATTCATATAGAATTACAATTTACTTGCATTGAAATATATTTTTTTTAACTTTAACGATAAATAGAATTAAATAAATAACAAAATGAAATATCATTTTTTATTGAATAAAATTTTAATTTACATGACATAATGATAGTATCAGTGAATTAAATATATGATGACAAGCTATGGCAAATAAAATAAAAAGATGATAATGAATCTATTTACTCACAAAATTGTTCGTAAAACTTAAAAATTTATATTTATGAAATTAAATTCTAGTTATATACATATATATGTGTATATATGTATACATATATATACATATATATATATACAATTTTATATTCTATTCTAAATATAAAAAATTTAAATAAAAACGATGTAGGTGATTGAATACACATGAAAGAATAAGGTTTAATATAAGATTTAATAATTGCTCAAACCTTCATGTAATCCCATGAATCCATCTTTCGATTGCACACACATATTTTTATGTGCACAACACAATCGTCCATCATCTGTGAATCGCCAAGTTTGTGTAGATCTCCTTCGGGGATCAGGTTTTCTTAAGGCAAGAGCACAATAAGTGAATGGTTGAGGTGCTGTGCCTGCTATATCTAATACTAATACTGTCTCTGGAACTTTTGAATGTTTATCTCTAGGTGGACTAGATCCTATTAATTTAAAAAATTATTTTAAATTTTAAATTGCAAGAAATTGCAAGAAATCTAACAAAGTTATTATACCTTCGTGTTGTAATTGACCATCTCCAGTCATTCTCCATAATTGAGATCTAGCTCCATATTGTTTTCTTCGCAAAGCAACCCAACCACCAGGACCAGCTTCTAAAACTAATCTCTGTGTTTCAACATCCAAAGGATCTAAACCACTTTCTCCTGTTCCCAGATCACAATCATTTTTAAAGGTTCCTGTTTTAAAAAGATCATGAAATATATGTATAAGACAAAAATATGTGTATATTCTACAAAAAAATATAATTTACCTGTAAAAGCAATATAAATAAAATTTTCATAAGTTAGAACTCTGCCTTCTCCAAGTATATTTAAATCATATGTAGCTGTCACACCTCCTGGTGCAGTTAGAATCAAACCAGCAGATTGTATAGGTTCATCTAATGCATATGGTACAGAGGAGTGTGGTCTGACTGTCCATTGTAAGTTATCATGTACAGTAACCTACAAAAATAATCTTGAAAATAATTTCTAATTAATTCAGTTAAATTGATTTAGCAAATAATATCTAATGATAATGTAATTCGAAGCATATTTTATATAATTTTTTGATTAATCACCTGATTCACTATTAAAGGCACCTCTGAGAAATTGTCTACTCTTATAGGTGGTGGCATAGTATCTGCATCAGTGAATACTATAAAATAGGTACTTTCTTGCAAAACCACATCTACACGAAGAAAATACATTTTTCCCGTCGTATCCCTGATATTAATCGTCAATGAATAATTATCATCCAATTTAATACCACCTGACCATATACAATCTTTAACATCCATGATGCGAACACAAAGCAATAAATCTTTATCAAGACGTGGCCAATGAAATGGCATGTGGCAGTCAGGCATAATTTTAATATATGTTGCTTGAGCATCTGGATGACTCTAAAAATGAAAAGCAATAAGACAATAGTCTAAAATAAAATCAATTTCGTATTATTACTTACAATTGTTGTGGTGAAACATTTTTGGGCTAATTCCAAAGTAGAACTTGATTTATTATGTAACTGATATCTAGGAGATAATGTGACTACAGTTGTAGCTCTGTATTTTCCTCTTGCTATTCTAGTAGCAACACTAATCAGATATACTATGTCAGGTCTACCATCACGTAAAGATATTCTAAGACGATGTACCTAAAGACATAATTCATTTATATTTTTTTTTTTATATTTAACAATATTATATATTTAATATTTATATATTTATATATGGACCTGTATTCCAGGTTGTAAATGAAAATGCTGAGACCATTGTGGAATTCCTTGAGGATGTACTGAAGTACCAATTCTCATTGATAAAGTTCTACTGGCTTCTTCATCACTAAAAGAAAATAACAAAGGAGCTACCATTCTGGCTTTTTCATTTTCTTCAAATTGTCCAGCTGCCTCCATACCAACTCCTTCTTGTCTGAACACCAATGGTAAACCAGTTTTATTTATGATCCAATATGGTGCAGTAATGTTAATCTGTACAGCAGATCCTTTTTCTATATTAACAGCTGCATGAAGATATAATATTCTTCCAGAAGAATCTGTTAATCTTAAACGAGCAGTGAAAGAACTTGTATTTGATGGTAATAATATCTAAAAAACATAAATTTTAAATATCAATATAATGTTAAAAAAAAATATTAAAAAAAGACTTTTATTTACTGTTCCTGATCCAGGATATCCATCTAGCTGTATAATAATTTCTAATTGTTCTTCAACATTTACAGAATGCAAATCTGCACTATCACCAGGCAAAATTCTCCCATTTTCTATACCAATTTCAAATAATAATTCGTGAGGTAATAAATTAGTCAATGTAAGAGGAGCCATCAATGTTATAATATGTGCTGGTAACATTTGACTCATATCTAATGGATAATTATCTCTCATCATTGCTATACACATTCTATAAGACAAAACAATTTAGAAACATTTACTGATTAATTAATACTGATTAATAATTTGCTTATATATTTTAGAACATACCTAAATATATTATTATGATTAGCTCTACATGTGATACGATTCTCTATAACTTCTAATGGCTTCTTTACTACAGTCCAATCTATTGTCTCAGTACAGTATTGAAACAAATTGTTTAAATTAATAGGTCTTAGACACATTTGTACACCAGTGTGCGTTAAAGGGACTGATATCGTAGATTGTGCAGGTACTTGAAGAATTCTGTCACTAACAGATAAATTTAAAGGCAAATCTAAAAAAAAGAATGTGAAAATAAAAATTCAATTAATAATAATTGAATTCATTTTGTACATGCAACCTACATCCAAGTTGATTTAAAGATTTCTCCATTTTGATTTCTACTGTATGTTTTAATTTATTAAATATTTGTAAAGCTGATCTAACAGTTACTAATTTTCTAGCTGATCCTTCTAATTCAACAGCAAATACTATTCTAGCCTTTGGCATTAACATCTGAAACTAAAAAGAATTGTTTAGATATAAATGCAATTTATATTTAACAGTTAGATAACATGCAATAATTTATTACAAATAATAAAATAAAAAACTTTACATACCAATGTTGTATCTATTTGTATTCCAGTGATATTTGTACTTGCATGACGAAAATATATTCCAACACGATCGACTGTAACAGGATCTACAGGTCTCCATCCATCCACCAATACTGTAATCTGATGTCGTCTGACAGTATGTGTGGCATGATGTCTTAATTTACCTCTTCCTTCAAAAGTAAATGGAACAGTTTCACCTGGAGGAACTTCAAGCCATGTATCATCTTTCTTAAAGTCATTTTTAGCCTTGAAATTTTGTCCCAAATTTTTGGTATCATCTGCAGCAGCAATAATCGTTTTAAACCATAATTTACAACCTGTTTCATTTTTTAATGCAAAGGGAATGAAAGGCATTCGACGTTTATATGCTTGTCCATTATTTGGCTTATTCACATTAACATCCTTACTGGAAATTAAATAAAAATCCTGCATCCAATTGTTTTTAACCAATTCTATTAATTCTATCAGTGTTGAAGTTATATTAACATCAACAGAATCTTGAGAATCAATAGATATTTGTAATCTCTTTGCATTAAGAGAATTAGTTAATGTCTGCTCCCATTGAAGAGTAGCACGCCAAGGTTCAATAAAGGGTTCCCAACCACTGAGTACTCTATTATAATAATCAATATTAAAAGTAGCAGATATTATACCAGGTCCTATACGTTGTTGTCTCAAATTGAGATCCAGTAAAGAAATCTCCAGCAATGGTACATCAGCATCTCTACAATCATCTATGATGCATATTCTTGCACAAGATGTTTGTAATTCAATAACATGAAAAACAGATTCGTTATTTGTATTAATATCTGAATAAGGTACTGCATGTTGTGTTAACCACAAAGCTGCTTCATCTAATTGACCTTTACAGAGATTCAAAGCAGCTTTACAGTCAGCATTAGTAAATCCAAGAGCCATCAACTTCTGTACTTGTTTTTCAATAGGTGTCAATATTTCATTGGAACGTTGTTTAGCTATTAGAGTCTGTTTTGGTAAAGAACTGAGCATTCTGGAAAACATAGTCACATCATGGTAACTTAATCTTACACATAAAGGTTGTAACTGTATTTCTAAACATTTATCTAATGTTAGATCCAAACTAGCTCCAACAGGATCTATTATAGATAATGCAGTCTCTTCTTCTAATCCTAAAATACAAGAAAACAACTCACAATGAGAGAGATTACAAGAAAGAGGTTTTTCACCTTCTTGAGGTATAGATCTATAGGAAAGAACAGCTGTATTTTTCAGAATAACAGCATTTGTATCACGAATTGATGTATTTTCTACAATAACTAATTCTGAATCAGTAATATTGATTTTTAATTCAAATGGAGTCACACTTAAAGTGTTATTCTCATTTTCTTGATTGTTTTCAGTATTTATTTGTACAATTCCAAGAATGGGTTCTGGCTCAATAGAATTCAACATTAAAAAATCTCTTACAGCCTCCCACCAATCTAGAATAGCAGTTAAACGCATGCTATGAACTAGAATGGTTGTAGCTGCATTTGTTTTACGTCTTCTATGGTGCACTTCAGCTTGGACACGATTTTCATTTTTAGAATTTCTTAGAGGCTGTAAAATACTCGTGAAAACATTAGATTGTTTATTAGTAGGTTCATCCTGAAATCTCATATCCATAATTAATATTTCTTGAGATACTAAATCAATATCTTGTGATCCATCACTCAATGAATCTAACGTCAGCCTGGATTTTATGAAATTAACACAAGCTAAAGCTGCAATATTATGATTTGGATGCAGTTTTACAGTAACATTTACTAATTCCAAAGTTATACATGATTTTTTCCAAATTTTTTCTTTATTATCCAGATTAACTATGGAATATTCAATGGTTTCGTTTAGATCTTGCATAAACTGACGCAAATCATCCAAATTTTCTCCAATGTTATAAGAAAGTAAACCTCGAATTAGCATGTATTGAGCAGGATCTAAAGCACAATCCATTGTAGATAGTGTTCCATGAATGCTCAAATCAGGAATCTCTCTACTAATATAAATATCTAAATTTCTTTCAATGCGTAATTTCAAATGGCACATTTCAGTAAGCAAAGATGATCCAAGTTTCTTAATATGAAAACCTCCAACAACTATAGTATCCATATCGTTATTTTGATCATCACATTTTATTCGTTTAGCTGCATAAATATCCATATTAACTAATTCAAGAAACATTATATCTAACATGCATTGATTTATTATTTCTGAAACTTCAAATCTATTATAAGCAGTAAGCTCTCCCAAATCCAATAATATCATTTCGTCTGATCTAGAACTAACTGGCAATAAAATTACTGGTGCACCAGCTTTTAGTTCTAAAGACAATCTCATGCTTCTTTTGTTGGTGTCAATTATAGCTCCAACTCCAGCTCTCAAATTAGCCATAATAGTCCACAGTTGAGAAAAATGACTAAAGAATGCTTGAAGTTCTGCTATAAATCTTTGAGTGTGTACATAATGTACTGCAGACATTTCTAATTTTAATTGAGCATCGTAAGGTCGTTTTTCAGAATCTACATAACTAGAATACTGAAAATTTAGAGCTTTTCTACCAGATGAAAGAAATCTTTCTCTATAAAATCTTCCATGAGGTGTTAAGTCTAACAATGACATTGATCCCAAAGATCCTGATACTTTCGTCTTTCCATTTGCTTTCAAAATATGCATATTAGCATTGGATACATTAGCTTTAGCAATTTCTTTCTCAGATTGTATCAAAACCAATGTTAAAGATCTAACTTCTATTTCAGTTTCTGAACGCAAAGGCAAATTATCTGTTTTATCCAATTGATCTATGTCAATAGAAGTCTGGTGCATAGTAACTTTTGGATTAATTCCTGAGGGACCAGCAAATCCAAAAAAATCAAATACCACCATCCAGGATTCAACATTAATGATTAAATCCAGGCAACTAAAATCGACAGTGACAATTTTTTGATGAAATTGATCTTTCATTAATTGATGACAATCTGGTTCAATTATAGTAATGCTCATTAATACCAAATTCTCTTCAGTGGTTGATGCACCAGGCGATGGAGGTGGAGTATTTGGAGTGTTTGCTAAAGAAATTGGTTTCCTACGCCAATGGGCAGGAATTGTTCCATATAGAGTATCAGTTTCCAATCTGTCAGGTAAACTGCCACGTCCAAATTCGCTTCTAATTTGTTGTACAAATGCAAAATTAGGACAGGATTTAGAAACACCAGCTGGAAGTTTAGCACGAGTTGGCGCTGAAGACTGCATCATACATCGATGTCTCGAACCAATAGGACACAAAAGATCTTCCATAAGAAGAGATCGTAATGCAACTTGGATTGTAGATTCATTTTTTTGTAATTTTTCATATTTTACTACGAAATCTCTCATGGATAATTCAACTAGAGGCTGTTCCTGAAGACCTTGTTTCAGTTCTACACCTAAAGTTGGTAGTTCAAATAGAACTTTAATAGAGAGATCGAGTTTATCAGAATAATTTGATACTTTGCTCATTGTTTCAGATTTCTGGACAACTGGTACTGTAACTGGCATGGAAAAAAGTCTATTTGTAGTATCTAGTAATTGTTCATATTGTTCTCGAGACAAAGATACTTTCAGTGGCGTCATCACGATTCCATGGACTTGAACAACTGGATTGTTAGAAAATTCATTATCAAGCAAGAAACTAGGACTTTGTGCTAATGTGTTCTCCTTTTCAACCACAATTTTTAAAATAGTATCATGTAAGATTGGTTTGCCTGATTCTTTACAGCAATAAATTTCTTCGGCTCTTAAGGGAAGATTGTTATGAATTTGTCCAATATTGGCAGATATCTCTAATGAGTATAAATTCATTTCCCTAACTTCCAGAGTTAATTTATGTTTTGCCATGGAAGTTGAATGAGGTTCGTGTTGCAAAGCCATAGTACCAAGATGTGCAACAAAAACTTGTCTACTATGAGATGAACGTGGAATTACTAAAACGGGACTATTTAATAGGATATCTAATTTTAAAGATAAGCTCCCTGAATTTTCTAAGTCCATAGACAAACTTGGTAAACGTCTACGAGGTGGAATAGACCAATCTTCTGCATTGACCAGACCTATGGCCATATCTGTGGCAGCTGCACTGATTTGTCTTGCAAGATTACTCAAATATTGTTTGAACTCATCGGCACAGGAACGTAATTCTGATAATAAATGAGGAGCGTGAGTATACCAAACACTACCTATACGGATGGTTAAATCTATTAAAGTTTCCATTCCGTCATGTTGTTGTGTATTTAATTTGGTACATCTGTTGGCTGAGAACCGTAAAGCTTCTGGCTGATCAGGAAAACCAGTGAAATATTCCAATGAATGTTGAGATGGATCAGCTATTGGATCTCTTCCAACACTAACGATTCTTTGATGCGTTTTACCAGTTAATGTTTGATCCAAAATCTGTAAACCTCCAAGTGAACCAGAAATGGAAGCGTTTATTGCCAAGGTAGCTTGTATACGAGCATCACACATTGTAGCTGTAGCAATTTTCTGACCCACTAAATGATTATCCTGCATCACTGCTCTTAAAAGAAGTACATTTAGTCTATGAAAATCGAAAGTTATTTCTGTCCTAGTCGAAATTTTTGGCTCTATGGTTTGATTAGAAAAAGACTCTTGTTTTTCAATATATCCTGCCTTTATTTTACGAGAAGGAAATATTCTTTTAAAAAATCCCATAAGTTCTACTATTGTTTCTTGATTGGCAATAATATCCAAGTTATTAAATTGAATATTGGCTACTCTTAGAATTTCTAATGTATCATATACCAGGGTTAATTCAATTACAATCAGAGCTTCAGAATCCATTTTATCCAGTTCAATTAAAGAATTATTTCTAGGAGATTGAGTATTTTTTGCTTTGCTTGCTAAATTAGATAAAGCATTAGTCAAAGCAATTGGAGAAGTTAATCTTCTTGGCATATTAAGATCAGGAGAACCAGGAGAGACTGGAGAGACAGGAGATGTTGGTTCTGAATCTCTTAAACTTCCAGAAATACTATCCATTCCTACATGCTTGTGACTAGCCACTAACAATTCAAAATCAGGACCAAATTCTTGAAGAGCATCAACAAGAAGTAAACCATGAACAGATAGAGACATACTAATGTCTGCAGTTCTTTTACTGAAAGCAGCACGAACTCCAGAAACTTGTAATTCTGCCACACTACGTCCTCTAGATTGCAATTCAAAAGTCATTTGATCAATAATAAATTGTACCATCATTGCATAATTTAAAGATTTATCTAAATTATCTTCTTTTTTAGGACTCTCTGGTTCCATACTAACTACATCAGTTTGAGAAATACCAGTGGATTTCGTAAAATTAGATAATAAATTATATATCAGTCTAATTGCTTCCACTTTTTGTTCATTAACATGTACCACTAGTCTTGGTAGATTTCCAGATACAGTTACAGATGGTAAATTCGGATCAGAAGAAGCGAACACTCTTCGTTCAATTTGTAAAGATATATTAAAACGTTCCAAAACATGTAAACTGGACATTCCTCTAGTTCGTACATGCTTCCAATTGTCTTTTACCTTTCCTACAAGAATTTGCAAATCTACTAAATCAATAGAATAATGATCATACAACTTCTGATGCAATGCTGTTTCAGAGATAGCTTGGAAGTCTTGTATGGAACCATTTTCTTGACTTCCAGGTGGTGTAGAACAAGGTGTCTCAAATCTTTCATCTTCATCGTCGCTATTAAGTTCAGAAGAATTAGATTTAATAATTACTTCATTATTTTGTACATTATTTGATAAATGAAGCTTTCCAAAATCTACGACGACTACTGCAGCATTGGAATCGATAAAATTTTCAACTAATAAAATTTGTGGTGCAGATATATTGAACTGTAAATCCCAGGAAGAACGATACACTAAATCTCCGTCTAAAATCTGTTCCCAGTTTTTGATGAGTTGTCTTCGAGTTCGACGTTTCATTGCTTGAAATCTTTGATTGGAAGATGATCTATGAGGCTTGCATATGAAATCTATAAGCCAATGTATTACTGTAGGATTATAAACTACATCCAAAGACTTAGAGTTCACCTGCAGCAAATGATCAGCATTTAAGTGCAATGGTCTTTTTTCATAAGTCATTTCAAAGAGATATTGAGGTAATTGAGTAGTTAACTTTTCCGCAGAACTCCGTATCCTTGAGTTTATTGTAGGAATCATTTGAGGTTGTATTAAAATAGGAAAAGTGGAATTTTCTGTGAGATAATCATGAAGATATAATGCTCCCAAACTAATGAAAAACTTGTGAGATCCATATCTGGGTCTCGAATCATAACTCAAATTTACTCGTTCAAATTGCAATTCTATTATTGCTTTCGTGTTCTCACCATTGTTTTTCATAGTACAAAGAGAAAAAGTGCCTTTAGATAAAGTAAAATTAAACTGTCCAAATACTGTATCTCGACGTAGTAAAGTGTCATCATCTATAGTATCTGCCAAAACATCCAAAAGTTCACCATCAAATGTAGAAGATGTGCTCTGAATATTTGTATTTGAAGTTTTTGAATACCATCCCCACCATTGTGGAAACCACTGTTCTAACATTCCTCTAGGTTGAGGCACATTTACATTAGAATTTTGAAGTATTTTTGGTGGTTTAATTCTTTGCATTGCTATTTCTCTTAATATTCTCAATTCGTCAAAACTTCGTTCTTGTTCTATCTTTTCTTTAAACTGTTTGATATCTGGAGATAAAACATTAGTTGGTGTTCCTAAAAATGATACTGTTTAATATCAAAAAATAATAAAATAATAAATTTGTATAATTTTTATTTAAATACCTAGCAATTTAGCATAATTCTCCACATATAAAATATTTTCTTTGCCTTTTTGAAGAATATCTTTCCATGATAGTTTAGGTTTCAAAGCATCTTTGCCAATATGACATCTTATTGCATATTTCCACCACTCTTTTGGTGCAGTGGACACGTTAACTATTGGACGACAGCATCTCTGTTGCTTACGACGCTCTATATCTTTCAAACCTTTTATGCATTTAACTATTTGATCGTATTGTATCTAATAAAAAATAACTTATTATTACAGATTTTAAATAAAAATCAGATTTGTACATAAATTTTAAACTTACATCAGTAAGACATAATGGAACATCATCTAATAAAAGATCGACAACCATTCTAGGTTTATTTGTAGATCTTAATGGTCGTTCAGACCTATCTCTTTTAACATGAGCTCTTGCATTAACAGGCAATAAAATGAGATTTTTTATTATATTTTTTGGTTCACTCATTGCAATCTAAAAATAAAATCAATTTCAAAATTAATAATTTATTTAAATATTTAAAGAAAATAATATATAGAAAAATGAATATATATACAGCTAAATCACCAAGATTGAGAAAACCAAGAAATTCGTCTTTTTTCAAATGATTCCAATAAATAGAAAGCCTGTCAAGTTCCATAAGCTTGAAAGAAGCATCTGTGAGATTCCAGGAAGTAGAACCAGGTATCCAACTAGCATCGCAACTTTGTGCAGTTAAAGCTCCAATAGTTACACCAAGTGCAATGCCAGTATCTATTTATTTAAAATTATTTATTTATTATTACTATTAAAATTGTTTTTAAATAATATCTTTTTTTTATTTTATTAAATAATTTGCTTACTATCTGGCAATGTTACTCCATCTTCATATCTTATATGAACATCTTTAATATTAAGTTGTAAATTTTCAATAATGTTGGTAATTAAGGATGTACCATAATTCACCCAAGAACTATAACTAGTAGCATAATAACCAGGATCTCGTTCTGTATCTGCTCTCCATCTTGCTTCTAATGAATCTAATCGACTTAATTTATATTCTAAAATTGCTTGTTCCTCTGCTTCATTATCAAACTATGAACATACTTATTTATAATATATGAAATAAAAAATATTATAAAAGAATAACAATTTATAAATACCTCATTCAAACTAATTGGTCCAGCTACTAAATATAGTTGTTCTATTACTATGACCCATGAAGCTGTTCTTATTTGACGAACTGGTACTTGCAATCTTATTTTACCAATAAATCCTGCTTTTATTTCTACTGGTAATCCAATATGACGTAAGGCTTCTTTTTTTAATGGTAAATTTTCCAATTCAACTTCACCTAAAATACATTTTTTTTAAAATAGAAATTTCACGGAAATTTAATTTAAAATTAAATTCAAATAATATTTAATAAATAATAAAAGTTATAAATAAAATCTATAAAAAATAATTCAAATTATCAATGAATAAACGATATTTTTATATTTTTAATAAAAATCTATTCTTAAATTTCACTAATATGACTGAAAAGAAAAATATAACCTTACCAGACAATAAAGCAATGCTCAATTGATCAGTATTTAAATTTTCAACATATTTCCCGAGGTAATTATTTAATACCCAAGCAACAAGTCCTTCCAACATTTTGGAAGATTGAACAATTTTTTAACTATAAGAATAAGCTTATATACAGAAGCAGGCATAAGTAATTTCTATAGGTTATGTTCGTCGAGTTTTATTCAAATTTTCAAAACTCACGATGTAACAGCAATTAAAAGATCGTACGATCGACAAGGTACAGCTTCTTTCACATAAAAAAAACATTTTTCACGTTCAATCCTTATTTTATGATAAAAATTATAAGATCAATCAACAATGCGAGTCATATCAAACAATCTTCATCGATCGTGAATATCATCGTGCCAAATGTTAGAGTTTCAACATCACGAAAAAACTTTGAAATTAGTAATTATCTATAATAAAACTTTTTTCTATAATGTCAAATTAAATAATGAATTATACTAATATCAAATTAAAACTCTGAAATTTTAGTGAAAATTTTTTAAATTAGCTAAAATTTTAACAAAGAAATTATTAATTATAATAATTGAAATTGAATAAAATTTTTGAATATAGAATTAAAAAAATAATTATTATATTATATTTATATTATTATTTATACATTTTTTATGCAATTTATATTTAACTAACTTACTATTTTTGACTTAATGAATGAGAATTATCTGTTAATAAATTTATATGTACATTTATAAATATAAAGAAAGACTTGTTTCTACAATTTTTTTTTCATTTATTATAAGAGATATAAAAACATGTTTCAAAGTTATATATTTATACTAAAAACAGTATATAATTTTTAGTACAACTTTAATCTTAACTTTAACTTTTTCATCATTTCTTTTGTTTTCTAATATTTTATTAAATAAATATAAATCTATCATTATATGTTTTGGGCTTTTTTATTAATTAGACTTAAATATATTTTATTAATAGATTTGACTAAGCATCTATATATTTTTAATAATAAATTTATTCAAACTTCGGTTTTGTATCTTCTTTATAATATAGGAATGCCAAAGAGAATAAAAATACTCCACCCATCATCGAAAAAGCACTTATGTAATAGGGAAATGCACTAGGTATAAAACGTTCATATTGAGTATGTTGTAGAGGACGGACAGATACTTGAGTGGTACTATATAAATGTGTTAAACCAATACGAGTATAATCTACTTTGAACTGATAAACACCATAGACATCAGGAATTTTAAATCTTGCTTCATATCTGCCATTACCTACAGGTTTCATAGTCATACGAACAAAAGGATCTATTCTAACAAATTCTAATTGTAGATCATTAGTTTCATAAGGAATCCATTTATCTCCTGCTAATTTCTGAACATCAATAGAATAAACTACATCATCCATAATTGTATAAGCTGCTGGAGGTTCAGATTCTCCTACTCTATGATGATGAGCAGAGGAAACACGTATCACACCATTTTCCTTGAAGACCCAACGAGCAATCATTGTTGCTACAGCTTCATTTCCAGATTTCAAATATTTTTGACCACCTGTATATTATTTTAATATTATAAAAAAAATATATTTAATAATTTAAAAAAGAATTATGATGTTTAATTGATGTTAAGCTGATTTTCTTACCTTGAGCTTTCTGAATAGGACTAGTAAAAGCTTCATCACTAAAAAAATACAAAGAACCAGAAAATACTACTCTGGCATTATTTCTAGCTTGCAGAGCTGTAATTAACAATGTATTTTTGCCTACTGCATGAGGATATTCTTTTATAGAATTCTGTGGATTATATGAATATGCTGAACTAGATGCTGTTAATAAACGTAAAATTAAAGGATTTTCTGTATCTGCAATCAATCCAGTTCCTTGATAAAGTAAAGAATTTATATTTTTACTTCCAACAATTGCAGGAGCATCTATTAAATTGGCAGGATCTGCTACTATTTTTGTATGATAACCATTATCAGAAACATCATAGTTTAAATGATCAATGACTGCAGAACCTTCTTCATCAATTTCGAAACCACATTCTGATGCTAATTCATGTAAAGCATCTCCTGATTGAGATGAACCAGCAACTAAGACATTACCACCACCATCAATGAAATCTGTTATTGTTTCAACACTTAATGCTCCTCCAAATTCTTCTACAGAAGGAGCAAATATTATTAAATGTTGATATAAATATTCTCCATATTTAGAAAGCTGCAGATTAGCATCATCTGCTAATTTAAATGTTAATATATATCCATTATCTATAAAAAAATTGAAAACATTAACCAATACATATATTTTTATAAATTACATTACAATTAATATACTACAATATTATTATACACATAAACAATGCCATCATAATTCAAAAAGCAATTGATAATAACTAATTATTTTATTAGATAAAAGAAATTTTTAATCAATTTTTCACTATATGTTTTTAAAAAATATTTTTAATTAATATTAAATATATGAGTATTGCAAATAAAAAAGAGCAATATCTATAAATTTTTATTAATAATTTTATTTATTAATAATTTTTTATTAATTAACTATAGATAATAAAATAATACAGATTTTTATTATTTATCTATCTTATTTATTTATAAAATTGTAAAATCAATATATTTAAAAGCTACTTCATTTTATAGGTATTTCATTTATTCAATAATATAACAGTTTCAATATGATTTATATTAAAGTCTTTTGCAATAATATTTATTCATTGTACTATAATTTTTTCATTTATAATAATTATCTTATATTTAATATTAGTTAAAATCTTAATTATTATTATTAAAATCTTTTTAATATTAATTTCTGAATATATAATGAAAAATTTAGTTTTTCTAACTGATTTTGATTCTGAATTTATAGAAATTTGCAGTATTGAAGTTGAATATTTACATACCTTGCAATGTCTTAAAAAATATGGAGTGTGTTTCTCTTATAGCTAAATTATCTAACAAAACGAGTGTCGGTCCCCCAGCATTCGCTATTCCAAATATCGTAACAAGATAGAAAAATTTATTTATAAATTTCATTATGTATGATATATAATATTCTTCCACGAGACCGGTTTCCCTATCTTAAAGTAGCGGGTTCACATACAACACGTAACCAAACGGAAGTTGTTCACTTTACGGAAATGACATGCTTCAACCCTATGAATCAAATTTACCATATACTATCGATATTTAATCAAAGTTTTTTATAAAAAAAGATAAAGAGATATTATCTTTAGTGCATTGATATTTTGATTATATATTTATAAAAATAATCAATTCAAATTGTATGACATTATATAATATAAAATTATTTTCAAGCTATGATTCTTTATAAAATAACCTTGAATTTCAAACAATCATATTAGGTTAATGACATTGACAAAAAGATAAAAATTTGTTTACATTTATAAAAATGATTTAAGTAATAGTTTCTTATAATATCATGCGAATATAGTGATTATTGTTACGCATGCTCGAACGCGTTTTAAATGTCAAAACCGTGCGAATTTATCCACATTTATTTGCATCGAGAATCGCTAAGATTTTCTTGACAGTTTCGCATAAGTTATGTCCTTGTTGCGTGCCTCGCACGATTATCAGAGTGGTATGGCTAAACCGTATTACAAATTGAGAACTTCTCTTTTCGGACACACATCCGACGTGAGAGCTGTAGCAACCTTCGCCGACGGAACTATAGTTTCTACTTCCCGGGATGAAACTGCACGTATTTGGAAATCATGCGGGTATTTAACCTATTCGAGGATTGTATTAAAATTAAAAAAAAAAATTTTTTATTTATTCTATATTTATATGTTATATATTTTATACGATTATAAAAGCGATATTATTATTTTGTAGAAATGATAAAGATTATGAGCACACTGCAACTTTAAAAGGACACTCAAATTTTGTCACCTCTGTATGTGTTATAAATCCTTCTGAGCAAAATCCTACAGGTTTTATTATTACTGGTAGTCATGATAAGACTATACGTATTTATATTTCGGACCAAGCAGAGCCCATAAACATTATAAAAAGTCATCAGGATACTGTTTGCAAATTGACAACTGGTACAAAGGAAGGAACATTCTTATCAAGTTCCTGGGATATGAGTGCTAAATTATGGAATTTAAGTGATTTAAGTAAACCACAATTAAATTTACTGGGCCATACAGCTGCTGTATGGTGTGTGGCAGATTTGTTGAGTGGATACATTATAACTGGATCTGCAGATAAGCTAGTTATAATATGGACAAGTGATGGTTCTATACATCATAAATTGATTGGGCATACTGATTGTGTTCGTGATATATCTGCAATAAATAGTAATGAATTTTTAACTTGTGCTAATGATGCCACTGTACGTCATTGGAATGTGTCCCTCGGAACTTGTTTAGGAACTTATTGTGGACATGAGAATTATATCTATAGCATTTTAGCTTTAGAAAATGGTACAAGCATATTTACTTGTAGTGAAGATCGGACACTTAGGATATGGCATAATAGTGAATTAAGTCAAACTATTACTTTGCCCACTCAATCTGTATGGTGTTTGGCTTTACTTCCTAATGGTGATGTAGTTACTGGAAGCTCTGATGGAGTTGTTAGGATATTTTCATGTAATCCTGAACGCTATGCAGATTCAGAGACATTGCAAGAATTTGAACAGCAAGTAGCTAGTGTTAAACTTAATGCTCAACAAGAATTAGGTGGGATCAAAGTTAAGGAGTAAGTCAAATAATTAAGAATTTAAATTATAATGATATGTAAGAATTAGATTATAAATAATAAATTATAAATAATTTTAATTAACTTAATTACATTAACAGTTTACCAGATGCCAAAGCTTTGCTGCAACCTGGACAGAGAGATGGTCAAACTAAAATAATTAATGATGGAGATGCTATAAGAGCTTATAGCTGGTCACAAAATGAGCAAAGATGGATAAAGATTGGAAATGTTATGGGTGCATCAGGTGGTAGTGTAGCTACATCTGGAAAACAGCTTTATAACGGCATAGAGTATGATTATGTGTTTTCAGTGGATATACAAGATGGTATTCCTCCACTAAAATTACCTTATAATAATGAT
Source organism: Apis cerana (assembly GCF_029169275.1). Taxonomy (NCBI): domain Eukaryota; kingdom Metazoa; phylum Arthropoda; class Insecta; order Hymenoptera; family Apidae; genus Apis; species Apis cerana. The sequence goes on along the minus strand of NC_083859.1, from coordinate 7,208,424 downwards.
CAGGATCCTTGGCATGTTGCCCAGAAGTTCCTTCATGATAATGGTCTTAGTCAATTGTTTCTAGATCAGGTATAAAACTTGAAAATTAAATATTTGTTTTTTAATGAAAATAAATTTTATGGCAATTTATTTTTATTTATAGGTTGCAAATTTTATAATAAAAAATTCTGAATCTGCACCAGTTTTGAAAACTGATGCTCAATATGCTGATCCTTTCACAGGAGGCAGTAGGTACATTCCACAGTCGACAACAAATACAGCTTCGCACGAATTCACAAGATCAACAGCATCAAATTCTTCAGACGCATCTGTACCTTCTTATATACCTCATACAAAATATTTGAAATTGGAACAAGCTAATCTTTCTCAAATTTTAGGTATTCATATTTTTTATTGCTCTTATTTCTATTGCATTTATAATAATAGAATTAATTAACGAATTGTTTAAAATATTTGTTTAAAATATTTTTTTTTGTAGAAAAGATAAAAGAATTAAATACTAAACAAAATGATCCTTTTAAAGTACCAAATGATAAATTGGAATCCTTGGTGAAACTTGCTGGTGATCAAGCTTCTGAGCAATTAAAAACTGATGCTTTAAGCACTTTGAAAATACTTTTAAACTGGTCAGACGATATATTATTTCCTGTGCTTGATATTACTAGGCTTGCAGTACTTTGCAGAGAAGTCAATGATGTATTATGTACAGAAGAACTCTTGCAAATTGTAAAAAAGCACATCAAACCTGATGCACTTCCTTCTAATCAAATGCTCACTTTCCGCTTACTGGCAAACATGTTCAGTCACGAGAAAGGTGAAAAACTATGTCTTAATTGCAAAGATGAAATACTAAAACTTTTATCAGAGTTAGAATCCCTTACAAATAAAAATAATCAGGTATGAATAATAAAAAAAAAAAAATGTATATCATTTAAAAAAAAGTATGAATTGAAATAATTAATACAAAATTCCATTTGCATATTTTCAGGTAGCAATTTCAACTTATATATTGAATTTAACTGTAGCTCTGAATAAATACAATGATACCCTTGGTAAAATAGAATGTCTGAATGCAATGTTCTCATTATTACCACGTCTCAATGAATCTGAAGCAGTATTCAGAACTCTCGTTGCATTAGGAACGCTTTTGAGTACGACATCAAATTCAGAAGATCGAAATAATTTAATAAAAGCAGTACGACAATCAGAAGTTGCATTGAATATACTTTATACTATATCAGAAACTACAATTCCAACAGATAAGCTGGCAAATTGTTCAAAACAGATAATCAGTTTAATTATTTAAATATATAAAATATAGAAAAAAATTGAAAAAAACAATGGAAGACTCAAATCAAGACTCAAACTATAAAGTGTTGTAATTAACGAACATATTCACCAATATTGCGTTAAATAGGTTTCTTATATTTTTTGCAATCTGATGGTTTAAACATTATAATTATCTCATTGCTAATAAAAGTACATTTTGCCATAATTGAGAAACAATCTTTGTTTATCAAAAAAACATGTACATTTCTTTTTATCCTTTTCCTTTTATATGTAAAGATCAGTTGCTTTAATTTCAATTTAGATAAGATAATCTGTGTATTTTAAAATGAAAATTAATTAAAATATATGTACAACAATGAATATAAAATAATAATTTATGTAATATACATGTAATGTAATTAAATCTTTCGAGCACTTGCCCGACAAACATACAACAGACAACAAGTGTAATAGTAGAATATTGTTATTACATTAACGTCAAATATACACACACATATATATATATATATATGTATGTATATCAATTCACTCTCACGAGTAAGTCAAGAGTCGGTCAAGTAATCAGATTTCATATTTAATTACAATGAAAAATAATAACATTCACTGTGTACACTCATTAACTTCAATTATCTTCGATGAACAATACATACATGAAAGATAATTATTTTATTCTTTGTTTTCTTTTTATAGTATCATCAGGTCATTTGTGGTTCGTGGGAATGTGAATATGTAATTTCTGTTTTCTTTTTTCTTTCTTTGCTTTTTTCTTATAAAAATAATTTGAAATATATAATCTGAGATCTGTAAGATAATAGAAACAGTGTTGGATCGTACAATTAAGAATTTTTTAGTATATTTCAAATTGCTATACATTACCATATGTATATCTATGATTAATTAGTTTCTTTTTCTTTTCATTTTGTACCAATGCTGAGGATCAAAACCATAATATATAATTACTATGAAGAATTTTTTTATCAGAATTTTGAAATATATGAGTATGATTTCTATAGTGTTTTTTTTTTTTTTTTTTTTTTTAAGCAAAATAAGTTCTTTATTTCAGAAATAAACGATTCGCGGAATGCCCTATAAAAATGCACTGATCCATAAAGATGTGTCTTGAATTATTAATCAAGATTAAATATTTGGAAGAGGGATAAAGATAAACAGAGATAAAGAATGTGCACATAAAATTACAAATCTTTTGAAAAGATAGATTTGCATAGGAAATATGTATTCCTTATTAAGATAAGTCACATTTGTGGATTTGAAAAATCATGTCAAAAATTACATTCAAATAGTATCGATTTGTAGCCTTTAAATATATATTTTTTTATTCTTTCTGTTATAATAATCTAAACTGCTGAGAGATTTCTCAATTTTTTGTACCTCTGAATTTAAAGTGTGTTTTTTTATCAAGCAGTTATTCATTATGAATTGTTTTTAATTCAATTATTTATGATTGCCTATTTTACGATTTGTAATTTCATTTCATTTCATTTTGAATAAGCATTGTTCGCAATAAAATCAAACACAGCCTCGATAATTGAAGGGTTCAGGAAACAAGTATTAAAAATATAGACATCTCATACGTATAAAAATGTATCTTAACAATAGATTAAGCCAAAAAAATGTCTTTGAACATTATTGAAAAAAGAATCTTAAATTTTTATCTAATAATTCAGATATTATAATTATTTGTAAGAAAGTACAGACTTAAATTTATAAAATACTTTCAGTGTTTAACATCATATATCACGACAACTTAGAAAAGAGTTATAGAACTCTTTTTAGCAGTCATATGTCTATTTTTTTTCCCTAAATTACAATAAGATTTAAATTTGATTTATAACTTCATTAAATTAAAAATAATCTTTTAGAAAGTAACTCGTTATTTATGTTTTTTAATAAATCTTTTCTTTTTTTTGTTTTTTTGTTTTTTTTAAACAATATAGAATTATGGTTTGCAAAATCTTGTCAAAAACAATTTCTGTTATTCAATTAATAGAAAAATATTAGAAAGACTATTTTAATAATATTTGAATTCAAGCCTTGTTCGTCGCAAATTAATTAATATATCGTTACAAATTAATATATAATTAATATACATTATCATAAAAATTTGAAATTTTGTTTTTTGTACGAATAGTGAATTTTTTATTAATTTTCACCTCAAAATTAGTTATTAATAATAATTTAGCTAATAATGAAAATTCTTAATTCTTGAGCTAATTTAAAACTAAATTTTTGTTTAAAAATTTTTTTTTGACTCTAAATTTTTAATCACAATATATTTATAATCATAATTTATCGCAATCATAGCAACATTCTTTTTCACAGAAATGTGAACTTCCCGCACCCTTCAATTAGGGCTTCTTTTTGCTACTTTTTGCTATGGCAGCATACTAGGAGGGACCTAAAATTTATATTGGGTCCCCCCTGGCCCGTCTCATTCAGCCGGCGTACTCGATGCCCACCTATCGAATTCTATTCCCGAATCTGGACTAAGACCCAAATCTATGGGACTAAGAAAACTGGGAGCTGGGCAATTACAAGGTCCACCAGGTCGGCACGCTCCTATACATCTTTGATCATTTCCTCTATTACTTCTATCGCCTCTATCTCTCAGTTCTTTTTCAAAACTATGCAATTGTTCCATAAAATGAAAGTTCGGTGCAATATTAGATTTTCGACTGCGCACTAAATTGAAGGCATCGTTCAGACTAAGGCTACATTTGTGCATAAGATAGGCTACAGTTATCGTAACGGACCGAGACACTCCGGCCAGACAGTGAACCAGCACTCCCTTATCTGAGCTTCGAGCCTCCTCTGAAAAATAAACAAATGATTATGTTTCAAATTTAAATATATTAACCCATTCTTTTTTTATTTTTTTTTATTATATTTACCAATGAATTGAATTGCTTGTGGAAAGAAACTAGCTAAATTCTGGCTCCAATGATCGCTTATAGGTATTTGCATGTATTTTATCGAACCAGCGCTTTCAAATACATTTGGCAAATCAGGGGTCACATTTAAAATATACTGTATCCTATGACGTGCTAAAGCTTCTCTGTCTTCGCTATTGGCTGCATTTCCAAGATATAAATGCGGTAGAATTTCGACTGGAAAATCTTTATCCTCCTCAGGACCTAAAAAAATCACAAACTTTATGATTTCTTCACAATTTCATTGAAATGCATTTTTTTTATATTTCATAAAGAAATGAAGATGATTTGAATATACTAACCAACAGAATCACATGTACTATCACTGTCAGAATCTGAATATGATCTTGTAGGTAATGTGGAAATTCGAAGTGATCTAAGACCCATTAATTCACCTTCATTAGAATCTTGACCTGGGGGACCTTCACCACTAGTTTGACTACCTTCACACCACTCGGGATATCTATCTTTAAATGCTCCAAAACCATCTAAAATAAAATAAAATAAAGGATTTTAATAAGAAGAAATATGTTTTTTATTATTATTTATTATTATTTTTATTATTTTATTATTTATATTTATGATATAATAACTTTATATAATAATATATATTATAGAAATAATAAATAAAAAGTAGAAAAGACTGAATGAAATAAATATATACTTTAGTGAGGAATATAAAAATTTTATACAATTGAGAAATAAATAACAATAAAGAAATAAATAACAATAAAATAATAGAAAATATTAGACAGTAATACTCTTTATACATAATCAATATACATAATCATAATTTATACATAATCATAAATCAATATTATTTCAAATATATTTTTTATTGATTTATAGTAAATATAATTGGTTATAAAAATTTGAAAAATTTTATAATATAATCTATAATTACTTTATATTTTTTAAAATACAATAAAAATATTGAGATACATTTTTTTTGTTTTTAATGCATATATTTTAAAAAAACAATAAGAATATTCACAAACATGTTGATCATCTTACCCATTAAAATAGCAACACATCCTCCACCATTTCTAAGTCTTCGACTTAAAACTTGAATTGTTTCACCCTGATGTCCTGCAGGATCTGTAGAGTCACCAATCAATACAAATGTCCCTCTACTATTTTCATCACCACACAGAAATACTTCTACTCTGTTTCTTAATTCTAAGCACCTTATTGTTGATAATAGATCAACTTTTCCAGCTGCCAATCGTCTCAGCATAATGCTAGGTATAGCTAAAGGTACAGAGCCTCTAATGCGAGCTTCAGAAAAATCAGAATGTGCTCTACAATCTAAAATAAGAAGCTTGTTAGGACCATCTGGTGATCTTAGTTGCTTAAAAAGCCACTCAGGATCCACCAAATCTTCCTCTATAACACTTCCACCTGGCATGTTGTAAGCATTAAATAAAACTCTTAATGTTTCTTTGATTTTGTAATTTTCTTTCCTTAGAGCACATTTGTTTTCTTTCTAAATATAATTTACTCATATTAATAATGAAATCATTGATTTCTATTATATTCTATTTGAGTACCAAAACATTTGAGACTTAACAAAATTGAAAAAAAATTTCTTTTTAATATGGCACTTTCAAGTAACACTTTACCATTGGTTTTTATGTAATGATTAATGTATATACATGATATCTGTTTAGGATTGTATTCAATTGAATATCAATCTTGGTTACATGTTTATCGGTAACTGAGGACAGTATGAATACTAAGTGCTTGGACGCATTCTAAGTACACGCGTCTTATACATTTATTCTTAAATATTCAAATACGAAATGGCACTTAGAATTGTATGATAGAATACGTTTCTTAGAGACATCCAAATGCTTGGTGTCTTTCTCGAACTTTATATATATGTATCTATGTTTCAATTCAATGTTTTCTCACGTGTATTCATCATTTCTTACGGCATCTCAATGCCGTGTTTTCTTTTACTCCTCCTCCTCTTTCTCCTCCGCCGCTGGCACTGCCAGCAGCTCGTCTCGATTATTGATCCTTTTGTAAATAAAGACGACAGGTCCAATTAACGCCACAGTAGCGGAATGTTTCAGTTCATTCGACAAATGCATGATCCCACGTTGCGTTGTGTCACCACACACTTCTTTCTATCTCTTTATCTCAACAACCACATCGACAGTCTACTCGACATCATGTTTCGTAAAAAACGTGTTAATGTTATTCTTATTTTTTCACAATAGAACATATAGCAAATGTATGTGTTTGTATCTTTTTTTTATATGTTAATTTTATTCTTCGTTCCTCAATCGTTTCTTTAATGTGAACTCAATCCAATCACAACTGCAACACATGTTCTCAACTTCAGCTTCTTTTTCAACACTTCACTAACACAGAGATGCTGCGTTATACGCTGGAGCCACCGTGAACAGTCCATTCGAAACGGTCCGAATGAACGAAATACGTAGTTCAAGAAATCAGTCGCGTATCTCGGCGCTACGCGACTCGAGACCGTCGTTCTCACCTTACAAATCCCTCCAACATTGCTCGACGCGTCTTTCCTAGAATGCCGTACCGACTTCCTGTTCTTTTTTTTTCTTTTACGTCACTCTTCTGACTCTCCACCGAACACGGAGAGAGCAGTAGAGCTCAGCTACAATTCTCGTGTCTTGCCTTCTATCTTCCTCTCGCTTTCTTTTAACTTCCGGTCTTTCTCTAACGTTTAAAGCACAGCATATACTATCTCTGTCTTTCTTCTGTGGCCTTCTAGCCAGCCTGCTGCAGGCCACACCTTACCTCGAGCGTTCTTCCGTCCAGAATGGGCAAATGGCGCTCGAATCCTCGATTGTAGGGGAAACTGGTCTTTACATTGATTGGTGCCAGGTCACGTGGTGCTCGCTATCGGACCAATCCCAGTTCGGACTGACGTCAGTTCATTGACAAAAGATGTTTTCATTAACAAGGCGTGGGTAGATGGGTCGGGGAATCGGTACTGACCGAGCCGCAGTATGAGCCAGAAGTGAGGAGACGACGGGGAATGCTAGTACACTACACACTCACTCTCTCACGCGTGCGTGGGCGCATATTATTACAATCCGCAGGAGACACGGCATCGTCTACCCAAGCTACATCGCATCGACGTGCACATACACTTGTGTGCATGTCAGGATCGACATGATATTCTCTGTCACCCTGCAGAAATTAAAAAATTTTATTTCTTACATAATTCATTAATATTTATTATAAATCATAATATATCTTCATTATCATCTGAGGACAACAAAAATTAAATTAAAATAACTCTTTCTCAAGAGTTTTAGAGTTTATAAGATACAAATCTGGTTTAAGTAAGATTAAAACTTGAATAAAAAATTTTAAGAAACACAAAAACATAATTCTTGTTTAAAGAAATTTTTGTGAATTTTATGATTCAATAAATGCAAGATTCTTTATATCTTTGTTCATGTTTTATAATTATTCTTCTTTATAATTATTTAAAATTGGATTTTGAAATTTTTAATATCGATAAAAAATTTATTTAAAGATATTAAAATCTAAAAATTTTAAAATATTTTTCTCTTTTTTTTTATCTTTTGTTATTTAAAATATATAGAATGATATGAAAATTCTATATTTCAATATTCAAAATTTTTGTTAAAAAAATTTCATCACACACAATATCAATAATATATAAATATCAATATGTAAAATAATATCAAAAATAAAATTATTATGATTTTTGATAAGATTAAAATTTATATTTTAAAATGCATTATTTATTTTTTTTATTATTATAAATAAGTATACTATTCTATTCGTATTATAATAAATATAAATTCTCAATTTTTTATATTTTTTTTATTATGTCCTATTCAAAATATTACGTCCCTGAATTCTGTCGTATTGTACGTGAAGCCTCACCTCGAATCGGGTAGCCTATCAGGCGACTCTCGGGCGTGGGTTGGTATTCCATTCATTTGGGCTGCTGTCGTTGAAGATTTTCACGTTCGATCACGCGGACGGCGCAGGGCCACTTTATCATGACCCCGAAAGAACTGTCGCTAGGAAAAAGAATAAGTCGATAGAATGATAAATAACGAAAAAGAGAGAGGTAAAAACTCTCATTATCATATGATTCAACAAATCACGAGACGAATTTCGTTTCGATTGTATAGGAACATGATAAAGTGAGCGTACTACGGCGTCCTTGGTACTTACTCCACGTTTATTTCGATCAATGACAGTTATAAATTTACGTAAGAACCTGTCATACATCTCTATACTTATATGTAAATTTCTTGTTACATTTGCATTTTTTCAATATTTCTATGAGAAAAAAAATATATAGTTAAATTCTCTTTAACTATATATATACAATATATATACAATATATACAATATATACAATATATCTAATGGATTAAAATTTAATTGAACTTGAACGCATCATGCGAGATACCAATGAATCTTATTAGAATAACATAACTGACTTTTTTGAAAATAAAACATTTATTAAAAAATAAAAATATCTGATATTAGAATGTAATTTTAAAAATTACGTTAAAATTTTATCATTTTAATAATTAAAAAATAAATTTCATCATCAAAAAAACATAAACTTATAAATTATACAAAATAATAAAAATATTTTTATTATTTTATATTTAAAATATAAATATGAGAATTGCATTTAATAATATTGTTATAATATATTATATAATATATTGTTATAAAACATTGAACTGTAAGTTTGAACTGTATATTTAGACTAAAATCGAAATAAATAAAGATTATGCAGATTTATTATATTAAATTAGTCTTTAAAAGAGATAATATTCCCAAAATTTTCAAAATATAAAATTAATTTGTATTTAAATATTTTTGTATTGAAATTTTTATAAATTTTTATAGTTTTTACTATCAAATTTTTTGTTTCACAAATAATTCTTCTGATATATTCGAATTGTAAATTATATTATAAATTATTTATACTAATATGAATGAAAAATTATTAATATCTTTTCTTTTCGAATTGATATATAAACGAATTCCATTAAAGGGACTATCGATCCATTCGCAAGAAAAACAGTAGAGAATATATATGCAGTATCACTATAGTAGTCACAACAAATGTGTACGCTAAGATGACGTAAGTGATACCTGTTGATGACCTTAACAGGTGTGCATACTTAATGGCAATGGCATTACGTATTTCGTGATGCAGTCGGAAGTCGCAGCACATTATTGAATCATGATTCTATAGAGTACATAAGTTTCATTGATATTGATGCTCTTTTTTCTTATTATAACATATATTATTAAAACATATATTTCTTGTTCTTAAAAAATCTCAATTAATATTCTTTTCCATATTTTATTAAGAATTTAGAAATTAAAAGATTATCTGAAATCTGCTTTTTTTGTGAATCTCTAAATTTTAACAAAATATATTGATTGTTAAAATCACATCTCGGATCTACAGAATAAAATTTAAAAAAAATAAGTTCCTTTCTTTGAACCTGTACAATGCGAATCATATAGATGTCTGGTTGCTGCTGTGTACCGGAGAAGGAAGCCGATTATCGGGTTCATAGTACCTTACCCGATGTAACATCGAACACTTCTACACATGCATGAACGTACTAAACCGAAATGGATGCTGGTATACGCACCGGAAGCAATACTCTCTGGCACTTGACTGGACATTAGTGCACGCACTCGCGAATATATGTATGTGATATATGTTAGCTTGTATATATTACTGCGTAGGCGTGTGCATGTGATTACCACGAAAAGCGGCCCCAGGTTGACAGGAAATGGTTCGAGATAAGATAATGACGTCCCTTGCCTCTCTCGCATCCGGCTGCTTTCTTCGTTACTTGGACGTTGGAGAAGCTTTTCTTACTGCAACTCGGCGACAGGTATTGATTCAATTTCCAAATATATAGTAAAAAAATCTACAAAATTTTTTTCACAAAATTCAATAAAATAAATAAAATTCAGAATAAATTATCATTAAAATAATATTTGAAATTCTCAGAAATCTTCTCATCATTTTCTCAAAATTAAGTAAAAAAAATGATTTTTTTAATTAATCTACAAATTTTTGTTTAAGTTCTAAAATAAAATAATCAAGATGATATTATTAATTCTTAAAAATCTTGCATCATACAAAAATAACATTTGAGTTTTTTATGAGGATTTTTCAAAATATACAAATAAAATATACAAGTAAAATAATAATATAAACGAAGCAAATTTCTATTTAAATATTCGCATCTTATTTTTAATAAGCAAGAAAAAATTAAATGTATGTTTAAAATTAGTATTTTATAATAATAACAAATATATATATATATATATATATATATATATATATATATATATATTGGATATACATATTAAATTTATATATATATATATATATATATTTAAATCCAATTTATTTAATATTTATTATATTATTAGTCATGAAATATTGAATTCAAATTGATAATTATAGATCATCGATAGATTTTTATAGGTTAGAGAATTTAAATATTTTTTTTTTATTCTAAAAAGATTATAAAAAACTAAATGAATTTTCTAAATGATTTTTAAAATTTATATGCTTACATAAAATTTGAAGTTTCTTGTATAAAAATACTTATTAACTTTCAAAATCCATAAAATTTCTTCTGTACTCCAACGAATTAAATGAACGAACAGATGTCATAAATTAATCGATATATATAATTTTCGATTATAGATCTATAAATAATGAAAATAAATTATAATCAAATATTATTATCAAATTTAAACAAATTTTTTTTTCTGTTGAAGTTCTGTTAATATATAATTAACTTTGATTTTTAAATATTATAGTGTTTTTTATTCATGCATTTGTTGAATATTACCATTTATCAGAAAAAAAATAATTTTCATCAAATATAACAAATTTATTAAATAAACTGAATAATATAAAGTGCTAATAAAAAAATATATTATAAATAAATATTAATATTAATATTAATATATAAATATTAATATTAATATATTATAATAAATATTTTTTATATTTCTTCATTAATTATTTTTAATGAAAATGATAGTTATTAATTAATTTTTAAATTTTTAAGTTTTTAAGAATATTTTTAAGTTTTGAATATATTTAGTGAGAATATATAGTTCACAAATTGATTATTATCTATTAATAAATGAAGAAGAGAGAAATAAGAAAATGGCGCTGAGAATTTTTTTTCTATTTCCACTTTCATTTCCGATATAATTATTAATTCGATGTTTACAATTCAATTCTGATTATGTATAATTATAGTATAAATTATAAGTATATAGTATAAGTTTATACAAAATATTTGAGATTATAAAGAATCTAAGAATTTTATTTTCTAATTATTTTAATTAAATATTATATTATTTTAATTAATAAATATTATTTTAATTAAATATTTTATAAATTATATGTTAAGAATTAATATGAATTTAAAATAAATTTTTGACAATAGCAATTTTTGTATTTTTGTTTTTGGTTATTTTGAAAGATGAAAGTTTTTGAGGTATTCTTGTTTTTTTCAAAAAATTATTGAAATTGTTAAAGTTGTTAAAATAAGTTGTTAAAATAGTAAATGTAATTTCGCAATTTGATTATCTATCTTTATTATGATTATTAAATTTTTAATAATTTTTTTTATTTTTCTATGAATTATATTATTAATATTTGATATTTTGCATCTCTTGGTTTGTAGAAATAAATTTTAAAGTTTAATATTTTTATGTAGCATCAATTATATATTATTATTCAATATATTGGAATATAATTTGCAATTGAAATTATTAAAAAAAAATAAAAACAGATCATCTTTAATAGAAATTGTTTAAATAATTTGAAAATTAGTTAGACCGAAATCAAATTTGAAATTGAACAATATTTAGGAGATCGGTAAATAATATAAATGTTTTATTTTTAAACAATAATAAAAAATATTTTTAAATTATTTTAAAAGTAATATAATATTTTAAAAATTTCTTCATTCAATAGTTAAAATAATTATATTTATTATTATGTAAATAGCATCTTTATATTTTAAAATTATATTCTTGTATGTTAAATACTTAAATGTTAAAAGTTACATTATATATAACAAAGTATTAATGATTTTGCTTAAATAGCATAATTATTATAGCATAATATTAAAATATATTAAAATATATTAAACAATATCAAAATTTTATTTATAATATATATTATATCTTTATTAATCTGTACTTATTTTCACTACTTTCGCTACTTGATAGTAATTAAATCAAGATATTTTCTGTATCTTCTTTAATATATTTTTTATGCAGAATATAACATAAAATATTGAAATAAAAAGATTATTTTTAAACGAAATATTACATTTAGAATTAATAATAAAGAATTACGAAAAAATAATAAATGAACATGATAAAAATATATAGTTATGTATATGTATGTATCGAAAATATGTATCGAAATTCAATTATTAAAATTTTTAAGTATCGATTGAGTATTTATGCAATTATCGATATATTCAAAGAATAAAGATTATTGATTTCCAACCAAGTTAATATATAAGCATATGTATTATTTATATATTTAATAGTTACAATTAAATAATTAAATGTTATAAATAATATTAACTATAATAATTTTATAATAATTCATTAATATATCATCAATATATAAATTAATGACAAAATAATTTTTTTATGAAATGGATAGAGGAAGAATTTAATTAGTAATTCGCTTTAACTATCTAAGAATACGTGTCCGTGTAAGATGGTTTCGATAGAAGTAACGTGCTAATATAGAATGTGCCGACGCATGTTGGTAGGTGGTGAAGTAAAATAATCAATGAAGAGGCGAACGGGATCAGGAGGGAGAAAACGAAATATGCTTTATACATTCGCGCCCACGCGACTCACAGATTCTTGTTATTATCTCAGCCGTTTTCTTCCTGCCGGTAGAAAGACCTTACTAGGAATTGGAATGATTGTTTATGTATAAAATCATTGATATTAATTTAATTTATATTAAATTTTTGCAGTATTTAGGTAATTTATTTAAAGAATATAAGCAGTTTTTTTTTTTAAACATAAGCAAAGGAGAAAAAATGAGGTTAGTTTTGAAATATAGTCAATTTATATTTGAATCAATAACAATATAATTTTCGTTTGGTATGTATTAATTAGAAATAATTATTTATTGAAATTATATATTTTTTTTATCAACAAATAATAAGTAATATTTAAATGACATTCTATGTATATTTCGAATTATTAATAATTTTACTAATTCTACAATTTATTAAAATAAAATAATTTGTTAAAGATATTAAAACAATTTTGAAAAATTAGAAATATTTAAGAATAATTCAATGCTACGAAATGAAAATAAGAATGAATGCACGTAGTATAGTTGTAATCTCAATGAATCAAAAGTTCGATGTACGCACATCGAATGTGGAATAGAGAGTTGGTTCATTGATTTTGAGGTATAACGACACCACGCTAAAGTTTAATGCTCGCGAAACAAGAACGTGACTCTTTGCCTAACAAGCCCACGCTTTTTCCAAGAATTCTGCTTACCCAGCTTACATCTATGAGTTAATTACTTTTATCGACGGAAGTTGGCATTTACGACGATTGCTCTGTTGCCAATTTATACTAATTCAGTGAACGAATTGACGGAGCCTTGAAACTTGCAATGTTAAAAATATTATAAAACAAAAAAAAAAGAATTTTAATTAATATGAATTTATACAATAAATAATTCTTAGAATATTGTAAATTAATTAAATAATTTATCAGATAAATAACAGTTTTCAAAATGTATGAGTTTGATTAAAAAAATCATTGAAAAATATAAAATTTTAAAAAATTTTAAAAAATAATATTGCAAAATAACATGTTCAAATATAAAATTTCAGCCATCTTTTTCACTTTGATGATTTTCAATGTCGAAGTTATAAAGCTAAATATTTTGTGATATTTAAGATATCTTTATTCACTGTAATAAGAAGAGTCGTTAAAATAAAAATTAAAAATTAAATAGAAAATAATTAAAAAATTAATTGATTAAATGAAAAAATTATGTGATTTAACTAATTAACAAATATAGATTATCTATTTTCTTTGAAAATTATCGTTATGTTATACATTAGATTATTAGTCGACAGATATATTTGTGACAGATAGAATATCGATTTAGCCGTTTTTAATTTAAACATTTCCAATAATTGATAATAAATTTGTAAAATCGTGAATAGATTAAAATTTAAAAAACAACCAAATCGATTTTTGAGGAATAAATCATTTAATAATTATTTGTAAATAATATGATTAATTAATATTCATATATTTTTTAAAAAATCGATTCCAGTATATATATGAAAAATCATATTTACCGATTGAACTTTGCCGATATTCTTAAAGTTGTAGATGGAGCTTGCGATCAAGTTTCGTAAAGCAACTGACGAAGTTAATTTTTCATATTAATCAATTATTTTCAATATAAACTAAATGTAATTAAATTATTTTAAATTTTAAATTAAAAATTTTTTCACTAAATTTAAAAAAAAATGCATTTAAAATTATAAAAAGTAATTAATATATAATAGAAGTTCAATAATTCTTTTTTTTATTTCATAAAAACATTTGTATTGATTGATTTGATTATATATCATTACAAAAAATAGATAATTTTAAGATATTTGGAGAAGAGACTGCAAAATGTATCGGCTCATCAAGCTTTGAAATTTCGTAAATGAGTCTATTTTGCAAGTTTCTGAAGTCTATTACTTTAGAAAATCGCAATAACGATAATAGACAAATCATATCAAAGCTTATGAGCATGATATGATAAAGTACCTATATTTTATGATGAAGTAAATAATCATATTTTTCATCTATAGCTAAATTATATTGTACTTATAAAATTATAACATTAAGAATATTCTACTAACATTAATAAAAATATAGAGATATAATATATTTATGAATTGAGAATGATGTTGATTCAGTCATTAAATTATTGCATTTTATGTTTATGGCTTGTTTGGTGCACTCCTAAGTCTCTTAGGAGTAGTATATCTAATACATAAGAATACTAATATAATTAGGATACTGACAATAGTTATTCCTATTCCTAGCCATAGTTCTCCTCTTACATTAAACTTATGCAGTGCAATTTCATACAATGCCAATATACCATCAGGTGGTTCACAAGCAGCTTGAACTATAATATCCTGCCTTTGAATTTGTTTTGGTTTACAATTTGTCAGTTTATTCATGACTTCTGCTTGATGAAGTGGAGGTAATAACAAAGACAGAGTCCATTGCATTGGACTAATTTTTTGATACCAGTTTGGCAAATTCTCTATATGCAAGGTCACTCCTCCAGCTAAAGTCATCTCGCCAATTACAATGCCAGAAAACAAAGAAGCTAAATATGTCCATTTGCAAATGTGAGCAAATAATATACAGATTAAATGTTGTAACATTAAATAAAGTAAACCAACTCCAAGATAATTCCATAAGGAAGTTAGATTTTCATCTGGTATTAGGTGAAGACCAGACATAGCATAACCTGGTGCCAAATAGATCAAATAAATTATGCACCAAGAAAGTATTCCACAGAGCAGCTGAAAAAAAAGATCCAATTAATATAATGAATGATTGAATATAACTATCTTTGAAAATTTACCTCTATTAAAATACACACAAATCTTCCATATAAGCCATCTTTAATATCTCTTTCCACATTTGGTCTGTAATCAGCTATTTCATAAATAGCTATTAAAGTTAAAGGCCAGAAGAAGATTCCTAAACTGGCATAATGAAAACCAATTCGGTCTCTAAGATATAAATTTGAATCCCCAGCTACATCCCAAAATATTGCACCAAGTAAAATACTTAAAGAGGCAGAAATAACTATTTTTCTAAGTAATCTGGTCAATGTCCATGGTTGACTATAGATTAGAGTCCTCAGAAGTAATGCGTAAATCTGTGAAAATATATTAGGACTCGAAATGGAAGGAGGAAGTGCTCCAGGTGGACCAGGATCACTTAGTGCTGGGAGCCTGGTTCTTGCAAGCTCAGCTAGATGATCGATTCTTTGGGAGGATTCTAGCATTGCTTCCGCAGATAAATCATCGAGTGTTACTAAATCAACTGAAAAAGAAAATTGTTAAAAATTTAAAAATAATTCTTTGGTTTTTTTATTATCATACGAAACAAAATGAACAAAAACAGAATATAATAGCACAAAATGATAATTTGTAATTTATTAATAATATCAATAGCATTAAGATTACGTACGATAATAGTCAGAAGGATTTTTAAATGGGGGACAAGGAAATTCTGCAAGAGCAAAATATGGCAACATATCCCTTCTGGGACCGGAATACATGATTCTTCCACCGGACGTAAGTGCCACTCTTGATACCATCGTCAGTATCTCATAAGTCGGTGGATGTAAGGTCAATACCACTAATCTTTGACCTCTGTTAGCCCATTGTCTCAAATATTCTACGAGGAAGAAAGCGTCGAAAATGTCCAAACCATGTGTTGGCCTATCTAGTGCAAGAATATGTGAATCTTGTAATAAACGACACGCCAAAGCCAACCTTCTTGCTTCGGAGGTTGTCAATGAATTCACAAGACAATGCTTGGTTGCTTCTAAACCAAGTTCCTGAAGAATTGCGTCGGCTTCTAATTTAGAAGTATTTGGACCTCCTCTAAGAAGCATATAAAAACTCAAAGTTTGTTGGGCAGTTAAACCTGGACTTAAACTATTTTCCGTCGACAAATAAGCAACTCGAGATCTAAAAAAGAAAAAAAAATTCAAATTGATAATTCAAAATAATTTTGAAAAATAAATTATACCTTAAAGTTCTAAAAGATACAGATCTTCCATTTAGCAAAATATCTCCTCTTTTAATTTTCTTTCGTCCAGCAATAGTTTCCACAATATATTTTCCTTCTTTCTCTGTAGTAGCCATAATGGCTAATACTTCGGTTGCTCCAGCTTCTAAAGTAATTCCTCGCAAAAGAGGCAAACCATCAGATCCTGAAGCTTCTACACCTCGTAATTGAAGATGAGGATGTTGAAGACATGGCCTTAGAGGTAATGTATAACTCTCTGGACCCAGGATCCCATGACCTAAAAACCAATTTTCTCTATTAATTATAATCGAAATTAAAAGAATATCTACATGCATATAAAAATATAAATGTTAAAATATAGGATGTTCACCTCTGAGTTCATGAACCCCATATCCTGGATCTATAGGTGCGATACTATGTCTTCTATTCGTTCTGCTACTTCCGTGAAGAAGATTCGCTTCACTGACACTTCTCAATCTAGGATTTTCCCTTGAAACAGTCAACTGAGAATGTGCATGTTCTCTAGGAACAGCATGAACATGTCTAAAATCAGGATCACTCCTAGCAGATCTCATAGCAGAAGTTCCATGTGCAGAAGTTCCTGCATGAGATATTCTACGACCTTCTTCACTGGAATCGTAACCACTAGAGCCATCTCTATTTCTGGAACTAGGTGGAAGAACCCTTGGAAGACCAAATTTTAGGTAAGTGTATGAATTGCTGGCTAAGGGACTTTTTGGCCCGTATCTTGGATGTCTGAGAATACTCTGTACTGTGGAGTCTCTCAATTGAAAATTTCCATATGGGAGAGGAGATTTTTCTGCTGATCCAAGTGCTGAATCCGTAAAATCAGAATTCAAGTTTTGTCTGAAAGAATGATGTATACTTAATTACAATATTTTTTAGAATTGAAAATTAAAAATAAAGTAAGAATAAAGTAAGAATACCTGTAGATTGACCAAGCATGAAGGTCCTCGCTGGCTGGAGGCTCTAAGCCTCTGGTGTCTAATGCCCCAGGCACTGAGTATCTTCGTTCTAGCTCCCACGCTTCCGATCCCATCATTTGTGATATCTGAACAATTCAAGTGAGACTGAATAAAATAATCTGCGGATTGCGTTACATGCATAGCTTCAATTGAGTTATATGATCAAAATGTAAGTGATTTTGTTTATTTTTTTTAATAAAATAATCAATATCATAATTTATATCATTAAATTTTTAATATTAGTCAAATTATTATAATTAGAATTTATATTTATTAAATTGTTTTATTATTATTATATGCTTAAAAGATTATGTATATAATTGAAAAATATTCTAAAGGAAAAAATCTTTAAAATTAATTTATTTTCTTGTTTAAATAATAACTTTATATTCATTTATTGCTTATATTGATTGAAAAATTATATTTTATATATTATAAATTAACAAAAAACACAAATATTGATATATATATATATATCAATGAATATTAATATTTAATACAGAAAATATAATATATATTCGTATAGATTTAAAAAAATTAACATGCCATAAATATGCATATGCATATTATGTGAATAATCAGTACACTTTTAAATTATTCGTTATCAAAAATTCAAAATTATTCATTTCTTGAATAATTTTCCATTTATGTTATGAAAAGGAAAAAATTAGAATTAGAATTCATTTCAAACATAATTATTTTTATTGTATATAATTGAATACTTATTATCTGCGATTCTTTAATTCAATATCATTTGAATTAAATCTTTTTTTAAATTTTTACCTTTAATTTTTAAATTAACATTAATTTATTATTATATTCTTTTAATTTTGGATCATATTTATATATATTTATAATCATTTTTTTTTAATATTAATATTAATAATTATCCATTATTGTTAAAATAATGCATGAAGTTTTTTCTTTGCTTATTTGATTATTTAATATTTCTTATCATAACTTTATAAAAAAAAAATGTTAAACATCAACATCAATATCTCAATTAATAAAATTATAAAAATTATCTTAATAGTTTGAAATTTATAAGTTTTTTCATTAAAAGATTTTAAAACCTTTTTAAAGTATTGTGCTTAAGAATTTATAATTTAATTTTTTTTCCTCAATTTCTTTTTTTTTAGTAATGATGCTTTTAACTTCAGAACGTTACTATGTATCGCAAATTAAGTTCATTGAATACCTTTGGAACGAATAAACCGATTTCGCAAGAGTACCTTGCTTCATATCCCGGTAAGTTTATACAGAATGCTATTTAGTCTTACACATTCTATGCTCATTGCGCGGTACACGTAGCCAAGAGAAGCTAAGCAACATTCCTTTTAACGGTGTAGTTCATGATGTACTTGAATATATATATAAGATTTTTGAATTTGAATAATTATAAAATTATTGAAATTCTTAAAATAATATTTTTTTACTTGTTATAACTTGATCCTTTCGATTTTTATAAAAATTTATTCGTAAATCATATTATTCGTTTATAAATGACATCAAAATTTACTTAAAAGTCATAAAATGATAAAATTGTTTTAAATTATAAAGCTTAATCTCAAAAAATTAATAAGTACAATAGAATAGTCATCTGAGATAATATTCTTTTTATATCAGGTCCATGCAAATAACATTACTCAGATGTCATCATAGAAACATCTTTTTTCATCTATCAAGTGACTTCCCGTTAGATGTTGACTCACTTGCTGTATGTTTGCGCGAAACTAAGCATTCTTTCAGCAGTTCCTTCAAACAAAGGATGTTTCTCTAGACTTTTACTGTGAATCACTATGTTTAGTCAATTTCTTTTCCTTCTTTTTCTTGCAAGTACTTATTAAATGAATAGTTTCTTTGATGAATTTGAAATAACATAAAAATTGTTAATGATCTAAATGAAAAATCCATTAAATGAAAATAGTCTATTATTATTTAATGGATTTTCTTTATTTATAAAATTCCATACATTTTCAACATCAGCTGAGATTTCTATTCATCATCGTATAACGGTACAATTGAAAATAGTCAAGATTCTATGTTATTTCCAATTACTAATCATCACTCTCGATAGGCAACTAACAAACTTTGTTCCATCATGTTCCATTGAACTGTAGAATTCTATAAAGTAATCAGAAATTTTTATTTAAGTTAAAATTTTTAAATTTTTTTATTTATCTTTGATAATTTCATAGAACAATTTTTTTCTCATTTATAATTTTAATTTCATCTTCCAAAAAAGTAGTTAGTTTGCATACATATGAGATAGGAATTTGACTATTACTTTTATCATCATATTGAGAATTTAACTAGAAATTCTGCATGATTCCATGTTCATATTGATTTCTCTTTGTTTAATGTTATGATCCAATAAATCTCGATCATCGATCACATTTTTTTCTTGATTTACGTAACATCATGCATAACTTTTTTTTAGAATCAGATAACTATCTTATATTCGAGTTAACTGTTCATTTGCATATCCCGTTTCTGCAACAGTTGTATCAAACTGGCCGCTATACATTTTTCTTCCTTATATCCTCGTTTCTTCAACGTCTAAAAATTTCTAGTTACACTTTCTGAAAAGTGTCGACATATCTTGGATTCGAAAAAAAGCATAATTTATCTTTGTAGAAGATATATAATTAATATGTATTTTATGGTTCGATGATTTTTCTCATCAAATATTAAGCAGTATGTAAATTCACTTTTCAATTCACTGAATATAGGCTTTCATAATGAAAAGCAATAGTTGTGTGCCAGTAGAGCAACCACTTTAAATGGATTAACTATCATGAACATGTAACTTGATGTGGCGATAACATTCTTCTTTTATATTATTTCTTTTTTCTTTTTTTAGCGAAGTGCATTATTGATTTTAGTCCTTGTCATTATTTTTGTTTTTATATTTAGAGAATTATGAAATATAAATAGGATTTATCATAATGAAACTTGAGAGAAAAATCATTTTATTAGGAAGTATAAATTATTTTCTTATTATTTATTAACTAATAGAAGCAATTTCTTTTTTTTTTAGAAAATTTATTTCTTATTTATTTTTTATAATAAATATATAATAATCTCTGAGACTAATTTCTTTCATCTTATTTTTAATCCATAAATATGTTTCGATATTATATTCAATATATACAATACATGAAATTGACATATATGTTCTTTCTTTAATTAGAGCGTTTTTCAGAAATCTGGTAGACTTGGATAATTTAATTTCTGGTTTCGAAATTTCTTCCGCTAACTGTGAGACTATCCCACGCACTAATTTCTATGAACATGTCTTTCAATCTCGTATACACGTGATAAAGAACGTGTTTTAATAAACCATGGCCTACCGCGTACAAGAAAATATGAAAAATTCACTGAATTATTGAGCAAATTGATGCATTGATCAGAATACAAACCTTGGCATTAATATTATCAGAAACGATAATGAGTACCAGCATATTTTCTATTGAAAGTACATTATGCTGATTTGGTATAAGCATCTATTTTTTTTTTTTATAACATAAAATATTTTACATTACAATATTATTTATAAAGAATTTTATTTTATTAGTCCAAAGAGAATTTTAAAAATTAAAAAGAAATATTCCACTAATAAAATAAAATAGAAAAAAATAATAAAATAAAATAAAAAATGAATATTACATAAAAATATTATTAAAATCGAAGAATTTAACTGCTACTTTTTATTTGCTTTTATATTTTTGTAAACAAAAAACAATTAAACTTTTCTTATTTTATGTTCTATTTTTACTCTACTTGAAGAGCTCAATTATTTGTATTCATTCCGTTATTGAGGTACACAATAGAATAAAGATCGTTTTATAGAGACGTGCACTGAGGTCAGTGCTGTCGGATTTTTCAATATTCTATGGAAGTACCCCTGTCGGCGACAAGAAAGAATTAATTAACATTGCAAATTGATCAGACAGCCGTCTATGGCACGTGGGAAGGTATAGGAAACATGTCTTATGCGTTCATTGAAATCTCCAAACATTAGCGTTGTCTTCAAGGAATTTAGGTATTTTTTTATCCTCATAATATCATTAAAACAATAAAATCCTTTCATTTTGAAATTGATCTTATCTATTATATACAACACACAATTTTTTCAATCATTCAATTAAAACTATTAATTGCAAAAAAAAAAGAAATATGATGATTAGTGATATAGTGATTAATTAAATTAATTTTTAGTTAATTCAAATTATAATACTATTATCGAGCGAGTGAAAGCATCGACAGTGAAATGAAAATCATCAAGAGAAAAGTGTGGTTACGGAATATTAACTATGTTCATTGAGTTTCTTTTCTTCGTTAAAAAGAGTTTCAATATTTCATAAGCTACTAATTTATTGAAAAATTTGTTAATAACTAACATTTTTATTTTTATTTTTTTTAAGAAAAGTTCTTAATCTCTTATTGCTTTCATCTGTGTCACCTGTATCAGAAGAATTTTTCTTGTTATGCAAAATCAGGTTTCCAGTCATTGAACCATGACTAGCCGTGGAATTATGTATTCGTATTTCTTATATTTTCGTTCTTTTTCAAAAGATCCATGAAAATCATCTAAGACATTCTGGTACTGCTCTAGCATTTTTTAAAGAACTTAGGTAAGAAATGTTGCAATTATCCATGAATCACACTTTTTTATTCAAGAGAAGAAAAAAAAATTATATTTGTTTATCTATTTTTTTAGCAAAACATATAAAAAAGAAAAACGTGAATGTCAGGAATTGCGCGTACCACGAAATCTGATACATCCTGGGGAATCTTTGTGAGAATGACTCACCACCGGTATTCAGGATGAGCTTTCAAGCGAGTCTGATCGAGTCAAGGTGATGCTGTTTCTCCATTCCGCCGATTCCTTCCTGGTCTTCTTTGTTATTTTTCTTCTTGATGAAAATTTTTCTATAGATGAAAATTTTAAAGACAAACACTACAGTCGTCAACTTAAAATCACACAACAAAGGACCCGTGAATGCATCACCCGATCCGCGATTGCGATACCGCAATGGCATCGGTATGTTCAATGTTGAAGAGCCTTTTCTAAACGCTACCTTTTGACAGACGTGCTTTCCGAACCTCCAACGGATTCCCCTCTCTACGTTCCCTTCCTTCCTCGTTGATCTTTCAAGTTCGCAGTGACGTAATTACAGAATATCTGGGCCCTGAGTTTCAATTATATGAATTTCCAAATTGATTGACAATTATTTTTCTTTTCTAATGAATTTTTAATTCTATTTTATTGTCTTTGATATTCAATAAACATTTAAAAATAATTTATTATAATTGAAAACATATATAAACTTTATTTGAAGCATGAAAAATATTGTATATAAAATTATAAATATTTTTAAAAGATAATAGAGATAAATAATTGAAAGGAGAGTTATTTAAAAGGTCCTTTTTCTTTCATGCATTATGAGAAGGCTGAAGAAAGGATTGGGAACTGAAATTAATGAATACATTCTTGAATTACTACTGATACTACCTTCCTCCCACCAAACTCTTCTCAAAGGAGACATTCACCTCATGAAGCCAACTCCCAGCCAGGTATCGTTATTACTGGCTACGTTTTACTTGCAATGTTCACTTCTCTAATCACAGTGCTAGACTTTACAGCGTTTTGTCTGTTTTACTTGTGTTTCTAAATACAATCCTTGTATTCAAATATTATCATTGGAAAAATTATTATTTCTTCATTTTAATACAATTATCTTTAAAACTTATTGTAATTTATTCTATATTAAATATAAATTTAATAAATTCTATATTAAATATAAATTTATTTTTTTCAAAGGATCGTTATGAAGTAATTCAAATAGATTCAGAATGATCCCATCGGACTGTACTTTAGATATTTCAAATGTATTTCATTCCACTACTGTAGTTATTGAAGGAAGTTGTTTAAACAAGTCAGAACCGACTGCAGTGTTAAGAGATGTATCCGCTCGAGTTCATGGTGGTGAGGTATTAGCAATTTTGGGTTCAAAAGGATCTGGAAAAAGAGCTCTACTCGATGTAATCGGTAAGATAATGATTCAATTACAAATTTTTTTAATTAGATCAAAAATCATTTAGAAGTTTTTTGTTTTTTAGCCGGAAGAGCAGAGGGAGAAACTAGGGGTAGAGTCACCTTAAATAATAACTTATTAACTCCAGAATTATTCAGACGACATGGTGGATACGTTGCTCATAGATGTCATTTATTACCTAGTCTAACAGTTCGACAGACATTGATATATGCTACATGGCTTGCTAATTTAAACAATAGAGAAGCAAGGCTTCGACAAACTTTAGCTGATCTGGCTTTATCTCAAGTCGCAAATAGATCAGTAAATGATTTAACAAAGCCGGAATACAGAAGACTGATGTTGGGAGTGCAATTAGCTAAAGATCCTACATTGTTACTTTTGGATGAACCTACATGGGATACCGATCCTTTGAACACATATTTAATCGTTTCTATGCTTTGGTCTTATGCAACTAGAAGGGGATCCATTGTTGTTCTAACGATGGAAACTCCTAGATCAGATGTACTACCATTCGTTAGTCGAGTGACTCTTTTATGTTTAGGAGCAGTAGTTTATTCAGGGCCAACTCGGAGTATGTTAGATTATTTTACTTATATTGGTTTTCCATGTCCTGAACTTGAAAATCCTTTAATGTATTATTGTAAGTATTTATTTAAAAAATAAATAATAAAAATAAATAATTCTAAATCCTATTAAATAGTAATATTTATAATTTTAGTGTGTCTATCAACTGTCGATCGCCGCTCTAGAGATCGTTTTTTAGAGTCTAATCAACAGATATCTGTTCTAGTTGAAAAATTTAAAGCTGAAGGTGTTATTTATATGAAAGAAGCACCCCAAGTTCCATCCAATGTCAAAGATACGCCTTTAGGAATTATGCACAAAGGTTTAGGACGAGGGATTAAACCGGGATGTTTCTCTACTCTATTTGCTCTTTATTTGTATGTTTTTATAAATGTAATATTATAGTAAATACTTTTTCTAAAATAATTAGTATTAATATTTTTTTTCATATTTTAGGAGAGGTATGGCAGCAACATTTGCTTTCAATAAATGTGGTTTGGGGCATTTTGCTGCTAGATTATTATTGCTACCATTCTCTATAGCCTTAATGAGCATTTTATATTCACATTCGACTCCTGTACAATCCAGAATATTTCTACAAACAGGTGGTTTAGTTTTTAATGTAGTAACATTGTTCTATGTTGTTGGAATAGCATGCACAACTCTTCTCTGTAAGTGTTAATTAATCTTTTTTTTTATTCAATTCAAGAGATTATTTAATATTATAAAATTTATTTTGTTTATAAAGTTCCAGGATATCGAGCCAGATATTATCAAGAAAAAAGAGAAGGTCTATATGGTGGAGCTATGTTCTTAACTGCATATGCATTATTGAGTTTGCCATTGAGTTTTGTATCCACTATGATTACTATTGGTATTCTCGTACCTATTTTAGAGCTAGATTTATCCACTTGGGCTTATGCCTGTGGTGTTTTATGGGCTAGCTATGTAGCAGCAGAACAAATAACTGTAGCTGTGCTTATGATTATTGGCAAACCTTTTACAGGTGGAATAATAGTTTTATACATGACATTAGTATCTTTGATAGTTTCATCAGGCACCATCAGAAGTCTGAAAGGCTTGCCTTATTGGCTTGCTGCAATTTCCACCACATTACCTGCTAGATATGCATCATTGGCTCTAAATCAATTAGCAATTGATATGCCCATATTTTTAAATTTACATTATAATGAGAGTTTTACATGCCCAGGAATACCAGAACTATGTAGATATCCAGATGGAAGATCTTATTTAATAGAACGTTTTACACGTGAAGGTGAAAATATTTCAGAAGTATTAAATGTTGACTTAAATTTATTAATTTCATTGGCTTTTGCTGTTGGATTAAGTATATTAAATAGTGTTTTGTATTTATTACCACTTCCAGCAAGAATAAAAGCCAAATTCAGAGAGTAATTTTTGAAAATTTTAAAATGCTAAAAATATAAGAAAAGTATTTGACCTTTTTAGAATTTATTATTTTTTTAATCTTAAAAGATATATTACAAAAAATATATTACCTTTATTAAATCCTAACTATTATATGTATTGCATAAAATAAAGTATTTATATTAAATTTACAATTTTTAAAACTTTACAGTTCTTAGAGATAAAAGATAATTCTGTAATTTTATAATTTAAAGATAATAGTTTAATTATTACTTTCCCGATATCAATATTTCCCTTTCTTAAAAATAAATTTTTGATATTTATTTTTTATATTTAAAAGAATATAAGAATGTATATTTATTGACAGTCATCTAAATTCACTTGTCTCATTTCTTTAAGATCATCAACTACTGAAAATTCACAACCAGTAGAACTAACAATATCACTAATATCAATATTAGGTGCAATTTCAATTAATCTCAATCCTTCTCCTTGAACCACTTCAAATACTGCCATGTCTGTAATTATTAGGTCGACACATTGTTGACCTAAAATCAATATGAGTGAATATTTTTTTCTTTCAAAATATTTTAAGATATGATCTTTATATATGTGTATGTATTTTTATATGTTCATTTTATATTGATATTACCTGTAACAGGCAAAGTACAATTTTTTAAAATTTTTGGACTCCCATCTCTAGCTTTATGTTCCATAGTGACTATTACTTTTGTGCTTGCTGCAGAAACCAAATCCATTGCTCCACCCATTCCCTTTACCATAGTACCTGGAATCATCCAATTAGCCAGATCTCCATTCTCTGACACTTGCATAGCACCAAGTATTGTTAAATCAATGTGACCTCTAAAAAAATTAAAATTCATAGTTTTTTTCTTATGAAAATAAGAAAATAATAATTTAATGTTCAGATTGTATATATTATTTGTACATATAATTGTATATATAAATTTTTGGATATATACCCTCTAATCATTGCAAAGCTTTCATCACTGCTAAAAAAAGAAGCTCCTGGAAAAATTGTAACTGTTTCTTTTCCAGCATTTATTAAATCTGGATCAACTTCTGACTCATTTGGAAATGGTCCCACACCAAGAATACCATTTTCGGATTGCAAAGTTATTTTTACATTCTTAGGAATATAATTACAAGCCAGCATAGGTATACCAATTCCCAAATTTGCTATAAAAATATATTTAGAATAATTTAATTATTTTAATTAAAAATAAAATAAATTCTTTCTTACCATACATTCCATCTTTAAATTCTAATGCAGCTCGTCTAATAATTCTGTCCCTTGCTTTACTTGCTGGTGTTACTTTTTTAGGTTTTATATTTTGTTTCGTGAATCGTTTCTAATTGAAAAAAAAAAACAAAAATTTTTAATAACATTTAGAATAATTTAAATAATTAAATAAACAATTTTAATAAAAATATAGAAACCTCTATGCGTTTCTCATATGAAAGACCTTTGACAATCCTATCTACATAAATTCCAGGCAAATGAATCTGATCAGGATCCAATTGTCCAATTTCTACAATTTCTTCTACTTCAGCAATAGCAATTTTAGCTGCTTTACACATTACTGGATTAAAATTTCTAGCTGATTTTCTAAAGATTAAATTGCCAGCTTTGTCTGCTTTCCAAGCTTTCACAAGAGCAAAATCTCCAGTAATAGCAGTTTCTAAGACATAATTTCTGCCATTGAACTGTGCTATATTTTTTGGTTCTCCAGATATTTCTGCATTTCCATTTTCATCATACTTTATAATAACATTACCCTCTTGTACTATTGTTCCATATGCTGTAGGAGTATAAAAAGCTGGAATTCCAGCTCCTCCTGCTCGAATACGTTCTGCTAGTGTACCCTAAATTTTAAAAATGTAATATAAAATTTTCTATATATAATTTAATAAAAAATTTTTATCATTAATATTTACTTGTGGAGTTAATTCAACTTCTAATTTACCAGTAAGATATTGCTTTTCAAATTCAGGATTATCACCAACATAAGAAGAAATCATTCTTTTAATTCTACATTCTTTTAGTAGTATACCTAATCCAAAATCTTCAATTCCTGCATTATTTGAAATAACAGTTAAATCTTTAGAACCTCGTTTTAACACAGCTGAAATTAAATTTTCAGGAATTCCACAAAGTCCAAATCCACCAATTAGAAGTTTAGCACCATCTGGCATATCCGATATAGCATCTTCTACAGTTTCAAATATTTTTCCATCTCCAACTGGAGGTATTAATTTTGGGATCTCTTCTTCTAGAGGAGAGATATCAGTTTTTATGGAGAAATTTACTGAACAGATCTGATGAAAGAAATATTTATTTATTTAATTTAAATGGAAGAGGTAATATAATAGATATAATAATCTAAATCTAAATTTATTCATAAATAAATTATCCATTTTAAAACTAATAAAATTATAAACAAAATATATTCAAATTTCAAAATATATATAATGTTAAATATAATTAATCTAAATATAAAACAATATAAATTATTTAAAAAAGGTATATAGGTTATTTAATTTTTATATCAATATTACTTACTTTTAAGAGTTTATAATTTTTATAATTACTTTTAAATCCTATGTTAGTACGGAAAAATAAACAACAAGCTCTAGTTATGGCAAAAACCATTTTTCATATATAAAATTCTCAGATTTTATATAAAATTTTGCGGCGCATTTAAGTGTACTAGCTTACTAAACTAGCAGTATACTAAACTATCAAATATATATATATATATATATAATATAGATAATAATTTTTTAAAATATCAGTTATTAATTATCAGTTTACATAAGAAAAAATTATACCGAGATTATATAAGAGAAAATATTAAGTTATGAAATTCTTCTAAGTGAAACACAATTGTAATTTGCACAATTATCACTCCATTAAAAATTTCTTTTTTTGCTAAATTTTTACTTATCTTTGTATCATTTCATAAAATAAATTTTAAAATAATTCATTTTTAATTAATCCATTCTATTTTTTTTCTGTTTTTGTAATAAAATAAATATAAAATGAATATTAAAAGATTGTAAAAATCATAATAATAAAATAATAATCTCGATAAAATGATAAAATAAATCACGATATGTAACACCATAAGCTTCATTCAAATTTTATCTTTTTTTCATAAAATATTTCTAAAATTATAATATAACCGAAAGAGAAGTAATTTTGAACTTAAAAACCGAACCGAGAATATAAAATAAAATTTTTTTATTTTGACCGATTCTATATTCAAAAAAATTAAAATAAAAATTAATATATGCATTTAAATATAATTTATTTGATTCGTTAATTATATTAATTATAATATAATTTATATTTATAAAAATAATAAAGATTTAATCATTTGAAAGAATAATGAATAGTTAATTATTTTTCATTTTAGTTATATTATATTATCTACGTATTATTTCAGAAATATGTTATTTAATTTGTACAAATATATTTATTTTTTATTTTATTTAATTCTTACATATATAATTATATAAATTATATAAATGTATAAATTTATATATAATATATAATATAAATTGTACAAATCTAAATGCTAGCTTTTATAAATAATTTACAGTTTCATTATATATTATATTTCTAAAATATAAATAAGCTCATGATAATAGTTCATATTTGTTTGATTTCATTTATATAATCTTGATATAACTTCTTAATATAAATTTTAATATCATCGATGTCTTCCAGCTCTGGCATCAGTCACAGCACCCCATAATTCGATAACGAAATCATCATTAAATCCAAAATCTTCTAAATCTGAATTATCGATTGCTTCCGCAAATTCTATAGTATTGCATTTGTCTTTTGCGAGTTCCCAAATTTGTGTAGCTATTTACATAAATAAATTCGATGAATATTATTCAAAAATATAAAAAATATTTTTAAATATTGAATTTTGCAAAAAGAAATATTGTATTTTTAAAATACAGTTTAAATGATAATATGTATTGTATACCTAATTCTGTGTCATAAATACCCATAAAACTTTCCAATATCACGTTAATTTTTTCTATACCGATAGTAGCAGCATCATCCATCTATTAGTTAAGAATAAAAAAGAAAAAGAATAATTTTTTATAAATATTTATGCTATAAATAATATTTTTTAATAATGGATAATTAATAAAGTAGAAAATAAATTAAAAAATTACTTTTTCTATAATTTGCGCATTTCCATCAGCTTTGAATCTAAGAGTTTCTTTTCCAGTTCCATAACCGGATTTCTTTCCTTTTTTCATATCTCCCCGTGGACCAATATTGGCAAATCCATTTTTCAATGGTTCCACAATTCTTAAAGTAAATGTGTCTCCCTTAGGAATTTCTTTTAACATTTTTGCTACCTCTAAATGACGTTTGCCAATTAGGCTGATAGAATTAATTTTTTCAAGATGATCTCCAACCTGAATTACTTTTATCCTATCGATCACCGAATCTTCTTTGATACGTTTTATGAAAGCATATCCTGCACCATTATCGGTTATTGTTAATCCAAAAGAATCGTTCGTTTTGGTTAATTCTATTTCTTTAGGTGTTCCTGATAAAAATGAATAATTAATAAAAATTAAAAATTAAAAAAACCAAATAATATTCAAAATAATGTTAAATAAATTATAAAGTTCGCGATTACCTTTCTTATGTGCAAATATAAAATCTCCTATTTCTATTTGATTTCCCAGCAATTTATTCATATCAATTTTATGAGTATTCAGAGTACAAAAAAGTATCTAAAATAATAAAAAATTGTTTTTTGAGATTTTTATATCATAATTTATTTTTCTTTTAAATTGAAGCTATAATTAAAAATTGAAATATTAGTTAATTTGTAATTGAAGATCATCGAAATAAACTTCCCAATCATTATAATATTTCTTTTATCATATTCAGTTTTTTTATTATATCTAATAACAAGAAAAAATCAAAATATCAAAAAGATAATTATTAAAAATAATTATTATTTTTAATATTTATTTAAATATTTATTCTAATTTTACCTATTATATTCTGTGGTTTTTTTTTGTTTTTTATTAAATTTTTACATCACGTTTAAAAATTCATCCAATTAGAATATAATATAATTACAATTACAATTACAAATTAATTTTCATAAAAGTTTTTAAATAATATTATGAAAATTAATTCAATATTATTTCTGATTTAAATTATTTACTAATAGATAAAAATATATACTGTAATTTGATAAGTAGATATTAATATTGTTTTTTACGATCTATTATACGGAAAGCTACATTTAACTCTATTCGCTAAATCGGCCGGAGCCCATAGCCCGGAACCGATATTTCCTGTATCCGGGATATTCTTCCTATGCGACAAAAAAAACATTATTATAAAAGTAAATAAATCGTAAAAAAAATTATTTTTTTAATATAATTTTGAATATATATTGATATTCTATTTTTTCTATTTTTATAAATTGCAACTATAATAATTATATAATAATTATATAAACTATAATAATTATATGTATTAAAAAATTGTATTTATTCTTATATAGAAAATTATAAAAAAATTTTATAAAATTAATTACAACTACTATACATTAAAAGCTATTATACATATTCAAATACTAGATAAATTGTTTCCATCAAACAATTAATGTAAAAAGAAAGAGATAGATCTAAATCATAAAAAGACTTACTTCTTCGATTGGTATATCATAATATTCCGCTATTTTTTGATAAAGTTCTCGTACATTATTGAATCCCGATATCAATCCTGTTGGACTCCCATGTGCTAATTGACAATGAAATACAGGTAGAGGATTAGAAATTTTAGAAGATCGTCTTTGCTCTTGGTTACTATTCTGTTGCTGATCAAAAATTCCTTGAGAACTTTCTTGATCATTTTTGTTTCCATTCGATTGATTGCGATCATTATAGTAATGAGTTTCATTATTCAAAATTTTTTCTTTCTCTGGTGTGGAAGGAGCAGCACGTGATTTGAACAACGGCATGACTATTTCTGCGGAATAGAACGTGATTAAGTTCAATTTATTAAAAATTTTTCTTTTAGAATTTAAGTATAAATAATGAATAATAAATTTAAAATTTTTTTGCAGTATTTAAATATTTTGTATATAATTTTTTTTATTTATAGAATTTAATTCGAATTAATATATAAAGCTTAGAAATTTTGTATTTTTTAAAATATTTTAAAATTTTAATTATTTTATTTTATTAATTATTTTTTATTTTTAATATTTTTTTATTTATGCTCCTTTTTTTTAATATTGATTTTTTTTTATTTTATTTTTTTTTTTATTACAAAATCTTTCATATTATTACAAACAAATAATACTATTAGTCTTTTCTATTAATATATATATTAGATTACATTATTGATATAGAGATAAAAAATAGATAAAAATAAGATAAGATTAATAGATAAATTAATTAAAAAAAATTAATTTGTTTGTAACGTATGAAAGTTTTTTAAAAATAATAGTTCAATGAAATCATTAATTAATATCAATAATAATGAGAACAATATTTTAAAAAATATTTAAATAACCCAGAATTTTATAACTCGATGATATGATCTTTATATGTACGATTGTAACAATCATGTCAAAAAGAATTCGACTATTCAGAATCAAAAAATCAATTAAAAAATTATTTTTAAATTTTTCAATTTAATATTAAATTTAAATTTAAAATACTTCTAAAATAAATCTAAAATACTTAAAATATAAATATCAAAAATAAAAATGCAATAATATAATAAAACTAATCTACAGAAGAAACCTATTAGAAATTGATATTGAATTGTTGACTTGCGTTACAACTATCACAATTATTAATTATTATATTCTACTTTTATTTGTTTAATTGATTATTTTATCTATAAGAATTAACATATTCAAATATATTTTTTCACGTATGAAAAGTCAAAGATAAATATTCTTCATGTAATCGCAAAATCTCTTACCTTTGCTCTGTATGGAGTAGAAAACAATGTTATCGTACGAGTAAGATGCAAATTAACATAAAAAAAAAACGTCTTTCATATCTGACAAATAGTATTTTTTAATTAAATTTGTACTAATGGATTTCGTTTTTATCGCTTTTATTACCATCCGTTTGATCGTTATCAGAACAGTAATTCACTGGCCACGCGATCGTTGTGTTTCATTGTGGATCGTGAATTGTGGATTTCATTTCTTTTCTTTTTTAGTTAAAGTTTTTTGTGGTTGGTCTCTCATTGGGATCTTCCAAGTAAGTTAAATTATTTAATTATGATAGGATTTTCAAGAGAAAATATTGGAATATTTGGTAACACAATTTCGCACGAATGATCATGACTCACAGGAACGTACCAACGTACTATGGTTCCCTTATTCAGAATCTTCGATATAATAACTCCCCCTCTCTTTCAAGTAAAGACAAATTACTATAGCACATTATTATTATATATTATATTATTATAATTCATTCAATAGGAAAAACAGTAACAGTATTTTAAATTCGAATGGTTTTTTTTTTATTTCATATAAGAAAAGTATCACAAAAACATATATATATATATATATATATATATATATATATATATATATATATATATATGTATTTCAAAATAACAAAATAATTACAGTTATAGTTAGATATAAAAAAACGTGACAATACATTTGTAAAAAATTTTTTAAATAGTTTATGAATATATCTTTTGCTTAATACTATAAAAGTAATCTATCGAATTTTAAATGTACAAAAAAATTTTTTAAATGTTATCTAAAGCTATGTTCAAAGAGTATTATCAAAACAATGTTAGCTAATAACATGATTTTTTCTTTTTACATTAAACAGTAATAATCACAGCACATTTGTCAATAAAATCAGAATATATTATGGAACATATTCACTTTGTGTAGTATGGATAATATGCATAAAATTGTTTATATTGTGTATCAAACATGAATTATTTTAATGATTGATCAAAAGATTGATCTATTGATTATTTTTTATATGTTAAAAAAACATTTAAATATTATTATTGTCCTAAGTGCAATTCAGGCTGAATAATAAATGCTTTCCACACTTTACCACAGTTAGACTTATGCTCCAAAGCTAAATAATTTCTCATTGGCACTAATAAATAATCATAGGTATCTGTACCTAATTGATATTCTTGCATGGCTCTGTAAATTGCTTTGAAAGGAGGCTGTTTTTCAGAATGAAAAGTACTTCTGGAACCATGTAAAACCAAAGCACCTTCTTTTTCTGCCTTTATACAAACAGGCATGTACATACAATGATCAGGTCTGTAATTATATCTACAAGAATAGACATATAGTTTTTCAGGATGATAATGGAATATAATGTTTATTATATCTTGGTCTCCCCAAGTTATCTTCAATTTATATTGCTTATGAATGGGTATCACATATTCTATCCATCTAAATTCTCTCATTCTTGTGAGATTCATCAACATTACTCCAGAATTCACACCTAACTTCCCATAATAAGGATGTTTAGCAAATCTATTATACCATCCTGTATTAGGATCTTCATGTTCTGGACTTAGAGCTGCTAATTGACTGGAATTCATTTTTTTGAATTCATCCCAAATTTTTTCTGGTGGAGCCAAAAATAATGTGTCTGTATCCACATAGAGAACTGCATCTATATTATTTAATACTGACTGTAATAAACAAATTATATAAATTAATACACATTAATATTTTTTCTTAATTTTCTTAATTAATATTTTTAATTAATATATTTCATATATTTACTGGAAGAAATAATCGTTGAGCTGCACAAGGCTTGAAAAGTTTTTTCCACATTGCAGCATCACTACCCTTAGGGAATGTAATAGATTTAACAATAAAATCAAAAGTTTTGTTTGATAAAAGTTTCCATTCTGCTAACTTCTCATTAAAAACAGGAATTAAGTTGGTTTCTGCCAGAATAATGAATTGTAAAAATCTATGTGTAAAAACTAAGGCAGATTTGAGCATAGTCAATGCTTCATCTATTCTATCTCCACAAACCACTACACAAATTGTGACTTTTGTTACAGAAGATGCTTGAAATTTTTTAACAGTAGTAGAAACAACTGTTTCTTTAATACGTGCATCATAAATTTTATTGGAGAAATTTGTTAAATTAAGTAATATGATGAGTGCAATAAAGATAAGGCACAGAAAAAACAATTTATACACAGATTTCATTGTGTTATACTTTCTTAATTTTTAAGTACTCCGTCGAATTTTTGTTATATCATGATTAATTATCATAAAGTTTAAAGAATCTATCATTTTTTTTGTTTTTTGTCTCATTTATCATTGAATTAATAATTTTTTAATCATTACATTTTTATTTAACCTCACTATCGAAAAATCACTATAATCAATCAATAGATATTATATTTTAAATATGTGAAAATATATTATAAATAAAAATTTATAAAAAAATTATTTAAGAATTTTTGATTGTCGTTGAATTATAATAATTGTTGTTTGTAAAATATGAAAATTAATATTAAAGATTGAACCATCCGCATTTCTCCGCTTTTGAAAATATCGATTAGTATGGTCCATTTTAATAGAAGCAATTTTTGATACATATACATTTTCGAAATAATTACTATAATAAATAATTTGTGGACTATATAGATTTGAAAATATTAATTGTTTTTAAACTATAATATAATTGCAATAGAAATAATTTTATATTGTATATTAATTAGTGAACATTTTTTTTTATTAGAAAGTAAAGATTATAAAATTATTAAGATTTTATGAAATATTAATTAAAAAAAATTATATAGAATCTTATATATTTATAAATTTTTTATTTTTCTGAATTAAATCTTTCAAAAAATTATATATTATAATTAAATATTTCTTAATATATAGTTTTTAATTAAAGACAGGACACAATTGATTGATATTTATTAATTGATAAAATAAAAAATGCACAATTTGCTTGTGATATTTTACACGTGTGTGTGTGTGTGTGTGTGTGTGTACACATGCATGTATCAATGTATGCATATATC
This sequence comes from Apis cerana, assembly GCF_029169275.1. Lineage (NCBI taxonomy): Eukaryota > Metazoa > Arthropoda > Insecta > Hymenoptera > Apidae > Apis > Apis cerana. The sequence continues at coordinate 7,172,214 of NC_083859.1, read as the reverse complement.
AATATATTATTTTAATAATACATTACAAATATACAGCGCTTTTCACAAATAAGAAGATTTTTATAAAAATTTTCTTTTAAAAATAATATATATATATATACATAATGTATCGCGCATATTTATAAATAAGATCCTTATGATTTTACGACATATTATATGCTGCTTCTAATCAAACGAAGTTATTCGTTTTTTCAGAAAAAAAGTTATAAAATATTAATGAAGTTCAATCTCAAGAGCTTATTCCACAACACAAAAATATATAATTATATCAGTCTGTAATTCATTCAAAGTTTTAAAAATTGTTTCTATTACTTTTTCTTTGCTTTTTTTATATATTTCCTGAATTTAAATATTTTACACCAATATGTAAATTAATGCCTAACAATTACATATATCATGATGGTCATTTTTCTAAAGGCATATTATGATCTAAATGGTCGCAATGAATGGGACATTGGTGATATGATACTGCACTTGCATGACCTGATCTTCCAGATGTCATTGGTACTCCCTGTTCCCAGATATCTTTTGCAGGATCGTAAATTTCGACTATATTTAAAAAATGTTCACCATCATATCCTCCTAAAAATATTCAAAGCAAATTTATTTAATAAAATTAATATTAAATATAAATAAAATTCGCTATGTAAAAATACTTTTCTATTTTTCTTACCCATAGCATATAGTTTTCCATCTAGTACAGTAACACTAAGTGCACTACGAGCAATAGTGACGTTACTAACATGTTCCCATATGTCTCTCTCTGTATCATATCTTTCTACAGAATTTAATTGCCTAGTTCCATCATATCCTCCCACGACGTATATATATTGTCCAAGATTGGCTACTCCAGCTCCTGATCGACTACATTTCATAGATGAAACCATTGTCCATTCATCATTTTCAGGATGGTAACATTCTACGGAATTTAATCGGTTTGTTCCATCAAATCCACCAATGGCATAAAGTAATCTGTCATAATTTTAATTTATATAAAATAATTTATATAACATAATTTAATATGAAGTTTTAAATACTTAAATAATTTTCAAATTTTACCTATTAACTACAGCTACTCCAACTCCCAGCCTCTTGATATGCATTGGTTTTACATTAGTCCAAGAATCATGTTCTGGATCATAACATTCAACGCTATTATGATATTCTACACCTGCACTACCTCCTACAGCATATAGCAGCCCATCCATCACAGCTACTCCTACTCGATTTCTTGGAACAGACATTGGACTGCAAGCTCTCCATTGATCTGTGAGTGGATTGTATCTATCAACCCAATCACTATCATATCTGCAAATTTATTATAAATTCTTTAATTTTTTGTCTATTTTTATATAAATAAAAATATATATAATTAATATTTGAGAACGAGAATTAATACTTACCTACTGTCTGGTGAATTATTTCTTCCACCAACAGCATAAAACATACCCTTTAAAAATGCTCCACCTAATCCAGATCTCGGAACAATTAATTTAGCATGTTGAGTCCAAGTTTTTTCATCTACATTATATCCTTCTAAAAGATCTAAAGAATGTTTCAAAAAACCACCAGCTATATATATTACTCTACGAGTATTAGGAGTTCTTTCTTTCACCACTGGTTTTTTATGAAGAGTCAAATCTTTAAAAATTTGTGCAAGATATTCTCTACATGCAGGTACTTTTTTCAAAACATCACAATTTTTCATTTGTTCTCTAAGAAAGTTAGGAGTGAGATATTGACATCTCACTGCATGCAATATATGCTCCATTTTTGGTCCTCTAGCTTCTTCATTGTATTTAACCCATTTTAAAACTGCATTGTATACTTCTCTCTCTTCTTGTACATTTAGTTCATCTTTTCTCACAAGTGCAATCAATTGCATTGCAGATAATTGTAGGAACTCTTCTTCCTGACATATTTGACTAAAATGTTGAACAATAAACTGATTCGCTTTCTGATATAAATTTTGACAACCATGCTGTTCAGCAAAATTAGCAATTCCAATAGCATTTGTGGGATCTAATTGTCTTTCCAAAAATACACAACACGCATCTATGACATTACTAACCTATTTGATAAATAATATCAAATAAATAAATATTATAATATATATTTTATTTTTTGTTAAGATGATATTTAAATATTTGCATACCTGAAACATGGTGGCTGCTGATAAAAGGGAGCATACTGTAATTTCTGTAACTCTTATTTGACCAGTATACATGAAATACATTAAGCGTGCCATAGTTGTTGGACTGACACCTTGAAGTTTTACCCTAGACATTTCAGATTCTTTCAAACCTCCAGTAAACATTGCCTAAAATATATATAATAATCTAATATAATTTTCTATTTGTTTTATTATTTTATATTTATTTATATATTTATACTTTTTAAAATGAATTACCTTAAAGTATGGACTAGCAGCAGCTAAAATGACTTTATGTGCATAGAACAATTCTGATTCCACTTCTAATATAACATCAGTGAGCATATGATGACTACGCATAATGAACATCATTTTCATAGCATCTTTAATATAATTAGCCATATAAAAAGTCATGTCTCCAAGATCACCATGTTTCTCTGTAGAATCTAGACCTTCACTCTCTGTCATGAATGAAGGACTAGATCCAAGATTCTTGGAGTGAAAGCTACCTTGAGCTTCTTTTTTCATATAACAGTCTTCTTCATCCATTAAAATAACCTATGAAAGAATTAAATTCATCAACAAAAGATAAATATAAATTTTATATAAATTCATAAATTATAAACAAAATATTAGTATTATAAACAAATATTATAAACAAAATAAAGTTATACTTACTGAAAAGATCGAAAAATCTTTGGTACGAAGAAAGAATTATAAATTACGAAAAAAATTAACAATTCTGATAATATTCTCGATATAAAATAAAATTAATAAGGAGAAAAGAAATGTAGCTAAATAATCATAATTTGAAAATGCTATTTATCGGATAATTTAATAACAATACTTGATGACGCAGGTATGAGATGAATGACGAATATTAACTATTACAATGTTGATACTACTTCCACCAAATTATCATTCGCACGTGTTGAAATCTTGTATTGACAATTATATCTTTGTCCAAAATGAGCATCAATATATCAATAATCATGCACACAGCTTTTAATATTTGTTGTATACTTATTTTAACACATTGTTTAACAACTGATAAGAACAACTTATTTTCTATTGCTTTCTATGGCTTCTCAATGAAAAATGTGCATTATAGTATCTATTTTCATAATTCATACATTAATTTTTAACATGTGTGAATAGCGAAAATTCAAACGGCGAACAGTGAAGAAACGGTGCAAAGAAATTGTTTGGAAAAAAATTAACAATAATATTTATGTGTCACTATAATCGCTAACTACAATCGTTCAGTCTTGCCAAGATAATAAGGTAATAAGAAAGTAATGTCTAGATTGTCTAAGCATTGAGTGCTACACGGAACTATATACGAAACAAACACAAGCGAAAGTTCGACCGTGAATTAATACTCGTGATTGTGATGTGATCGTAGATGACGTGAATGACTTGCACTTATTTTACTTTGATGATCGAGCATTTAGCTACTCACTTCGGTTTCTACTTTTAAGACCATTTACGCACCTTTGATCCAATACGTCCGGTAATTTTTTTTTGGCTGGCATTTTGTTACTTAAGAATCGTTTAATGTTTTAAATATATTAGGTTATGTGTATATATTTGCAAATTATATTATTATCAATTTCACGAAATATACAATAAATTAATTATGAATAAATTATTTGATAAATTAAAAATATTATTAAAAATAAAATGTGATAAATTATAAATATAATTACATTATATATTTGTATATTTTTTTTTTATAAATTAATTTAATATTATAATAAAAGAATTAAGAGATTGTAGATTGATGTTTAGGAATTGATAAGATTAAGAGAATCTCACCAAATTCTCATAATAAGAATGATTATTTTGAGACAATATATTTATTTCTTATTAATATGGAGTTTTCAACAATAACAGTATAATAGTAGGCGTAACAAGAGAGACGAGGTAGGTTACGAGGAACCTAACCTAATACCGTACGCCAACAAGTCACTGTCGACAAAATCTCTGTGATGTATTACAATTACTATATATAATTTTCTAATCTTTTTTATAATTTTATAATATTTAGTCCGTTTTCTTAAAGTTACGCACATTATATTAAATTATAATGTGCATAACTTTATTATAATAGAAATAGATTTTTAAATTTTGATATCCATTAAAAGAAATTTTTTTAAAGTAATATTTAATTTTTGATAAGAATTTATGTATTATGTATTATATTTCATTAAAAAAAGTTTTTATTCATATGAGCTAAATGAAAAATATATTGAGCCTTAAGATTTTTAACATTGTTTTCTATGCATTTAAGAAATTTATTATTAGATTTTCACAACATACAAAGTTCCATTTTGTAGTGGTTATTGAAAAAATAAATTTCAAAGATAATAGGAACCTTGTTCTGTGAATTAAGATATTTTTATGCATAGAATTCAATGAAAATTTTTTATTTATTAATATTCTATATTTTTATTAGAAATGTTCTCATAATTATATTGATTAATTTTGATATATTTTGTTATAAATTTAAGAAAAAAAATATTTTTTTTTTATTTATTTGCAATATACCATCATAATTCGAACTTTGAAAAATTCGAATTTCATTGAGAAATTTTCAAAATTTTTAAAAAAGATTTAAAGAATATGTATGTTTAGACATTACAATCTAATATAATAATAATTTGACAAAATTTTTAAATTAATTTTAAATTAATAATACTTAAAATTATGGCAGTGTTCTATGATGTGGATAATTTTATTGCCATAAAATATAGAAATAATTAAGGCTATTATGATATTAATTATTCTTAAGAATTATAAAATTGTAAAAATTTATTTTAAATTTAAATAATTAATTATTATTTTTTCAAAGTTCGATTTTTCGAATGTTTCAATTTTAAATTATTTTATATTATAGATGAAATTTATAGATGAAAGAGAACATTTCATATTAATTTAAAAAATGGAAAGAAAAGAGCATGAAAAGATTTATAAATTTTCATATAATTTAACCAAAAAATAAAATATATTTTTCTTATATTAAATAGGCCGATTCAATTTTTTATTATTACATGTAATAATTTTTAAATTGTAATAAAGATAGAATTAAAAATAATTTTTGCTCTAATCTTTCCACAAAATGTTCATGTTGTATAGGTTCTTGTTGGCGCACAATGAAATAGGGGGCTCGACCTTTAATTCAGTGCAATAATGCCTCTTCAGGTATCTAGAGTAGAAGACACATATGTACAAGGACTTTCAGAAGACAGCTTTCTTTCTTTTTTCTCTTTTTTTTTTATACATATTGAAGTAAATGAATATCATTTGGATATTAATTGAAAAAAATGAATATATCACTACTGAACCAAATTACTGGCAGAACCCACATATTAAAGAATTTTACAGCTATTAATTAATTTAATAAGTCTATCTTTGATTTAGTTAGGCTTGGGTGACTCTAAACTGGCCCCCTATATTTGTATTTTGATTAATTCCTGAATTTGCTATTGTAAGCAAGACAGTTGCTTTTTTTTTTCAATATTAATCTAATTAAAAAAATGTAATAGAAATCAATTTTATCATTTTTAATGTAATAATAATAATTTTCTTTCATCTTCACATATGAGATACTCTCAAAAATCTGTTAGCTAAAAAATGATAATATATAAATGCTGATAATTATTTAAACAGTGAAACAAATGCAATTAATTGAGACACTTTCATTCATAATGATTATTTGTTATCATGCAGCAGAATGAAGATTTAAATGTACGTAATTAATCATCAAGCAACTTCATTAACTTATTGAATCTCTGATGTGTATTTGAATTTATTTAAATGTATTTTTGAATTTCAGGGATCTAACATGCATTCGTGAGAGTCTACCTCATTAAACTTTCAGGAATTTCAATTATGAGTGTCAGATACAATGCCTAACGAGAAACTATGAAACTAAATCGCTATCTTCTATGTATAATTTATAATTGTATAGCGAATTGCTCAGTAATACGATTAAATGCTATATTCATAAGTAAAGAATTGGGCGGATCGACTACTCCTAAGGCCTCGCTCATCAATTATTTTGAATTAATTTAGTCCCACACATTCATTCTAAAAGTCTAAGTTAGGATAATTGGGATTAAATTGAAAGGACGTTACTCTATTTTCAGTTTTTCTAGAAAATAAAAAAGAAGAAACAACAGAGAGTGCATATGTATATGTATGTTCAATTCCGATGATCCAACAATGCATATGTGCAATTTTTGAATATGTTCAATAGTTGATAATAATAATAATAATAATAACAATAATGGGATGAAGGATATTGTATAGTAAACGTATGATTTTTTCTATTATCAATGAATGAAATTACAAATAGAATGATTGATGTGTGCATACGATCATTAAATGTTTGTTAATAGAATTTGATTCTATATAATGACATACCAGCAATCCGTAAAAAAGATTTATCTGATTAAAATTTCATCCGCCTTTAAATATTTATTATTCATTCTTTTTTTTTTCTTCTGAATAAGATAATATTTTTAATAAGATTATGTATTTTTTTTCTTTTAGTAAATGGTCATTCTATGTCGAGAATTTTATGAGCGAGTCTCTCCCTCTCCATGAGAGAATTATTAAAAGGTATATGGCAGTATGCGAGTCAGTGAAATTTCATAAATCAATATTCCTTACTTTTCACTTAAGTCTATTCAACGTTAACTCTTCTTATTTTAATATTCATCATTTTTTTATACGAACATTTAAATCTTCATTGTATTTCTTTCAAATAGCGAACTGAAAAAAGTTAATGAATCATCTACAAATGATTAAAATAAAATCGAGAAATACGGCAGTGTACGACGTCTAATAATCGCATTATAATTTAAAGAGAGACTCGCTCAGACCGACAACATCTGTAGAGTTTAAAATGCCAACAAGAAAATATTTCAGTTACTCATTTAAGTCACTACTTATTAGAGACAATCTACTAAAGTTTTATAGCACTTTTTTTTCCGTTTTTTTTTAATCAATATATTCTATCAGTATTATCAATGTATGTAACAACATGAACAGATAAAGAGATTTCGTTTTTCTTATGGGAGAATCTCTTTCTTGTGTTACATTTTAAATACTTCCGAAGACACTGTGTCTATGTATATATTTTTTCGTTTATATATATCTTTTTTTTATTTTACTGTTTGTCTGATTTTTCCTCTACAAATTGACCTATAAATCTGATATTGCTTAAATCGATCAAAGCCCCTCAGAGGCAACGATTTTTGAAGCTTTTAAGACTCACTTTTGTAAGAATTTTTTCTTTTTCTCTCCCTTTTTTATTGAAATTAAGTGACATAGCCTGTTATCTATCAAGGAGGATGCAGATCGCGATGATGGGCTCTAGCACTTAAAATTGCTTTCAATTCGGATTCTAATTGTTTTTTCGTTCGTTCGCTTACCGATCGGCCTCCTACTACCGGTTGAGCGGTAAGTCTTGGTGATGGTAAATCGGCCATCAGCTTGCCAGTATCTCTGTTTTCATGGCTTCTTGCTCTTCTTATAGGCTTCTTAATGGGCAAAGTATCATCCTGGATCTTCTCATGCGATGGCCGTTCTAGAGACAATGTTATTTCTTGATTTAATGTGTAAGTGGAACCACTGGCCACCGCTTCTGAGGACCTGCTGATATCTATTGTTCCTGAACCCCATTCACGAGATAACTTTCTCCCTATGGCCGAAGTTAATTCGTTATTCGGCGATAACAATGGACTTTTGGATATATGATAGGTAGAAGAATGTGGTGGTCTTAAGGTAGCGAATACTGGAAACGATTGTCCTCGTTTCGCTGGACTTCTGGCATATCTAGGCGTAGGTGCACCTCCTCCAGTCGATTCACCTTTAATCGTTGGCGTTGTACTACCGGTGGAATCGCTTTTTGTCGGAGCTAAAGGTCTTAATGTTGCACTACCTCCGAAATGAGAACCTAAACGTGGAGGTGGTGATCCACCATCTCCATGACTCAAACGACGACCCACCGTTTCAAGAGGACTTCTCGCTCTTAAATTGGTACTACTTAGAGTAAATTCTCTGGGCTTCATAGGAGCCTCCAAACTGATAGGAGACAATCCTAATCTAGAACTTGATAGATTGGTCGAACTTCTACTCTTCTCTGACCTTTTTGGACTCCGAGGCATTAAAGGACTTTTGCTTTTGCTTCTTTCTCTTCCCTTTATAAGTTTCTCTTCTTTCTTGATGGTGGATATCTTTTCCTGCTCTTCTGATACAGTTTCTATTTTTTCCTCTTGTTGAACTCTGTAAAATTAAAATATTATTCTTGTTAAATTATATCTAAAGCATGAAATAATTTCTTAGATTCTTTAGTTCACCTTCGAATTTCTTGGATCATCTCGAAAAACTGAGCTTTACTTTTGCGTCTTCGACGTTGTTCGTGTTCCTTCTGGAACATGGATACCTTGTAGATATATGAAAAATATTACAAATTTACTGAAACAAAAAGTTACTTACTCGTTTGACACTTTTTTGAAAAAGGGAGGCAATTTGTCCTTGTCGTACCGTGTGAACCAGTTCTCTGGCAGCATGATGTGGCGATACCAGCTCTACGCAATTGATGAATCTGTATAGTTTCTGTGAGAAGAACATCACATTACGGCTGCGCCATATAGAATCCTCCGGTCTGTGTCTCAATCTGGGCAATGTATATTTGTAAAATAAGTGTTCCCCAGCTAAAATAATTGTACCGAGAACAACACCCATTCCTAAAAGACAGAATACGCCAGCTACAGACGCAACACCTAATGGTCTAGGTTGTCCCCCTTGTTCATGTTCAAAACCGGTATCCATTCCTTCTCTTCCTCGAATGCAGGGTAAACCACCATACCTAGATAGTTAGTTTTAATTTATTTAATTTTTTTATTAGATTATACTTAAAATTATATAATTTTAATAAACTACCATTTTTCTTGCAGAATATCCAGTAATCCAGTACTTGTATAATTAGCTATAACTCTGGATATACTTTCTTTCAAAGGATGGCCCTTGGTAAGAGCAACAGCATAAGTA